>NC_137149.1:62399502-62727064 GCF_951394435.1 Stenella coeruleoalba
TCTTACTTGGCAAATGTGAAGGTCACAGTTGGCATTTTTTGGACCTAATATGTGCTAGGCTCTACACTAACAACTTTCACATTGTTTAATTTTCTCCTCAAAACAACCTAAAAGGGTAGCTGGTAATATGCAATTTTGATATAAGAGGATGCCGAGCTTCTAAGAAGCTGGGTGTCCTGCTCAGACTTGCACATGAAGTGGCAGAGTTTGGAGCTTATTTTGGCATTTCAGCTCCAGAGTTCCCTGTAGGAACTGTCAGTGCAGTAGATTCATGGCTTCAGCTGGGGAAGGAGTTAGGGCTGACTTTTTCTATCTTTTTAAAGTTTATTCTGTTTCTGCTCCCACATGCCCTCTCTCCCCCATTTCCCTCCAAATGGAATGTGTCTCTGTGGTCTAATAAGCAATACTGGGTTCACTCTCATCTCTCTTACTTACCTCCCCCGCTTCCCACATGCACACAAACACTTCATGCTCTAAACGCAGCTAGGGGAAGCCTAAGTGGTATATGCAAAGTTTGGGGTGCTCCTCACACATTTGCCAGAACGGCTTCTGATTGAGCAGAATTCATGACAGGTAGCATGAGGTTAATTGGAATTGGATCCTGAATAGGTTAAAAAAAATTTTTTTTTTTTTGGTATTTCCATTGTGTACAGTGTTTGCAGTGAATGAAATTGATGCTGTGATTGGAAAGGAATGAGGTGGTTCTAGAATGGGTCGACACTATGCCCATGACGATAAATGCAGAACACTATGATCCTTTTTTTTTTTAAGTAAAGGAAATGACCATTTAGTATACACAAGCAGCCGTAGGTAAGAAAAAAACTGCTAACTCTGATATCTCTGGGCTTGGGATTATAGGCAACTTTAACTTTATATGTTTTTGTATTTTTCTTTTATATGGATGTGTATTAAGCTTGTTACTGAAAATAAAAGATGACTAAAGAGTACATTCTGCTGCTGAGTTTAAAAAGGAGTCTGGGGACTTCCCTGGCAGTCCGGTGGTTAAGACTACTTGCTTCCATTGCAGGGGACATGGTCCGGGAACTGTGGCTTCATGAACTGTGGGTTGGGTGGGCCTGTGTGTCCCACCTAACGAGTTTAATATGTTTGGTCCTGGGTGATTTTAGGTAGAAGCAAAACACTATTGGTGCCCCGTGCTCTAGCTGGTTTCACTGCTTTGTTTATAAATGCACGCTATGTGACCAAATATTCCTTTATTGAAGATCTCTCCTCAGTGATAAAATTTCAAAAGGGCATCATTTATAGAAACTAATTATGGCGTGTGTCCTGGAGAAGGAGCCAGCGCTCTGTTTAACGGTTTCTTATAGCACGTTTATACGTTTTTAGTTGCCCTGCCTTGTAGAAGAGAGACCGCAGTAGCCCTTTTCGAAGATTATGTAACATACGTAACTGATACCGGGTGATTGCTATGGTTAACTGCTAGTTCGTTATATTTGTGAATGTTTCGTAATCTTGGAGAGATTATTTTGAAGTAAACTTTAATCAAAATTATAGAGTAGCATTTCTTATAAGGCATTTGCTCTTACGTGTTTAACAACCTGAGACCTCTGAAATACAGTCAGTTTATTTGCAAATCAGATTTGCCCTTAAATGGTATAACTAGCTTGTCAGATACCTGTGGCGAGTCTTGTGTTTTTGTCTTCACTAGTTTGTTCATCTGTGCTGTGAGCAGGGTCTGGATCTGTGCAGTTGGGCTGCTTTATTGCTGTTCACAGCTTGCCTAGGGTCTTAATAATCCCATGGATTTTGGGTGTGATGGTGTAGCGGGCAGGGAGAGGAGCGCGTTCCTTACCTCGGGGCATGACAGAGGACAGGTGGTAAGAGAGCTGAGAGCTGTCAGGTGCTTCCAAAAACTGCAGGTGCCAGGGCCCCACCTCCACAGGCTGCTTCACCTCAACTGATGAGTAGTCACTCATTTTTAAAATTACTGGCAGTTCTAATGTGCGGCCACATTTGAGTTGCGAATCAGTGCATTAAATGAAGAGGGTTGGACTTTGAGGACTCATGTTCCCAGGTTGAACATCCAGTGATTTCTGTCAGTGTTTATGCTGACCATTGAAAACGTCTTGGCTTCTAAAAATTGTTTTAGAAAACTTAACGAAACAACTTCCTAATTTTACAGCCATATCTTCTCCTACTCTTCCTTTCTTCTCCCACCTTCTTTTGTTAGCTCCTGCAGCTATTAAATCACTTCTCGAGTTGGATTTTAGTCTCATTGTTTTAAGTGTTTGTAGAAAAGTGCCAGTTTAGCCAGAAGGTTGTAGTGAACCTTTCAAACGATTATTTTGGAACATGACGCTGGGTTTTGTGTTTGCATTGCACCTTTCATGGGGTTTAAAAGCTACTAAGATAAGAGTTTATCCAGTTTGCCATATCAGAACTAGAGTGGCTGAATACTACTACTTTTGTTTGACCTGGAGGATAGGAAGATGAGGCAGTCCTGACTGAGGGTGTGAGACCTGCGTTAGGGGCCAGGAGTCATCAGCGTTTCTGACGTGCCAGGCGCTTCCCCAGCCAGCTCACAGCACGTTTGATCTTTATTTTGGGAAGATGTAATGCATTCATCTGCCCTTTGGCTAATTGTAAGCGCACAGCAGGAGTGGAGGCATTGGTTCCCTTTGAGGAGTCACGACAGACCTCTCCTGGGGACCAGCCTTCTCCAGCACGCATTGGAAATTGCACATGCAGACGTGTCTCTTCCTCCCTGCACTGTGAACCTCTACGAAGGCCAGGAGGAATCTCGTCTCATTCACTGTATGAGGTGTATTCACATCTTTATTTCGAATCTAGTCTTGACAGGCTGGACCGTTGGGTAATATGAATGCTCATGCATGTCTTATATAGAGAGCATTAGACAACTGTCTTATTCTCTTTAAATAACTTGAGTATGGAGCACTAGTAAGAAGGTATTTTCTTAGTCGTTTTGTGTGAAATTCAAGACATGTAAGGTAGAGTGAGGCGACACGGTTTAATTTCGTTTTCTTCCCCTATTTACGTTGTTTATGACCAGTAAGTACAAATAACCACTCATCAACAAAAAGAAAACACAAGTCTGTTCCTTCTGGAAAATAATTATGTGGAATGATTATTTTCTGTTTGAAGTGCTTGTTTTAACTCCTTGCAGTGTGGGAACATTTAATCCAACGGACAAAACACAGTGTGGCCTGCCATGTTTTTGCAATTTTGGAATGCTTTAATCTTAAATAACAGGAGGAAATGCTAGAGTTCTAAATGCAAATATGGGCTGCTTTAGATTCATTTAATATTTTATTTGTTACTAGTTGGCAGAAAAACAAACGTGTAAACGTACAGCAAAATGGCTTTTTGTTCTAAATACTGTTTCAGGAGCTCTTTCCTAAGTCCTTGTGAATAAAATTACACTTGCCGTGTGTTTATAATCCTTTAAAATCCTCAAATCCTTAAAAAGAAACTTGACCCACAGGTTTAAATAAGGACTTTATTTACAGAAATGAATATTTCTAATTCTCTTAGAGTATCATTTTCTGGCTACTTATACAACAATATTCACTCAAACCTGCTACAGAAACTTCATACTATACTGTGTATTTGTTAGTATGTGAATTCAAAAGAAACTTGTTTTGGCTGTGAAATAAGTGCAGACTTGCTTTAAAATTGACCTTTAGTATAAATTCAAATAGGTTGACAGAAGAGCAGTTCAGTAAATTTTTATATGTCTAAAAGGGCCTGTTTCCTCATTATTGGCGATTCATTTCAATTTACATTTTTGTTGTGATCCCTGTTATTGAAAGAAAACCAAATCTCAAACCCTCATTGAATTTATCTCAACAAAATGCTTTTCAGATTCTTGTTTTTGCTGCAGTTAGTTGATTTACTTTATCTGCTTATCTGCAATCAGAAATGACGTAGATATTACTGCTGTGACTAAACTAAAAACAGATTTTTTTCAAAGTACTCAGATTATATCGTGGGAATAAACTCCACTGACCTCAGCCTATTTGCCCTGAAAGTGTCTGTATGTTTGCAGTAAATATTGTAACTTGAAGTATACGTTCTCATAGACTAAAGTGTCACCTTGAGACATTTTTCAGTTGCTTGCTTACTTTGGACGGTCAGTGTGGGCATCCCCTCTTTATTTTATATATGTCTGTCTGTAAGCTGCCAACTTCAGCAGACCCGTCTCAGCCCTTGGTTTAGTTTCAGCCCCCTCCTCTCCCTTTCTTGAAGAAGGAGTGCTTGTTTCCTTTGCCATCTCTGGCATCATCCTTGCCTGCCTGCCTGTCCTCCTGCTTCTCTGCCTGTGATTCCTCGGCTTCTTTATACCTGAAATGTTGGTGTATCCTAAACATCTCATCTTTGCCCTCTTCCTTTACTTTCCCTTTTTCTGTTCTCAAGGCATCAGCCACCTCTGGTCTGTGTATACGTGCTGGTGATGTCCGGTCTAGCTCTCCTGTCTTGGACTCCAGGCTGGCTTGTCCAGCTGCCCACTAGATGCCTTTACGTTCAAGTCCTCTTGTTCGTACTCAGCATGGACAGGAGCAGAGCTCATTGTAATCTCTCCTCAAGCCTGCTGCCTCTGTATTCCCTACTGAAGAAGTCTAAGCCAGAGCCCTGTGAGTCCCGTGCCGTCTTCCACACCCTCAATGCCCCTGTCTGGGTAATCACCAAGTCTTGTGGGTCTGTCTTCCAGAATCTTTCACGCAGCCTTTCTCTCTGTCTTCAGTGCTTGCTGCTTAGTCCAGGTTCCCAGCAAACCCCATCTCTCTTACTGTAAAGGGTTCTAATCAAACTTCCCTCCAGGCCCCACTCCCTTCCAAGGCAGAGGGCTACCTTGTGTTCATCTCACACTTCTGAATCCCTACCTTCTGGCATCCAATCATACCAAGGACAATGTTTGAAACTAAAATGAAGTAAGTGGCCCAGTTCCCTTATGTAACAAGCAACAGTATAGGTGAGTCTAGGACAGAGTTATAAAGAATAGAGAATTCAGGGGCTTCCCTGTGGCGCAGTGGTTAAGAATCCGCCTGCCAACGCAGGGGACACGGGTTCGATCGCTGGTCCAGAAGATCCCACATGCCGCGGAGCAGCTAAGCCCGTGCGCCACAACTGCTGAGCCTATGCTCTAGAGCCCGTGCACCGCAACTACTGAGCCTGCGTGCCACAACTACTGAAGCCCACGCGCCTAGAGCCCAGGCTCCACAACAAGAGAAGCCACCACCGTGAGAAGCCTGCATACCGCAACAAAGAGTAGCCCCCTCTCACAACCAGAGAAAAGCCCATGTGCAGCAATGAAGACCCAGCGCAGCCAAAAATAAAATAAATAAATTTATAAAAAAAAAACAGAGAATTCAGGATTTCATCACAAGTGGACAGTATGCCTTCATTTTTCTTTTTTAAAAAAATTTTTATACAATTTTTAAAGGTTACTTTCCGCTTACAGTTACTACAGAATATTGACTATATTCCCTGTGTTCCACAATACCTCCTTGAACCTGTCTTACACCCAGTAGTTTGTACCTCCCGCTCCCCTACCCTTATGTTGCTCCTCTCCCCACTGGTAACCACTAGTTCTCTATATCTGTAAGTCTGCTTCTTTCTTGTTGTATTCACTAAATTTGTTGTATTTTTTAGACTTCACATATAAGTGATTTTCTCTTGACTTATTTCACTTAGCATAATGCCCTCCAAATCCATCCATGTTGCTGCAGATGGTAAACTTTCATTCTTTTTTATGGCTGAGTAGTATTCCATTGTATATATATATATACACCACCTATTCTTTATCCATTCATATGTTGATGGACACTTAGGTTTTTTCCATGTCTTGGCAATTGTAAATAATGCTGCTGTGAACATTGGGGTGCATGTATCTTTTCAAATTCATTTTTGTTTTTCTCAGATGTATACCCAGTAGTGGGATTGCTGGGTCATATGGTAGTTCTATTTTTAGCTTTTTGAGAAACCTCCATGCTGATTTCCACAGTGGCTGCACGAATTTACATTCCTACCAACAGTGTACGAGGGTTCGCTTTTCCCCACATCCTTGCCAACATTTGTTATTTGTGTTCTTTTTGATGATAGCTGTTCTGTGACAGGTGTGAGATCATTGTGGTTTTGATTTGCATTTCCCTGATGATTAGTGATGTTGAGCAGCTTTTCCTGTGCCTGTTGGCCATCTGCCTTTCTTCTTTGGAAAAATGTCTATTCTTCTGCCCATTTTAAAAATTGGGTTGTTTGTTTTTTTGATGTTAAGTTGTATGAGCTGTTTATATATGTTAGATATTAATCCCTTATTCGTCATATCATTTGCAAATATTTTCTCCCATCTACTAGACTGTCTTTGTTTTGTCAGTGGTGTCCTTTGTTGTGCAAAAGCTTTTAAGTGTAATTAGGTCCCCTTTGTTTGTCTTCACTTTTATTCCCTTTAGGAGATGGATCCAAAAAAATATTGCTTCAATTTATGTCAAAGAGTGTTCTGCCTATGTTTTCCTCTAGGAGTTTTATAGTATCCATTCTTACATTTAGGTCTTTAAGCCATTCTGAGTTTATTTTTGTATATGTGTTAGAGAATGTTCTGATTTCATTCTTTTACATGTAGGTGTACAGCATCACTTATTGAAGAAACTGTCTTTTCTCCATTGTATATTTTTGCCTCCTTTGTCATAGATACTGTAGATTAATTGACCATAAGTGTATGGGTTTATTTCTGGTTTTTCTATCCTGTTCTGTTGATCTGTATGTCTGCTTTTGTGTCAGTACAAAATCATACTGTTTTGATTACCGTAGCTTTGTAAAATAATCTGAAGTCAGGGAGTGTGATTCCTCCATCTCTGTTCTTCTTTCTCAAGATTGTTTGGCTATTCGGGGTCTTTTGTGTTTCCATATACATTTTAAAATTATTTGTTCTAGTTCTGTGAAAAATGCCATTGGTAGTTTGATAGGGATTGCAGTGAATCTGTAGATTGCCTTGGGTAGTATAGTCATTTTAACAATATTGATTCTTCCAGTCCAAAAACACGGTATGTCTTTCCATCTGTCTGTGTTGTCTTCAATTTCTTTCGTCAGCATCTTAATAGTTTTTGGAATACAGGTCTTTTGCCTCCTTAGGTATGTTTATTCCTAGGTGTTTTATTCTTTTTGATGCAATGGTAAATGAGATTGTCTCCTTAATTTCTGTTTCTGATAATTTGTTGTTAGTGTATAGAAATGCAACAGATTTCTGTGTATTAATTTTCTTTAATTAATTAATTTATTTATTTTTGGCTGCAGTGGGTGTTTGTTGCTGCATGCGGGCTTTCTCTAGTTGCGGCGAGTGGAGGCTACTCTTAGTTGTGGTGTGCAGGCTTCTCACTGTGGTGGCTTCTCTTGTTGCGGAGCGTGGGCTCTAGGTGCGCGGGCTTCAGTAGTTGTGGCACATGGGCTCAGTAGTTGTGGCTTGCAGGCTCTAGAGAGCAGGCTTAGTAGTTGTGGCACATGGGCTTAGTTGCTCCGTGGCATGTGGGATCTGACCGGACCAGGGCTTGAACCCATGTCCCCTACATTGGCAGGTGGATTCTTAACCACTGTGCCACCAGGGAAGTCCCCAGTATATTAATTTTTGTATCCTGAAACATTACTGAATTCATTGATGAGCTCTTGTAGTTTTCTGGTACCATCTTTAGGATTTTCTATGTATAGTGTCATGTCATCTGCAAACAGTGACAGTTTTACTTCTTCCTTTCCAATTTGGATTCCTTTATTTCTTTTTCTTTGATTGCTTGGCTAGGACTTCCAAAACTGTGTTGAATAAAAGTGACGAGAGATCCTTGTCTTGTTCCTGATCTCAGAGTGAGTGCTTTCAGCTTTTCACTGTTGAGTATGACGTTAGCTGTGGGTTTGTCATATGCCTTCATTTTTCAAAAAACGGTGCTCAGGTCTGTTCTGGTTAAGGGAACTAAACTATCAAAGTTTTGCAAACTTAGGCACATGTGGAGTCCACTTTTTATTTAGTCTCCTAGTGTACTTGAATGACTTACAGAAATGTTTTAAAAACGTTAGATTTTTAACTATTTACAATTTATTGTTGAAACTGTGTTTGGCAATATGCCTTCAAATATTCTGAAGTTGTTATATTCTTGTCAGGATCCCTGAGATTTTTTTTTAACCCCAATTATCTCCTTGATACCCATATTCACATAGCTCACTAGAGCAGGGAGAGGCACCTGCTAGAGCAGGGAGAGGCACTGGTCTTTGACTAAAGCGTGTGTTTCGAAGATTCTAATCAAAGGATAGGAGAGATTGGTGGTAGGAAAAATGACCACAGCTCAACTCTGACCAAGGACGATGTACTCTTTAGCTTCCTCTGACCTTGTGAAGCGAGGGAACAAGCAAGTTCTCTACTTTGTGTCTTACTTGTGTTTGTACCTTTTATTGCTGAGTCACCATAAATTCATGTGACTTCACACATTTTCTCTCCCCTTTGATATGTAACGAAAGACACCATTCATTACTCACTTCAGATGCAGTGGAAGACCCAGCATATAGAAATGTCAGTTATTGTTTTAAAAAAAGCCTCAAAAGACTGAGTAAGCTTTGAATTTTCTGTTCAGAGAGTGGGGTTAGTAATTAGGAAGATTCACATGGCTCCTGATAAAATAATTTTACCCACTTGCTCAGAAAAGCGGCAAGGTTTTCACTTGCATAAATCGTTTTTCTTTTTTTTTTTGAAAAAGTCATTATTCTTTACCCTTACAGAAACAACTTTTACCTGAAAAATCTAGTAAGCATTTTTTTTCCCCCAGAGAGAAAAACAGGCTGTTTTTGCCAAGTTCCTGTAGTGACTGGTTGGCAAAGGTGTGAGTGAAATCTAGACTTTCTACTTTCTTCTCTCTGTCCTTTTATATTGATGAACAATTTTTAGGCCTCCACAGGATATGTAATTATTTGTCAGTGGAGGAATGAGCTACAGCTCAAGCAAATACTCCGGGCACATGGTTGCTTGACGCTGAAATTCTGGCTTCCTTAGTGTCATTTAGGTCTTATGCTTCAGGAATTAATTTTTTAAAACATAAAATCTCTGAAGATAAAACTGACTTTTTGTACGATAAAAGATCTTGAAAGGATATATCTTAATCTTTATGGCAGAGATTGTCTTTAAGGTGTGCTTGGTACGAAATCACAAAGAGAAAAGTCTTTTGAGTCGTTGGGTCTTTGGGGATTATGTTATGAACACAGAATATAAGCTTGCTTCTTAAAATCCACTAAAACCACCTCCCTTTACTGTATGTATTGATCTTTGACTTGAATTGAAAAGGGGTTCTTTTCCCTCTATGTCATTAAAAAGACATTGGGCCTATGGGTATTGGGTCTTAAATTGGATTTTCTTACAAAGAGAAAAGGAAAAATTGGCTTTGGGTGTTAGGGCATAACAAAAACTAGGCCCTTCCTTATGAAAATTGAATTTGTGCCTGTTTTGTGTTAGTACCGAGGCTGTACATCATCCAGATGATTGCACAGATGCTTATTCATGCGGTTGAGGACTCATCTCGGTCTGTGGCTTCTTTGAGGGATCTTGTCAGAAGCTAATGATGAGAGGGTGTAGCAGTAGTGCCGACAGTAGCACACGAGACCCTTTTGTTCATTCTCTTGATCATGACTTTACATTAGGAATCAAAGGCTTTAGAAGCTCAGTGGAAAGAAGCCCGTGTGTTGCCCTGATTATGATACTGTCATGGGTTGCTTACGCCTTGATTAAAACCTCCTAGCTGTGTAGTCAATACTATTCAACTCTTGGGAAATACAAGACTGAGGAATAAATTGTTAGTTGTCATTAGAGAAAATAATGATGTTGTGATTAGAAGAAAGGTTGTATAAGATAATTACAGTCTTGTTCTCCTCATCCCGTCATTTATTTTGGAAGACTTGACGCACTGCCAAGACGCACTGCCATGAAATTAGAATAACTGCATAATGTTCTGGTGGCAGCTTCCCGGAGAAGACCTTTGGCTTTGGAGTGGGGGCACCAGCCTGGGTTTGACTTGCCACGTGTGGCTGTGTGGCTGTGAGCTCCTTACTTAAGCTTGCAGGATGTTGGGCGCGCGAATCCTCTAGCGTAGCCCCAGCGTGGAAGAGGTGCTGAGTAAATACTTTTCCCCTTCTTGTCTCTGTGTAAGTTGCCCATTTCCCTCTCCTGGTCCCAGATTCCCAGTGGGATGCTCCTTCAGGCTGATGGAATACGCCGTGTGCCGATGGGGAGAGCATGGCGTTGGCTTCTGTGGATGCGGGTCCTGTGCCGTGCCAGCCACTGCGGGTTCCAAATAACACTCCTTCCTTGCCCGGCAGGTGCCTGAGATCATCAGCTCCATCCGGCAGGCCGGGAAGATCGCCCGCCAGGACGAGCTCCGCTGCCCTTCCGAGTTCGATGACACTTTCGCCAAGAAGTTCGAGGTGCTGTTCTGCGGCCGCGTGGCGGTGGCGCACAGGAAGGCCCCGCCCGCCCTGATCGATGAGTGCATCGAGGGCTTCAGCCACGTGAGCGGCGGCGGCTTCTCCTCGGATCAGCTCCGGGCTGCGCCGCAGCCGCCGGGGGACCGGGAGCGGGGCCCACGGCCGATGCGCAAGTCCTTCTCCCAGCCCGGGCTGCGCTCCTTGGCCTTCAGGAAGGAGTTTCAGGACGCAGGCCTGCGGAGTAGTAGTTTTTTCAGCTCCTTTGAGGAGAACGACATCGAGAACCACCTGATTAGTGGACACAATATTGTGCAGCCAACGGATATTGAGGAAAATCGAACTATGCTCTTCACGGTAAAATATTATCAAAGCCTCATGCGCATCCCCAGTCTGATCTGTGTGTTTAAAAGAAAATCTGCTTTATCACGCGAAGATTCTTTGTGAATTGCTTTTGGATTTATGTGTGAATCCATATGTTTTTATACTGAATAATTCTTTTCTCAAGATAAAATCCTTATTTAGTCCCTAATTAGCCTTTGGAATTCAGCAGGGGGTCACAAAAGAGACTCTTATCTTATATCCTCTATGACTTTTATCCCCCTCCCCCATGGTTGTGAAGACACCTTTTCAATGTGGAAAGAAGAGTTAATATGTGTAAAAGAGGCCCCCAAAGGAGATTTTAAAAATGGATATTAATTTCAAGTAATGTATTTCAACAAAATCTTTTTGGAAAATACCCCTTCTTTACTATTTTTACTAATTTGTAAAATACTTACCCTTTGTTATCTGGATAATTAGATTTGGGGATAACATGATATTTGAAATTGATACTCAAGCTGAAATATTAGTTTAGCCAATTGCTCACTCACTTTTTCCTAGAAATGGTTTGGTAAACTGACAGCCAACTGCCAGAAAAGGCATGGGCAGGGAAGCTGTCCCTTGCAGTCGCTGCTCCTGGGTTCCATGCTGATCTCGGCTCTTCTGGTCAGGCTGCCCTCCCTGGGAGTCCTCTGGGTCTGAGCCGATGGGACTCAGCTGGCCCAGTAGCAAGCTGGTCTCTGACAATATAGGGAGTGGATTGTTCCTCGGCCTCCTCTGTCTCTTCTTTGGCCTAAGGCTGACTAGAGAGAGCAACACGAGCTTAAATGTAAAGTCTTGGCGTCTGTGCCTAATTCGGGGCAGAGGATGGCCCAGGAGTGAGGAAGCTGGCTGTGTGGATGTATGCAGGTTCAAGATCAAGATGGGGTGTCAGAGGCCCGATTTCTTCCTCTTTTCATGGTTGACCTAGTATACTGAAAAGAGTGCTACGTTGGCAGTCAGTCTGGTGCTGTAATGTGTGATATATATTTTAAAAAAACAAAACAAAGCAAAAACCCTCTTGGTGTCATTGGGAAAGCTGCTCAGTGCATTTATTTTCAAGTACTTATTATGTGACTGCTGTATACAGGGTCCTGTGTAATACGTTAGAAATACAGCAGTGAACAAGACAGGCATGATCTCTGCCCACGTGGAATTTAGATTCCAATGAGAGACTGGCGATTGTACAGGTAATTGTCTCACTAAAATTGTGATAAATGCCGTAAAGGAGAAGTAAAGGATGCTGTGAGGGCATCTGGGGAATCAGGGAAGACTTTCTTGAGGAAGTGATTTTCACTGAGCAGGTTTCATTGTGGCCAGCTGGGTTCAGGGAGCAGCAAGGTGAGGGAGGGGTGCTGCACAGTTAACAGTGTGGTTATTGCAACACAGTCCCCTGCTGTAATGGAGATCTGTTACGCTGACCCAGGTATGTAAGACAGTGTTAATTTGTCCTAACGCTCTAGCTTTTTTAGAAAGTCAGGTAAGCAGTAGTGAATATCTAACACAGTATGCATTCAACAAATGGTAGATTGTTTTAACAATAATTTAAGAAGACTTTTCTAATCATTAGGAAGTGTTCTAGAAATCTTGAAAGAGAAGCTCCTGTTTCCTGGGAGGTTCACTTATGTAGGAACCTCTCTTCCTTAAAAAGGGGGGATGTGGGAACCTGAGGCTTAGTTGCCAACTTCTGTATATTTGGTCCTTTCACCTCAAGACTGCTGCCTGATGTAGGTGAACACACTGATGGTTGTCTGTGCTACCTGAAATCTGTAGGATAGATTGTGACCTTGAAGTGATTTTCTACATGAGATGGTCAGAATTCTATAGGAGCTTGACCCATTGAGTCTCTATTTTCATAGGTTATGAAATGAGAAAGTTCGTGTATAAATCTGAATTCAGTGTTCATAAAAAGCTAGTTTCTTTTTTTGTTTGTCTTTTAAGATTGGTCAGTCTGAAGTTTACCTCATCAGTCCTGACACCAAAAAAATAGCGTTGGAGAAAAATTTTAAGGAGATATCCTTTTGCTCTCAGGTAAATGGAGATGGGTTATCAGCTCAATTGCCATTTGATTTTTTAATGAATACTTTTACCGTCTTTCAGCAGAAGTGGTTACGGTCACAAGATGTATGCTTTCTAAGTACTGGGTTTGTGATCTTGCATTTCCTTTTGTGTATTAAGGCAAACTATAAATATAATTTTGAAATTAAGAATTTTGCTTTTAGCAACCATAACCTACTGGAGAAAATAGGTCTCCTTTTCTTTTTTTTCAGGAATTGGTAGTAATGTTCCACAGTCATGATTTCCAGGTGTGTGTGTGTGTGTGTGTGTGCATATTTATATATACATTCACACACAGTTAATATTTTTAAATAGATACTTATTTTTACTTTATAAAAATTCATAACTTTTGAGGTACCAAGATCATTATTTCTTCTTCCTTAAAATATAATAAATAGTGACTATTTTGAGGCTGTTTTCCTCAGAGTACAGTATCTGCTTGAGTTCTTACTTGCACATCTCCTGGGTGTGTTTCATAGAGAGATTTTGGAGAATCTGTTAATTATAACGAGCTATGCCAATTTTACTCAAGATACTTTTTATCTTGATTTGCTGCTATTTGTATTGTAATGTTCGTATTAAATATCTGCTTTTTCATGTGATAGTTTAATTATTTCCTAAAGGGTACAGTTTACAAGTTTACATGATCACCTGCCCTTCAAGCTGTCAGCACTCATGTCTCTGCCTGCTGGTGCTTTCAGGAGATGCTGCATATTAATGTTTATGGGTGATGTCTAATCTGTATTAAGGTGCCTCTTAGCTGATACTTTCAAAACAAGCGTACATATTAATATTTATTAAAAAGAGCTCTTAGGAAACTATGGTAGAACTTTGGCCTTCATATCTTATGTTTAAAAGCGTCTCTCTTCTCTTGTATATATAATTTTTGACTCATTCTTCCTACCAGTTTACTTCAGTATTTACATATTTGTTATTTTAGTAGTACGTATGTTTTAAATCTTTTAAACTTTGTGTCTGCATGTGTTTGCGTATGTGTGCATATGTGTTTGTATGTTAATCTCTCGTCTGCTAATTCCTTGATACTGAAGAAGAATTCTCATTTTTTTGTGTCAGCTTTTCTCCACTTCCTTTCACTACTAAAATGAGCAGTAAAAACTCCAGTTTTCAGATCCTACTTCTCTTATTGTGGGGATAATCAGAGTAACATTTTAGTAGAACTTCATATTTGAGAGATGTTTTTAGACATTTAAAATATCTGAGAAAATAATGCTTTTATAATGTCCTTTAAAATTGTGCTGTGTGACTCTTCAGTTGCATGTCTGGCAGTGGTGCCTTTTCTGGATATAACTGACCATTCCTTGTTCTTGTCCCTGCCTTCAACAGGGTATTAGACATGTGGACCACTTTGGGTTTATCTGCCGAGAGTCTTCGGGAGGTGGAGGCTTTCATTTCGTCTGTTACGTGTTTCAGTGCACAAATGAAGCTCTGGTAAGTGAGAAGGGGCCGTTCTTAAAGTCTCCTTTACAAGGGATTTCAGCCTCACTGATATCTTTACTTAGCAAAGCCATATGGCCTCATTGACATATTATTTGGCTTTAATTATTCTTTCGTCACTATTTGATAACCAGCTAGTACATACCTGAGACTTAATTCGATGTGCATTTTCAATTTTCATCATTCTTAAAGGCCTGCTCACTTTCACCCTCTGCTTTAGCATTTTTCAAATGTCATTTTGGACTTTTGATCAGAAGAGTTGGTTTTCATTCAGTATTTAATTTGCGTCTAGTTTTTACCTTATCTCCTTGAAGAGCTTTGAGCATTTGTAGTGTTTCTAGGCTATGTGTAATCCTAGCAGGTATTATGATTATTATTCATTAACCTGTGACTAACAGTCCAGAAGAATCTTAAAGTACTGAGTCTTTCCACAGAGTCCTGAAATCTCTGCCCAGCTTTTTTTTTTTTTTTTTTAATAAATTTATTTATTTATTTTTGGCTGCGCTGGGTCTTTGTTGCTGCGCACGGGCTTTCTCTAGTTGCGGTGAGCGGGGGCTACTCTTCATTGCAGTGCGCAGGCTTTCTCATTGTGGTGGCTTCTCTTGTTGCGGAGCACAGGATCTAGGCGTGTGGGCTTCAGTAGTTGTGGCTCGCGGGCTGAGTAGTTGTGGCTCACAGGCTCTAGAGCGCAGACTCAGTAGTCGTGGTGCACGGGCTTAGTTGCTCCGCGGCATGTGGGATCTTCCCAGACCAGGGCTTGAACCCGTGTCCCCTGCATTGGCAGGCGGATTCTTAACCACTGCTCCACCAGGGAAGTCCCATCTGCCCAGCTCATTTTAAATGGACTTTTTGATGACTATAGTCTCCTCTCTTCGATCAGGTGGATGAGATCATGATGACCCTGAAGCAGGCCTTCACAGTGGCTGCGGTGCAGCAGACAGCGAAGGCGACGGCCCAGCTGTGTGAGGGCTGCCCCCTGCAGGGCCTGCACAAGCTCTGTGAGCGGATTGAGGGTGAGCCGGGGTGGGAGGGCGGCAGGGTGGGCGGGGGGCTGTTAAGGGTCCTGGGCAAATTCGTTGGAAGGTTCTGCCCCGTGGAGGCTTGTGTTAGTTACAGGGCTCATAGGTGGATGTCTTCTGTATGTCAGGCACTGTGCCTAGACCATCTCCCCTCAAGGGGCTCTGAGGGCAGTGGAGGAGTAAGGGGACCACAGGGAACAAGACCAGTTGCATTGTTAGCAAGGTGGTGTGAGTGGTCAGTCACTTCAGCTACCATGGAGGGGTCTCGTAACAAGAGAGCTAAGAATTTCCACCGGGTAAGTCAGTGACAGCGTCATCGATTGCCGGAACAGTTTTAGTGGAGGGAGCAGCCGTAAGGTAGGTTGCAGCTGAGGAGCCCATGAGAAAGCGCACTGGAAGTGATGCTGCGAGTATGGACTACGATTCCTAGAAATGTGGCTTAGGGAGAAACTGCAGTACACGTTCCGGTTAGCATACTTAAGATGTGCCTGGCACTGTACTAAGTGTTTTCTTTAACATGTATTATCATCCACTTAATCCTCACCACCTCTGGGAGGAAAAGGGATTATTTGCACATTTCAGGGATAAGCAAACTTAGTTTCTGGGATTTGGGGATGATAACCATCCTGATGGGTTTGAAGTCGTATCTGATTTCCCTTTTGAAAGACAAATTGACATCATCTTAAGGTCTTTGAAGTTTCATTTGCTGGCATTTCAGTGCTCTTTAAAATGAATCAAAATGATTACCATTTTCAACTGTGTTTTCCTAGCTGTTACTCCTTGCTGACATTATACAAAATATATTTGGGAACAAGAAAACGTGTGCTTTAACAAGAGATCCCATCTGAGAGGATCACTAACCCTTTCCTTAGTGGTTGTCAAGATAAGGTAAATGACAGAAATGTCTCTTATGAGCTTATTAAGAAGCCAACAATGACTTTGGCCTTGAAGATAAAGCAGATCCTGATCTGCAGGAACTGGAAGGGTTCCAGAGTTCCACTTGATACATCTTTCTTTGGTCTGGCTTAGCTTTCAGAAAAATATAGCTGAAAAGTTTAATTGTGGTGGGGATTTTGCTGCTATCGTTTCGGAATTATCATTTCATTTATCGTTTTACTGGATAAAATCCAAGCAAAGCAGAAAGCTATGCTAATGTAAAAACATCCAATAAATAGCACAATTAGAAGGCTAGTGAGGATTATATTTTGCCTACACGATGGGAAGCATTTCTAAAGTATAGACGGCACATTATTAGAGCCATCCTTAGTAGGGGAGATGCTGATTATTTTATGAACAGTTCAAGGTTCTTGCTTTTTGCTATATTGCATCCCTAATAAGTAGAATGAAGTCATTTATTAAAGCTCATTGTATGTTCCCATAGGAGTAGTTCTAATAGGAAGTTATGATCTGGCCAGGAACTCCATAAACTGTGGGGAGGACCAATGACATGGCAACAAAAAGAAAGACTTAAAGACTTTTTTTTTTTTTTAATATATTTATTTAGGCTGAGTTGGGTCTTCGTTGCTGTGCGCAGGCTTTCTTTATTTGCGGTGAGCAGGAGCTACTCTTCGTTGCAGTGTGAGGGCTTCTCATTGTGGTGGCTTCTCCACGGGCTCTAGGCGCGTGGGCTTCAGTAGTTGTGGCACGCAGGCTCAGTAGTTGTGGCTCGGGGGCTTAGCTGCTCCGCGGCCTGTGGGATCTTCCCAGACCAGGGCTCGAACCCATGTCCCCTGCATTGACAGGTGGATTCTTAACCACCGTGCCACCAGGGAAGTCCCAAGACTGTTTTCTTAATAAATTGATATAGTCAGTATGCTCTGGACTCTGTAAAATAGAATAAATACACTGTACATATGGGTGCTGTTGGACACTTACAACATGTAAGGGGTGCAGCTGTGCTGATTCTGTGTTTGAACTATGTACAACTGCTAGTATTTATATAGTGTTTTGCTTATTTTAAAGTTTAGAGGAGCATTTTGGGAATTCTTGGAATGAATTATACTTTCACTAAAAGGAAAAAAAAAAGTTTTACTGAGGTTTCCTTTTGCTGTCTAAGTAAATTTGCCTTCAGCAAAGCAAAGGCACTCATCAGAGATCCCTTTAATAAGAGCCTTTTCAACCAGACATCATGAAGGCGGGCTCACTTGCCTCGCTTCTCCCCTCTAAAACCTTTTGGCATCACCTGGGGAGTGCCCCCTTCTTGCTGCAGAAATTCCCGTCCCCCCCCCTCCCCCCCCCCCCCGCCAAGGCTGAAGGTAGTGAGAAGCCCTGTGGAGGGTGCACAGTGGAGAGCAGGTGCTGGGACCACAAAGACCACCTCTGATTTGAGATGGGGCAGGAAGAACCTAATGAATTGAGGCACCCTGAAGACAAGGATAGAACTGTCTAAGGATCTCTCCAGACCTGCTGAATATGAAGAATAGTCTGTATGATTTCACCTGAGATTGTTAGAAGTATATATAATTAGTCTGACTCTTCTTGGGGTTTTTCTCCACATGTGAATGTCTCATCAAGCAGTACAGTGTTTCCAAGAGAGGATGTTTGCACTGTGTCATTGACATCCATATGCAGGGAGGATTTTTATTTAATGATTTCTGAGTGCTAATTTTACTCGTAAATTTAAACACTGTTTTGATTCAACATGTAAGTAGTTAGTGCAGTAAAGGCATCTCTGTTTGCCTGGCTTGTATGACCTGACAGCTTGCCTGAGGAGTACCTGAACTGTGCTCTGATAAAATTCATCTGTCCTTTCTGCACTTTTACTGACCTCTTTTTTTCTGATTGAAGAATAGTTGACTTACAATATTATTAGTTTCAGATGTATAACATAGTGAGTCAGTATTTTTATTTCTTATGTACCATACAATATCATTATGACATTATTGACTGTATTCCCTGTGCTGTACATTACATCCCTGTGACTTATTTATTTTATAACTGGTAGTTTAAATCCCTTGGTACATCTTAATCCCCTTCACCTATTTCACCCTTCCCCCCCTTCCCCTCCCCCCTGCGACCACTAGTCCTTTGTTAAGTCTGTTTCTGTTTTGTTATATTTGTTTGTTTTTTAGATTCCACGTACAAGTGGAAACATACAGTACTTGTCTTTTTCTGGCTGACTTATTTCACTTAGCACTTCACTTCCGTGTTGAAGGCAGTGGCGTCAGGTGGCTTGACTGCCTGGGTAAAGGAGCAGTGGAGTGTCCTAGGGTGGGCTCTGGGGGCAGACAGATGTGGGTCAGATTCTGACTTTGTCCGTCCCTTAGCTGATAACCTTGGGCAAGACATTTGACTTCACTGTGCCTCAGTTTCTTCATCTATAGACCTTGGAATTGCTTAAAATAGTGCCCACTCCAAGGATTATGTTGAGGATCAGATGAGATTATTTATGGAGTGTTGCATGAAGTGGCACAGCAATCACTTAAGAAATATTGGCTTTTATTTTTATGGTGGCCTCAGGGTTTTCTTGGCCAAAAAAATAAAACGGTGGTGGAAAGAGGAAGGACTTCTGGGAGCTGCAGTGGTTTGAGTAGGGGCAGCGACCTCACCACTGCCTGTTAGGAGGGTGAGGGCCCTGCCTTCTGCTGCAGGGTGCGGGGTGGGCGATGGAGGAGCACTGGCGTTGGGGCAGGCTTGGCTGCCGATTGGCCTCCTGACCTGTCAGTCGCCTGGCTTCTCCGGACCTCAGCAAACTCATCTGTAAAACAGAGGCCTGGTTTCCAAGTCCCTGTTCAGAGCTGTCCCCTCTGGCCATCCTAGTAATGTAGATAAATCTGGCACAGAGACTTGGCCAAGGCCCTCCCCAGTGGCTCACCCTCAGGAGGAGAAGACGGGGTGGCATGTGGATGGGGACAGGACTGCCCTGGGAATAAAAGTAATCAGCAGCAGTTTTTTTCCCACGATAGTTAGGTCAACAAATCCTTTCATCCCAAATCTTTTCATCATGGGTAGCATTTATCTCTGGTGCCAAGAAAAGGCAGAACAGGGTCTGAGCCATATATGTGTGGAGAAGGAACTTTCTGAAATACCAAATTCTAATGGACATTAAAATTGCAACTTTATTTTAATGACTTTCCCTCAGAATCCTTTGTAATGTTATTTAAGTGGCCATAAGACTATTACTAAGCATGTGGTGGTAAAGGGAAAGTTGTTAGCCACACAAATCACTTTCTTGTGAAAGAGCCTAGCCTAACCTGTAAGAGAAGAATGTTGGTCAGTTTTCAAATGGGGCAGTAGTTGTTTATCCTTAAGGGAGATTGTCTAGTTTACATATAAATACTCCCTGAGAATTTATCGTTTCCTGCGGACAATGTTCTGGCTGTGTGAGGTGTTGGAGTAGTGGCGAAAAAAGGCAATTTGGAACCACACAAAGCTGACAGAGAGTCCAGTATGGGGTCTTTGGGAATTAACTGAGCTCTCTGGGTCTCAGTTTCCGTAACTGTAAAATGGGGCTAATCAAGTCCTCTTTACCAGATTGTTCTGAGTATTAAATGAAATGATACAGGCCTGATGTTTAAGTCAGTGCCTACCACGTGAGGGCTCAATCAAAAAACGTTGCTTAGGGGCTTCCCTGGTGGCGCAGTAATTGAGGGTCTGCCTGCGATGCAGGGGACGCGGGTTTGTGCCCCGGTCCGGGAGGATCCCACATGCTGCAGAGCGGCTGGGCCCGTGAGCCATGGCCGCTGAGCCTGCGCGTCCAGAGCCTGTGCTCCGCAGCAGGAGAGGCCACAGCAGTGAGAGGCCCGCGTACCACAAAAAAAAAAAAAAAAAAAAAAAAAATGTTGCTTGTTGTCAGGGTCATCATCATCACCGACATTATTGATTAGACTTTCCATAAAACCTCAGAAGCCTGAAGAAGGTGGTTAAGTCATGTAAGAGGGGGGAGTGAGCATGGGAAGTGTTAACTGTACCTCGTAACTGTTACCTAGAGTGTTCTCATGTCTCTTTTTTTCTCTTAATAGGAATGAATTCTTCCAAAACCAAACTAGAACTCCAGAAGCACCTGACAACATTAACTAATCAGGAGCAAGCAACTATTTTTGAGGAGGTTCAGGTACAGTACTGGTTTTAAATTTCCAGAAGGAAGAAAGGAGGCAGCTTCTCTGTGAAATTTTATTTATAAAAAATAGCAAAGCAAACCTGTCAGATCCTCAAGGAAGTGGGCCTGAGTTCCTCTAGGTTTAAGCTTTAACAGCCTCGGGACAGGGGCCAGGCCAGAATTGCAGATTCCTATCAGGGCTTGGTTTTTCACGTGAAAACTACTAAACCAGGGGAACTCTCCCTTAAGGAACTAGAGAAAGGAAATAATAAAGTGGAGAGAGCCTCAGCCCGGGAGACGGGACCTGGATTTTGGTCCCTCTCACCGTTTTGGCCTCTCCCATTGCGGAGCACAGGCTCCGGAGGCGCAGGCTCAGCGGCCATGGCTCACGGGCCCAGCCGCTCCGCGGCATGTGGGATCTTCCCAGACTGGGGCACGAACCTGTGTCCCCTGCGTTGGCAGGCAGACTCTCAACCACTGCGCCACCAGGGAAACCCTCTCTGGAAGACCTCTGCTAGCTCCTTCCCGCTTGGGATTTCAGCCCTAAGTGTGAGAGTCTTAAGGATATAACATTTTGTACATGAAATTGAACATAACTTTTCTTCTTCACTCTTTTTTTTCAGTTTTGAAAATAAATTTAGGTGTTACCTACTATATGGTATATCAAACCTAAACATAAAAACAAAATACAGAAGAAAACCCAAGCTCATCAGTTTTCTGCATTAAGCCCGGAACCGCACTCTTGTCCTTGCGTTTAGATGCACTTATCTCGGGAAACCACACTGTGTGTGCTGGCATGCCCATAGTCTGTTCATTATGAATCTTTAATGAGCTCATCAAAAATTTCATGTCTGCTTTAGCCGAGGGGCATTTTCTGTGGTTCTGTGGCACTTTCCTAGGGAGGAGAGTACATCAGAACAAAGCATAAGTCTCTAGTGGGGAGGAGAGTGCCAGGGGTTCTGCACATAGAGAAGTCTTTAAACAAAACAAGATGGCTAGCAAGTCTAGACTGTAGGTTCTCTCTCCCTCTTCACTGAGGGAGAGGCTACAGACAGGGCCCGTGATCTGTTTTCTGTTAGAGTGAAAAATTAAAGAATTGTCTTTGTCTTTTTAATCACATGTTCGAGTTCTCCTTCCCTTGATCTTCTGCAGTAGGATTGGCATATGTATGTTTGAAGGAGAGCGTAGGAAGAGTTTTTTAATTTCATAAATAGCTTAGAATGTAACTTTCACAATTTCCAATTGCCTTTCAGTTTTCTTATTTTCTTTTGAATTGACTTGAGACACACTACTTTGTTTTTTCTTAAAGGATCTTTAGCGTTCTAAGTACGCAGTACTCTCAGACAAATTTAATGTGATTTGTACTTGGAATTCATAAATGGATGGACAATTTGCTTCTGATTGTTAATGCATTTGTGATGGGAGCTGGGTCCTTTTTCTTTTTTTTTTTTAAATTTATTTTAATTTATTTTTCGCTGTGTTGGGTCTTCGTTGCTGCGCTCAGGCTTTCTGTAGTTGCGGCGAGCAGGGGCTACTTTTCGTAGCGGTGCGTCGGCTTCTCATTGCAGTGGCTTCTCTTGTTGCAGAGCACAGGCTCTAGGCGCGTGGACTTCAGTAGTTGTGGCACACAGGCTCAGTAGTTGTGGCTCACGGGCTCTAGAGCGCAGGCTCAGTAGTTGTGGCACATGGGCTTAGTTGCTCTGCAGCATGTGAGATCTTCCTGGACCAGGGCTCGAACTCATGTCCCCTACATTGGCAGGTGGATTCTTCTCTTTTTTCTTTTTTTGTGGTACGTGGACCTCTTACTGTTGTGGCCTCACCCGTTGCGGAGCACAGGCTCTGGACGCGCAGGCTCAGCGACCATGGCTCATGGGCCCAGCCGTTCCGCGGCATGTGGGATCTTCCCAGACCGGGGCACGAACCCGTGTCCCCTGCACCGGCAGGCGGACTCTCAACCACTGCACCACCAGGGAAGCCCTGGCAGGTGGGTTCTTAACCACTGCGCCACCAGGGAAGCCCAGAGCTGGGTCCTTTTTCATCTGATGCTAGCCCACTTTGCTGTTTTAGTGCCATCAAGTCACTTTGGGGAATATCTTTCTAGCAAGCATAGAAGATGCACCTTCCTCCCCTACTGTGAGTTTGTTTTCTTTTTCATTTAGATAGCACTGTGTAGCTTTCCCCAAAACAGTGTGGTGAATCAGGATAGGTAATACCCCAGATACCCTTCTGCAGCAATGATTATGTTCCTGATGGATGTGATTTTGAGATTCTCTTTGATCCATGTGAGTGTGAGACACTCAATATAAAAAATGGCAAAGAGACTTTAGAGAAAATCAGTGACAAAAGTTTGTTTTAAAAAAATGGATTCAGCTAATATCCTGGGATCCCTGTGTGGTGTTGTAGAAGGCTCTGTAATTGTTTGATTGGTTTAAAGACCAAAGGGAAGTCATTGTTCATTGGCTTTGAAAAGCCAGCTTGTACTTTGTCCTCCATCATTGTAGGTGTGGCTCTTTTTTGAATAATACAAATTTAACATGGATCTCTTCTTCTGATGGCTTATTGGTAGTCTTATTAAATTATTTACTCAATGACCATTCTTGTTTTTTTATAAAATATTTTATAAACCAAGTCACTAGTTTCCTTTTAGGTAGTAGTTCCTGCTAATGCATTTGAAAATCATGCATTTCAAACAGATCATAAGGAAAAAGGTGGCTTTGCAGTGTCATGATACCTCTTTTAAATAGAATGGTTAATATTTTCCTTTGTATGGTTTTTTTCCTGGAGAATGATTTGTTTCTGAGGAAATTCTCCAAGGGCAAATTTTTATAAAACAAATGTAATTACTATTGAAATCAATAGTACATGATTGCTTAAATAGTTATTAAAACATATATATTCAGTGTTTTTGTAAATAAATGTTTCATGCAAAAAAAAAAAAAGTGCAACCCAAACAGAACCATAAAGAAAAAGAAATCCTTAATTACTGTGCAGATGATGCTGGGGAAGTATCACTGCTGCAAATAAGCCGGCTTTGACTTTGAGCTCTGTGAGGAGAACTTGGGGCCAGATGGGCCTGTGGGTGTGCTAACCCTTCTAAGAGGACTCAAGACACTGCAGAGCCACTTTTTAATTTAGGACCTTGTTGAAGTGTACGTTTTTCAAACATGTCTAAGTGGGCGAATGAGAATGTGACCCTTGGGTGGGGTCTGACTCTGTCCAGGTGCTGTCCCCTGCTGGCTGAGTGTGCGGAGTTTACATAGGTCGTCCTCAGGGAGAAGTTGCTTTCAGTCTGAGTTGGGCTAGTAAAGAAACTGTCTCAAAGTCGAATTCTCTTCATTTGAATGCGTGTATTTCAGGGAATGACTTAATTAATACTCAGTAGGTAAATCAAATAGATTTATAGTCAGTAGATGTTGATAACGGATTAAATAATGTGACTTTTCACAAGTTAAAGATAAGTGGTTGGAGGAATTTTTTTTCACTTTGTACAGAATATAGAGCAGCTTAATTGGATTTTCCCATGGTTTTAAAATTATTTCTTGCAAGATTTCATTATACTTTTTAAAAAAGATGTCAGGCTGTAGCCCAGGTGAGCACTGCCATTTTCAGTAGACTCCTCAGAAGACCATAGGCTTTCTCAGCATTCTGGTATTCATTAGGCAGTGTTAGAAATGGATTTCAAATTGCTTTTACAACCAATTTATAGGCCCGCCCTCATAGAAATGAGGTTAAGAAACACGTAACAACATTGGCTTTGTTGCTTTTAACAGGCAATTAATTGTTTTATATTGTTCTTTTTTTAAAAATGAAATATAACTATAGAAAAGCACACAAATCAGTGGTATATAGTTCAGTGAAATAAAAAAAATTTTTGAGATATAGTTGATTTATAATATTACATAAGTTTCAGGTGTGCAACGTAGTGATTCACAATTTTTAAAGGTTATACTCTATAGTTATTATAAAATATTGGCTGTAGGTGAATTTTTTTAAATATTTATTTATTTATTTTTGGCTGTGTTGGGTCTTCATTTCTGTTCGAGGGCTTTCTCTAGTTGCGGCAAGCGGGGGCCACTCTTCATCGCGGTGCGCGGGCCTCTCGCTATCGTGGCCTCTCTTGTTGTGGAGCACAGGCTCCAGATGCGCAGGCTCAGTAGTTGTGGCTCACGGGCCTAGTTGCTCCACGGCATGTGGGATCTTCCCAGACCAGGGCTCAAACCCGTGTCCCCTGCATTGGCAGGCAGATTCTCAACCACAGCACCACCAGGGAAGCCCTGTCAGTGAATTTTTATAAGATGAATACACCTGTGCAGCAGCACGCAGATTAGGAAATAGAGCGTGTCCAAGTCCCTCCGAACCCCCCCTTGGTCCTGCCCCAGGTGACCACCATCCTGACTCTTGACTCCGTAGGTTAACTTTGAGTAATAAGCAAGTTAAGTTTTGACTGCAAAGGGATGTTATCCAACTTCATTCCCCATTATTTTCCTCAGACCTGTCTGTCTGTCATGAATGTTTATAAAGTTAAATCATCTTCAGGAAATAATGATTTGTCCCTTTGCAGGATGGTGAAGTTCCCTGGGAGGCACTCAGGAGATGATACCTTGCTAATCGTTTTCACTAAATAGCAGGGTAGCCCCTAGTCATGTTTCAGTTATTTTAAGAAAGGGTTTATTTCTTGACCTTGTATGACACCACAGACATGGTCTTCTCAGCCTCACTGACTTTCCCCTGTGATGTTTAACGAGCTCCTTGATGCAGTGTCTGGGCAGTAGCTGTGGTAGTACATTGTGCTCAGTTTAGTCTCATTTTCTGTCCATTCAAGTAGTTTCTTTCATGTATATGCTGAGGGAAAGAGAATGTATTAATAATGCTCCTCTCCTGTTACTGTATTCTTAGCCTTTTTTGATATGTTGAAATAAGTGATTATGAAGAATTTCTCCAACAAAAATACAAATTTTCTTGTGAGAGCAGCCCAAAGGTTTGATTGAAGAATAGGAAAGGAAAGAATGGGTCAGCTCTCGGGTGCCTGCTCAGAGGCTTCGTAATTCCTGACTGCTTCTCTTTCCTGGACTTTAAATATATATATACTTTATTTTTTAGAGTAGTTTTAGTTTCACAGAAAAAGTGGGTGGAAGTACAAAGAGTTCCCATGAAACTTCTCATGCCCTTCCCCCAAGCCAGTTTCCCCTATTAATATCTTGTCTTAATGTGGTACCTTTATTACAATCGATCAGCCAATATTGATACATCTTTAGTGATTAAAGTCTGTAGTTTACATTAGGGTTAACTCTTGGTGTGGTACATTCTGTGGGTTCTGACACATGTTTGATGGCATGTATCCACAATTATAGTATCATACAGAATTGTTTCACTGCCCTAAAGATTCTCTATGCTCCACCTTTTCACTATTCCCCAACCCCCCACCTCTGTTCCAAACCCCAGGCAACCACTGATCTTACTGTCTCCATAGTTTGTCTTTTCCAGAATGTCACATAGTTAGAATCATACTGTTTGTGTAGCCTTTTCAGTTGGGCTTCTTTCCCTTAACAATATGCATTTAAGGTTCCTCCATGTCTTTTTATGGTTTGATAGCTCTTTTTAGTGCTGAGTAATATTTCATTGGATGTACCACAGTTTATCCATTCACCTGTGTAAAGACACCTGGTTGCTTCTAAATTTTAGCAATTATGAATAAAGCTGCTATACACATTCTTGTGCAGGCTTTTGTATGGGCATAGATTTTCAACTCATTCAAGTGAATACTAAGCAGTACGATTGTTGGATCACATGGTGGGAACATGGTTAGTTTTGTAAGAAGCTGCCAAACTGGCTCCCAAAGTGCTGTAACCATATCATGTTCCCACCAGCAATGAGTGAAAGTTCCTGTTGTCTCTGGGGGCTTTTAGGCTCACAGTATTATCTGTAACCGTCCCGAGGTCAGCAAAATTAAGTTAGGATTGTGGTATGTGACTACCGCTTTCCTCTTTTGAAGATCTGATGGAAACTTTCTCTGGAACAACCCACGTGTTGCATAAAACATGTAAAAAATTATAACATCAAGGTTCATGGCTTGGCATCCAGATTGAGAACATCTATTCTGACCTTTAAAATATTTAATCTTTAAATCTGAAATTTGAGAGAACAGGAAGTCCTCATTGAAAACAACCTCTTCTAATCATTTACTATCCTTTCCTTGGGTAACAGGAACAACTTATTTAAAATGATCTTTGTCTTTAAGAGAGGAATGTTAGAATGCTTCTAGTCTGTGACATGAGGGGTAAAATTGTTCCTTAGTCAGCTGGGCTGCCAAGAATGGCATTGACCCGGACTCGGATGCTTGTGTAATTGATCCGTTTATTAGACACCCTGACTTTGATTTAAAGGGCAGGCTAGAGGTTTGGGGGAGGGAGGGAGGGAGGAGCAGGGCAATGGATAACTGTCGTTGTAAAAAAAAGATATTTTTCTAAAGTTTATAGACCAGAAACTTTGTTTATCTCCAGAGTAATTCAGTTTTGTTTTCTTCGTATTCAGGGAAAATAATTGAATACATTAAATTAGATGGTCTTCTAAACATGAACTCTGGTATTTCAAATCCAAAGAATTTGGGGCTGGAAAAGACCTTGGAGTGTATTTTGTGCATAATCTTCATTTGAACAGACAGAGAAGCTAAGCTTAAATGACAAGCCTTTGGTCTCACTTCTAGGCAGCACCTTGAAGTTACATGACCTGATTTCTAGACCAGTGTGCTTTGCCACTAAAGGCATACAAATAATTTTTTAAAAACCAGAGGAAAAAATTGAGTCCATGCCATGAAATTTTGTGTGCAAGTGCATGCCTTGTGAGGCTTCCAGGAAGTGCTTCATGATGAACATGTTTGACATGTGGAAGGAACCATGGCCCTGGATCCAGTTGCTGGTTTCCTTTCCAGTTCCCTGATCATAAGAGTTTATAAATAAGTAACCATTGTGGCTCTTGACCTCTGGGTGTTTACACAGATTTTTGTCCTTTTCTTATGTTTTTAAGACTGTTTATTAAATATTTTGACTATGTCTCTATCTGATGTGAAATGTTTATTTTAGGTATAAGGACATCAGAGGTCAGAGGCTAAATCTGGCCCACTGGCTTCGTTATCTGTTTCTTTTTAAAAATTATCTCCAGTTGTAGGATCATTGGTGCCCCCTAGTGAGGTGATTGGGTAAAAGCACTAGTTGATGAATGGAAGCTGGTAGCATTTTCAAAGGGATGGGTTAGCAGTTTTGGTGACAATTAAAAATTAATGTAATACATTCTCTTTTTTTTTTCATTAAGAAATTGAGACCAAGAAATGAGCAGCGAGAGAATGAATTGATTGTTTCTTTCCTGAGATGTTTATATGAAGAGAAACAAAAAGTTCACGTCCATATTGGGGAAATAAAGCAGGTATGGCATTTTTCTCTCTTCTTAAAATTTTACCAGGACACTGTGTAAAGCAGAGTCCTGAGGATTTTCTGAAGCTCTGAAACTTCTTTTTCTCCCTGAATTTTATTTTCATTTGTTAAACATGTAGGGGAAATTGGGGAATATTTAGATTGTGCTTAGAAAAGGTGAGGAGAGTTTCTGTCTGCGTTGTAGTGGGAGCAGAGTAGTTGCTCTGATGAGGGGACTGGTGTAGAGCATCGAGAGTGGAGTTTACGAGTGGATGCTAGCAAGGAAAGCTCCTTGACCTGCAGGGAGCCAGTCCCTGTCACCTCACCTTTCTCCTTGATTAAATGGGACTGACATTGTACAGCTGCCTTCAGAATTACATAAAGTGCCCGGAAGCTCTTTGTAATAAAAATGCAATGTGCATAGAAGATAGCACTGCTGATAAGTCACATACAGTATTAGCCTGGTTTACGTGCTATTCAGATGTGGAGCTTCCGTCAATTCCTCTTCATACGCTGGAGGTGCAGAGTTGGCCTCCTGTCCTCTCTTTCCACAGCTCTGTTCAGCTTTTCTGTGTGAGGGGTGCTATCTCAGAGGCTGGGGCTGCCTGCAGGGCTCTGTCTTTGAAGAGCTTCGAGTTTGGGATTCAGGACCATTTTCCTATTTCTTTTGGACTCTCTATAAGTCAATTTATAATAACCATTATAGCTTCTAAACATGCATTTTATATTTGTTTAAGTTACTGTTAGGCCAGAAAGCCTAGAGAAAAATCAGTAAAGTATGTTCAAAGAGTCTTTAATTTCCAGAAGTATATTGCCTTTTTTTTTTTTTTTTTAAAAAGAATACTTCCTGAGTGCTTATTCTCAAGGTGTTTTAATGCTCAGTTGTGTGCTCTCCTCTTGCTATTTTCCCTGTAAACAGCCTCTGCTTTTCCGGTAACGTAACCGTGATGCAGTTTTATTTGGATGCACACACAGCAACTCTCCCCATTTGCTTTCTGCTTTCCAGCTGGCTTTGGCAATTATGTGCCTTTGCTGAACTCCTGGTCACATACAGTGGCCAACATTGTTTTTAATTTCATCGGCCAACTCTAGGGCCCCTTAGCTGTGACCCTAATATCAGTACACTGTGTTTTTGGCCTTTGTGTGTTGACCTTCTTCCCTTCTCAGTCGGTACCCTTAAGAGAGTGGGCAAGTTCTGTTATCCTCCTGTTCACTTTTGGATGGGCCACCCAGTCTAAGTTTTCAGTTAATTCCCTAGTTCACTTTTCAACATATTTCTTTTCTCATTTTCTTTCCTTTTTTCTCTTGTGCCACTGATAGTTATTCTATGTTTGATTTTCTCTTTCCTGAGTCACTCTAACTTGTTCCAACAGGAAATTGATACTTCTGAAATAATTTATAATGGCTAGAAAGGAGAATGAAGTGTTTATGGTGGATGGAAAGTTTTGCCCTAAATGCAATCTCATTTTTGTGGAACAGAGTAGTATCTTTATGATTTGGGCATAGACTAGTACAGTAAAGAAATATATTAATGTTTCTTTTATTTTCCCTCATTTGAAAACAGAATTTAATGTAAAGAAGACCAAGTCTCACAAAGTGGAACTGGTGTCTGGGCAGTAGTTGGGTGTCCCCTAGGCTGGATACCCTCTTGGGCTCCGAGTTTGGCTTTTCAGAGCCGCAGCTGCTTTAGATCAGATCGATCAGATGAACTTTTGAGAGTTCACCAATAGATTCCTGCTCTCACTTTCTGCTACCAGATAATTTAACCACATGGACTTCATTATGTTCTTATTGCTCCTAAAAATTCCTGTAACCTTTGAAAATGTGTTTTGACTTGACCTAGAGAGAGGTAGAATTGTGGTCTGCGTCCACCAGCCTTCAAAAGTAGATGGAAGGGCTTCCCTGGTGGCGCAGTGGTTGAGAGTCCGCCTGCCGATGCAGGGGACATGGGTTCGTGCCCCGGTCCGGGAAGATCCCACATGCCGCGTAGCGGCTCGGCCCGTGAGCCATGGCCGCTCAGCCTGCGCGTCCGGAGCCTGTGCTCTGCAACGGGAAAGGCCGCAACAGTGAGAGGCCCGCGTACTGCAAAAAAAAAAAAAAATGTAGATGGAAGACAATGAGCACAGTCTCAGGGCTGTACTTCTCAGAGCTGTGGTGATGCCACACTGTACATGCTTTTCAGACTGAAGTGTCAGTGTTGGATACCTGTCGGAGGAATTGTTCCGTAAAGTAGAAAACAAGCTGAATGAATCCTTTGATCTTATGGGAAAGGATTCAGTTTGGGCAAGGACCTATAAATTAATAAAGTTTAGAGAGTATCATGTTTGAATCAGTGGACATATCATTTCTGCTTGTATTCACTGAGCTGGTACAAAAATTAATAATATTAAATCAACTGCCACTGATTGAACGTTTCCCATGTAGTAGGTATAGTTTTAATTCTCTACATGAATTATTCCATTTTTTTCTACAACAACTTTTTTGAGATAGGTGGTATAATACACATGTTAGAGACAAGGACATGAGGAACAGAGGTCAAGTCGTTTGCTAGAGAGTGTGGAGCTCACGTGTCTGAGGTCCAAGGACATTATCTTAAGCTCCTAAAGGGCATAATGATTAACTAACAAAATCTAATGTTATGTAACCACTCATCGATTTGTCTGGGTCCGTTATCCAGTAGATAAGTTTTTTTCTTTTTTTTTTTTCTGACATTTTATTACAGAAAATTTCCAACATACCAAAAAGTTGAAAGAATCCCACAGTGAACACTCACATACCCACAATCTGGGTGAAACCATTTTAAACGTTTTGTTATGTTTGCTTTCCCATATAGCTATCCATCTATTACTCCACCTTATTTTTGATGTTTTTCAGAGTAAGTTTCTGATACTAGTACTCTTGATCCCTAAACACTTCAGTATGCATATCATTAATTAGAATTTGGTATTTATTTACAATTTTTTGGAGATAACATTTACATATAGTAAGTTGCACAAATCTTGAGTGTACCATTTGTTGAGTTTTGAGGATTTCGTATATTTAGGTAACCCAGACCCGTATCAAGGTATAGAACATCTCCATCATGCCAGAAAGTACCCTCATACCCAGTCAGTCCTCACTCCCTCCCTCCCCCAGGCAACCACTGTTTTGATTTTTTTTCTACCACAGATTAGTTTTGCCTGTTTTAGAACTTTCTATAAATGGAATCATACAGTATGTTCTCTTTTAGTTCTGGCTTCTTTTGCTTAGCATAATGTTTTTGATATTCGTCCTTGTTGCTTCATAAATCAGTAATTATGTTCCTTTTTATTCCATTGTGTCAATAGCACAGTTTGTTTCTCCATTCTCCTTTTGATGGGCACCTTAGCTATTTCTAGGTGCTGGTTATTCTGAATAAGGCTGATGGTGGATACATTGTGACACTACTGGATGGTGGGTTCTGAACTGAGAACTTCATAGTAGCTTCAGAATTTAAAACTTGCCTAGAGTTTACCCATCTGTCTTGGGATGGGCAATGTGAGGACTGCAGTACAAATTCACTCTAGAGCCCCACACTAGAAACTTATCCAAGAACCAGCATCATCTTCAAAGGAGAAACTTCTAGATGCTTAGTTTAAAATAAACAAGGAGTGTGTTATTTTCTAAATGCAAATTATTTTCTAAACGTGAATTATTTTTTAAATGTGAATTATTTTCAGACTGCATTTGAATTACAGTGATAGACATAGAAAAGAACCTTTTTAGGTGGTAGAGGAGAGCAGAAGCAGCATTGAATTAAGTATATAGAGATTCTTATGGCCTGGTTTATAAAAAGAAAAACACAAGTGCAGTTTTTGTTCTTTCTATGTAGGATCTACTACGTTCTACCAGTCTTTTAGCCAGTATTTTCTGTATATATCAGAACAGTTAAAAATGCTTCTTTTTTAGGAAAACTTTGGTTATGAGTTTGAAAGCAGGTCTACAGTTTCTTAACTTCGTGAATGAACTGGTATTGAGTCAAATGCAGGCCCCTGAGCGTTCTTTGTGGGTAATTCCCTTTCCTCTAGAGACTGACTCCAGTCTGGATAGGCTCTTACTCTTGGTAAATGATTGCACAGGACCAAACTGCAACTAGTAAGGCATCCACCCATGCTACATGACTTAGTCAGTATTTGTTGAGTGACTGCCAGAGCCTGTGCTCATCACTGTTCTTCTCAACACCTGCACAATGTTAACTTGGCCAAAGCTGGAGGTGGTAGGAAGGCATTTATTGTATTAATCTGCACATTTTTCTGTATGCTTGACATATGTAACAACAACAAAGAATAGTTGGTGTTTAGAGTAATGGAGGATGTGGTTGAGTATTTTTCTAACAAAATCATCATCTAGCAGAAAGCATTCAGGTAAGAATCCATAGAAGAAACAATTTAATCTAGAGTAGAGGTTTTTTTGTATTTTTTTTAAGCATACCTCTTTGTTAATAAGTAACATTAAACTTCATTTTGTGATTGGCAAACAAACTTTTATGTTGTCAGTTTCATGTTCCCATCAGTTAAGGGAGAGACTTGGTTGCAGAGGAGAATGAATGGGATGATGGAAACAATAGGTGGGAGAGAGGAAAAAGACAGGATTCTGTAGAAGGGGATGAAGCGATTAGTGTAGGCAGAGAGGATGGATTCTTCAGTTGATTAGATTTATTTTGTCTCACCCTCTGAAATGCCCCCAAAAGTAAGTTGTTACTTTACTTTGAAAAGCTAATCATAGCTACCTTTGTACCAGAAGCTGTGCCCAATGTTTTACATGCTTTACGTGTTTTAATCTCAAAACATAGCACTATGGTTAGATCCTGAGGTTGATCTCAATTTACAGAAGACGAAATTGTGGCTCAGAGAAAGTAAGAAACTTGCTCAAGGCCACAGCTAGTGAATGACATGTCTCTGATCCAGCCACAGAGCCCAAGCTCTAAACTGCTTTGTTAACTGATTAGTTTCTAAGCACTTTCCTTATTTTGTTTGGAGTAGGCAAAGCAACTCTTTGAGGCAAAATTATTTCCTGGACTTGCAGTCATGTCACCAAGGAGCAGATGAGAAGAGGTCACAGAAAAAATGACCTGAGGTCAAAAAGATGCATTCTAGAGATTTTTCGGTCCTTTAAAAAGGAAGGAAAGAAGGAGGGAAGGAAGATCTAAGTGACTTAATTTTCCATTGTTTCACTTTCTAGGCATCACAGATTGCAGCAGAGAATATTGGAAGTGAATTACCATCTAGTGCCACTCGATTTAGGCTAGATATGCTGAAAAACAAAGCGAAGAGATCTTTAACGGAGTCTTTAGAAAGTATTTTGTCCCGGGTAAGTGGCATAATTCCTCCTAGTTTAAGTTAAATCACTGTTTTTGAGAGAGCATGAAATTCAGTTCTTTGCTTTTGTTCCATCAGTGTTCATCATACAGTTTAGAAGGGTGAGACCTTTTTGGTGTCTTCTCGGTGTTAGAAAAATGTTATCTACACTGAAAATTCAGTTTTTAACTTGGTCCAGGTTAAAAAGTGTTCTCTACTCTTTTGTATTGTATGGAATTTTTGTCTCCCAAAAGAATGTTATTTGTTGGCCAGTCCCTGGAAAGAGCATGGATTAGATACACCAAGGTGTGGGTTCCATTCTCCCTAGCGTCACTAGGTACAGTTTAAAAATTGTTATCGTGGGACTTCCCTAGTGGCGCAGTGGTTAAGAATCTGCCTGCCAGTACAGGGGACATGGGTTCGAGCCCTGGTCCGGGAAGATCCCACATGCCGGGGAGCAACTAATAAGCCCGTGCGCCACAACTACTGAGCCTGCGCTCTAGAGCCTGCGAACCACAACGACTGAGGTGGCGAGCCACAACTACTGAAGCCCACGCGCCTAGAGCCTGTGCTCCCCAACAAGAGAAGCCACCGCAATGAGAAACCTGAGCACCGCAATGAAGAGTAGCCCCCGCTCGCCGCAACTAGAGAAAGCCTGTGTGCAGCAAAGAAGACCCAGTGCAGCCAAAAATAAAATACATACATAAATAAATAAATTTAAATAAATAAATAAACAAAAATTCTGATTACATTATAAAAAAATTTTTATCATTAGCTGCTATTGTTATGTGTCTGAAACTGTTTATAGCAGGATCTGCAAACTGTGGTCCTTGGGTCAAATACCATTCACCTCCTGTTTTTGTAAATAGAGTTTTATTGAAACACAGCCACATCAGTTCATTCACCTATTGTCTAAGGCTGCTTTTCTGCAGAGTTGAGTACTTGCCACGGATACCATATGGTCCACAAAGCATAAGAGATTTATTATCTGGCCCTTTACGGAAAAAGTTTGTGGCCTGCAGCTCTATAGGAAGAACAGAGTATACGTATGTACTGATCTGGGAGTTCTTTAAGAGATTACTACCAACCCCTGCTCCCTGCCCCGCCCCACGCCAACCCCAGCATGAGTGTAAATACCTTTTACACTAAGAAATAAAAGTTCTCTTTTCTCTCAAAGTTTCACACCTTTCTGGAGCTTGCAGTATCTTCTTATAGTTATCTTTTATTTCATGAACCACTCCATTTTTTTTGTGTGATAAATTTTATTTTGTATGGAGGTGTTTCTGAGAATTTCACAGCAGCCTTAAAAGCAGTTCATTTACAAAACCAGAGTTGGGGTGGGGCTGCCTTTGAGAGCTCCCAGACCGAGAGATTGTGGTTTGTGTGTCATAGGCTGGTGGGTCATGACACTGTGTGACTCAGAGGGGGGACTCTGTTGTTGAGTGTGCGCACCTCAGCGCTTGCTTTTCTTCTAGACGTGTTGTCTCTTCTGCCCATCATCCCTGCCAAATGACTAACCCACAAGGTGCTTTGGAACATTTAGTTTGGTTAAAAAAAAAAAAAAAAGACAAATGTTGATTGTCTTCATGCACATATGTGCTCAGCAGAGTTTCCCAGTAGATGAATTTTTCCTGAACTTATTTAAATAGACCAGGTTGCTTCTAGCAGATGCCTTTGCAAAAGCCTCAGGGGTCATAACTCGACTGCTTTTCTTTCCGTAGGGTAATAAAGCCAGAGGCCTCCAGGAGCACTCCGCCAGTCTGGATCTGGACAGCTCCGTGTCTAGCACATTAAGTAACACCAGCAAAGTAAGCACGTTTTTTTTTTATATGACACCCTGAAGAAACCAGCAAATGGGTCTTGCTCATCTCCTATATACTGGGCCTATCAAAAGGAACAAAAGAAGCCTCATAGCTCCAATCATGAGAAATTTGGTGCTTCTGGACTTGATAATGGAGGAGGAGGGCTGGTTGTGCAGTCCTACTCTAGCCAAAAAGTTGTACATACCAAAACAGAGGGCTATTCCATAAGCAAAGAGGAAAACGCACAATTTCAGGCCACTGAGATCTAATTAATCACAAGTGATCAATGGATTTCTTTCTTTAGTAGGTTTTCCAGTGAAATCTAAATGAAATATTAAAAATAATTGGGAAAACCTCAAACGTGGGTTTACGAATTATGAGAAGTATGCAACTTAAATTCCTGAAACTTACTCTGTCCTCTGCCTGACTCTATGATTATAATTAAACATCACTATTTTTATAAATAAGCCTCACCCCTCGTGTCTGCCACCAAGCACAGCTTTGTGATAGTGAGCAAGCCAGCAGTTCTCTTTGGTAGCAGACCTGTGTCTATGTCCTTGTTTTAATTTCTTGCTTTCTAAATATATAAGCGTACTTCAACCTAGTTAGTTCAACTTTTTACCCACCAGAAAAGTGGATTTCGGGTTTTGTCCTGGGGATGTCAGAGTGCCCTGGGATGGAAAGAGGGGGAGTTGTTGTGGAGGCCAGCTCCTTACCACAGGAATCAAAGTTCTTCTGTGCTTCCTCCTGGGCATGTGGCTTTCAAAGGTTTTAGACCATAACCAACAGTAATTTACACATTTAACATTGCAAACTAGTTCAGAAACACACATACCTACATGCTCACAGATAAAATGAAAATAAGATTTCACAAAATGATATTTACTGTACACATGTGACACATACTGGTATTTGCTATTGCTTTAAAAAGTTTGTGGCAGACCACGAAATTGATATCACTGCCTACCAATGTGTTACAGCGTATAGTTTGAGAAACACTGCCTCAGTTGAGCGCTTTCTCAATTTCTAAGGTGCATCTTTAATGGGATCTGGTTAAAATGCAGATTCTGATTCAGCAGGCCTGGGGTGATTCCTGAAATGGCCAATTTCTGACAAGTTCCAAGGTGATGTTGATGCCGCTGGTCTGTGGACCCACTTAGGGGAGCAAGTCCCTAGACCCCAGTCTTCTGAATATGATTTTATTTTTTTGGAGGGGGGGGCGTCTGTGCTCTGTGGCTTGCGGGATCTTAGTTCCCTAACCAGGGATTGAACCCATGCCCTAGGCAGTGGAAGTGTGGAGTCCTAACCACTGGACCACCAGGGAATGCCCTGAATATGATTTTCTAAGTTAGAATCTAGTGGTCTATTTAAATTCATCTCCTCCATACTGATTCTACCCACAATTCATTTGAAGTTTGGAAATGTTTTGGGTTTTTTTTATCTGTTGGATACAGATGAAAAAGACAGCTTCTACCCTGCAGGAAGGAACTCATCTGGTAGGAGAGGCGACAGATACACCAGCATCGAGTAGAGTAGCTGTGAGCCTGAGTTCAAATAAGAGCCATGGTAGCTTAGCTGTCACAGGAGCAAGAGGAAGGGGAGCTATTTTTGGTCAGTGGAACCAGAGAAAGCTTGGAGAGGGGAGCAGTAGTGCTTTTGATAAATCTTGGAGAAAGTATAGGAATTGCACCCATGGAAGTGGACAGGGAAGAGGGCGTTCGAGATTAGTTCCAGTAAAGGTGCTGTGAAGAAATTCATGTCACTCAAGTGACTTTTCCAGTAAGTCTTATTGCTTGTTTTTTATTCTTCTTCAAATCACAGATCTAGGAATATACACATGGTTTGAATTTCTAGGGTAATTCTAAGGGAAATGCAGCTTTTCAGAACCTATTTGTGTGTATTATGTGTGTGGCTCTATGTTATTCTTTATGTCGTTTGTTCATCCTGACGTTGAGAAACTGTTGTTAAAAGTGTGCTTTTATGTAATTGGATCTCTTCCAGTAAATTGATCGTCTGGAAGCAAAGAAGCTGAACATCCAGTGGCCCTTTCAGGTGTTAGATGAAACTGAGGGTTAGCTCTTCCACATAATTTGGAAGGACGTTAATGAGAGTTGAGATGAATAGGTTTGCGTGATGGAGATTGCTTGATGAATTGTCTTAAACACATTTTTAAATCCTTAAATTAAAAGAATCTTGGTAACTGTAGAGTCCTGAAGAATGAAAAATTTAAGTTACTGTTTAACATTTCATAATGTGTTGGGAATTAAGCTTTTAAAATCTAATTCCTACAAAATTAAGTGTATATAACCTTTCTCCTCAATAAACATAAATTTAATTTTTTTAATTAAAATCCTTAATACCTATCATCTAAGAGACACTCAACTGCAGGTCAAATGAACAGGTGGAATTTAGATTTTCCAGTCCACCATTATTAGATGCAGTCATTCCTTTTTGCTCTTTTCATGTTGATTTATTCATCCCTTCTAGTAATTTCAGCAGGGACAAGCTGGTACACTTTTTCTTATATATATATATATATATATATATATATGTATATATATATATTTTTTTTTTTTTAATACAGCAGGTTCTTATTAGTCATCAGTGTTTTACACATCAGTTATTTTATATTTTTTGATTTGAGAAAAATATATTGGCCCCTACCACGTCCTGGGCATGCAGTGCTAAGCATAAGTGGTGGTAGTTCATTCCTTTGAAAAAGTATGCATCTTGAGAGCCTACGATATTAAAATATTGTCATGATTCTCAACAAATGTTTGAGTACCCACTCAGGAAATTCACTGAGTGCCTAATAAGACAATAACTTATATTTATACAACATGTAACAGCAGACAAGTACTTTTAGTTGTATTATCTTGCTTAATTCTGAAACCTGGTGAGATAAATTTTCACTATACCCTTTTACAGATGAGGAAATTGAGGTGCAGAAAGAAGTTAAGTGATTTGCCCTGAATCATGTCAGTAAGTGCCTAGAGAGAGATTTTCCATATCTAAGAATAATATAGGATGTAATTTTTAACACTCAAAATTACCAAGTTAAATCCAAACATTAGATCACATTCAGAGAGAGCCATAAAATGTGGGTATCACATGTATGAACACACTTGGCCAAGATAAAGAACTTGATTTGTTTAAACTGTGCAGACAAGTTACACGGCACTCGCTATACTTGTTATAGGCAGTAGTAAAGAGCTCTCTTTTCTAGAAAGAGAACTATTTCAGCTTTGCTTAGGGCAGTTACTTGTTATAATTTATGTCCTTCACACTTGCACTTGGACAGTTTCCCCATTTGTCCTGCACGCTAACGTTTTGTCTCGGAGGAGCAGGCATTTAGTGGGCCTTTATCGTCTTATACTTTTGGTGGCCTCTAGAGGGCACTGTGATCAGAAGATGTGCCTACATTTTGAAATGTTTTCCTGCCGCTGGAATTAGAAATGTGTAAATCCCACAAGTGCCTTGCCATGTGTCTGATCTGCTGTCTGTCTGCTGCCAGGAGCCGTCTGTGTGTGAAAAGGAGGCCTTTCCCATCTCTGAGAGCTCCTTCAGACTCCTGGGCTCCTCGGATGACCTGTCCAGTGACTCAGAGAGCCACGCCGCAGAAGAGCCAGCCCTGCTGTCACCCCAGCAGGGCTTCAGGAGGCGTGCCAACACTCTGAGTCACGTCCCCGTGGAATGCCAGCAGCCTCTGCAGCAGGCACAGGGATCTCCAGGGGTCTCGCAAAGGAAACTTGTGAGGTATCACTCAGTGAGCACAGAGACGCCTCATGAACGAAAGTAAGATTTGTTGAAAATGTAGATTTGTTGTATAAATGGCTGGGGCATATCTGTTACTAACCAGGTATGTGCATCCCAGGCATGTCTGTTGGGTGAAAAGAGAAACCTGAGTCAGGTTTCACTCTTGGCTTAAAAAGGTAAAACTCGAAGCAGTGTGTTCCTCCCGTCTTCCTCCCTTGGGAAATACGTAGTTGTAAGAGATACTTGTTACCTGTTCAAGTGCAAGTACGGTGAGGAAGCAGGTAAGACGAGCAGAAATGGCCCTTAAGATGCAGAATGGTCCCTCCTCACACAGTGAGAGGCAGCCCTGACCGTGAACTCTGCCGCTGGCCTGGAGGGAAGTAGTGAGTGAGCGGTCAGGTGAGTCTGCTCGTTTGGAGGCCCTGGCTAGAGGCGCAGTGATGCCGGGGCCTCTGTCCTAGCTCTGTCCCAAGCCGGCCGTGACCCGGGCAAAGTTGCTTCACTTCACTGTATGACACAGTTGACACTGTATGACACAACAGGTGGTCTCTAAAATCTCCTCCAATGTGAGAGTTCTGGATTCTTCGAACAAGACTTACTAATTTTAATAATTGGGCTCTAGTGAGCAGTTGGGGTTTCCTGGCTATAGAGCTGGGGAAGCAGTACAGTAGTAGAAGCTCTCCTGCTTCCTTCTGGGGTCCCTTGGCAATTAATTTGACTCCGAGTGTCAGAGACCATGAATTGACACAGAGGTATGTTTAAAAATCACTTTAAAAATATTTTAAAACTCCTCACCTTAGAAGGCTGAAGTAGGCCACACCTGTGTGCAGCTGCTGCCTGATTTTGGTGACAACAGAAGCCAGGACGTGTGTCTCGGTGCAGGCCCTGCACAGATGAGGGAGAGTCCACACGGGGGTGGGTGTTGGAGATGTTGCTGGTGAAGCAGTGACACATGCTAGCAATCTCAGACGAGCTAGTAGAGCCACTCAGCTCTGTTTTCTGTACGCCATTGAAAATAGTTATGATGGTTCTTTGGAATTTGGCTGGATAATTGTGATCCCAAAGCAGGACATGCTTCAGAAGCTAATGTTCAATTCTGTGATGTTTTGGAGACAAGCATAGTTTGTTTGAGGCTTTGTGGGTTCTTGTCATGTTTCTTAAAAGCCTGTGCGCACACTCCTTTTATTCTGCCTCTCCACTGGCTCCCACCCCTCTTTTTCTGGCACTTTAGTGATAATGGAACTTTTCCTGTCTGGAGATTTCTAGTCCTCTTGCTAATAAGCCCACTGTTTCACACAAGCCAGAGGTGGCAGGAAATGAGAAGTCCCTGACAGTCCATTTCCCTTCTCCCCTAAGAATGCAGCTTCCTAAAGGGTCCTGTGGGGCGTGGGTGATGAGGGGGCGCGGTACTGTCCCCCCTCCTCCTCCGTCCCCCAGCATGCCTCTTTGGCTTTGCTCCCCCCTCATGAACTCTCTGCTCACTTATGCACAGGAAATGAGACTTGGACATTCAAGGCAGGTTATTGTTCATTTTGACGAGAGATGTATTTCTAAAACTCTGGATTTCGTTTTGCTTTCCTTTGCTTTTGTTTTAATTAAAAAAAATTTTCCCCCTGTCAGATCCTAAAAAAGGAGTAGAGGAAACGGGTCTCTTGCGCACATAGGCATGTGGGAAGTGATCAAGAGGGACCTTGCACGGTGCCCTCTTGACTGAGAGCTGCCTTTGCCAGCAGGAATTGGGGCGCAGAAGAGGAGAGCACCCTCTAACTGTGACAGTTCCTGTTTCCTCCGTGTGTCCTCTGCGTTTCCTGCGCGGTTCCGTCCCCGCCTTTAACTCCCCTGCTTTCTCTCTAATTGCTATTTAGTGGGAATCATCCCCCTGTCGGCGAGTCTGAAGGTGGCTCAGGTCAGTCCTCAGCTGCTCCTCCACCTCGTCTTACCCCCTCCGCCTCCTCGCCCAATTTCTTTAAGTACCTCAAACATAACCCAAGTGGAGAACAGAGTGGCAATGCCGTGCCAAAGAGGTGAGCCACCCGCATGGCAAGTTCAGTGTCGTTCGTCTTCCTGGGATGCTCACGCAGAGAGAGTGTGCTGAATGTCCACACAAGGACCCCGGGGCCACCGCTTGTGTGTGTGTGTGTGCGTGTGTGTGTGTGTGTGTGTGCTTGTCTGGTTTTGGTTTTCCTATTTTCAGTCTATCATTTGAATCTACTTAATTTTACTGTTGATTAATTCCCTCAAAATTATTATGAAAACAGTCTTGATGGCAAATTATTTTTTATATACGTATTTTCACATTCCCCTGCCCTAGTGTACACACACACACACACACACACACCCACACACACACACGTTAACAGCAATGTGCTTGATCATATACATTGCGATTTGTGCCATATCAGAAACTTCCTCATTAATTTAGGAAAATTATTTTTCTACTTTGGAAGGAAGGAGTCATTTTGGATGATGGACTGAATTTTTTATTGTTGTGGTTTTGTTTTTATTTTGGTCAGAATGCTTTACATGAGATCTACCCCCTTAACACATTTTTTGCGTGTTCACGGTATGACTAACTATGGGCAGAGTGTTGTAACTGCAGGCACAATGGTGCACAGCACATCTTTAGAATTTATTCATCTTATGTAACTGGACTGATGTTTGTTAATTAGTTCATTGATTCCATTCATTTAAAATAATAGAATTTTATTGACTGAAATGAAAGTTAAATCTCATTTGTAAACTATTTTTGATTTCTTACCTGCTTTAATTTTCTTAGCCTTAGAACTATAAAATGTTTCTTCTGTTTTGAAGGTTATGTTTTATACTTTGTGTGTTTGTGTTTCTTTATCCTAAACTCTTTTTTTCAACCACACTCTCAGCATCTCCTACCGTAATGCCCTGCGGAAAAAACTTCATTCTTCTTCCTCTGTGCCAAATTTTCTAAAATTTCTGGCTCCTGTAGATGAAAATAACACCTCTGACTTTATGAACACAAAAAGGTAGAGTTTAATTTAGATATATCAAGTCTGGGTAGAAGTGTTGATTGTTAGACATATAGGGATTTTTCATCTGTACTTTTGCCATTTAAAAAATCATTTTCGCTAGATCTATTGTATCTTCTTTCTTATAATTTTTCTTACTGATGATGTGATTTAAAAAAATGTGGAGTCAACATGTTATCCAGTTTTGACTAGGATTAGTTTATTAATACATGGTTATTTTCAGTAAATTAAAGAAAGTCTTAACCATTGTCTCTAAATGATAGAAGTGTTTCTGGATAATGAGCATATATGGCTGCCAGTAAATCAGTCAGGATGTTTGATCTCCAAGTTCAGATGATTGTTCAGTTGTTGGTATATATTCAGGTGTAAGTTACAAGGGGTTCCCCAAGTTGTCCCGTGAATAGAAAGGAAATCAGTGATTGTGTTTATGTATATTGAAAACTATATTTTGCAGTTTAAAACATACAGATGGTAAAAGTCATTATTAGCAAGTGACTGCATAATTATTGCCCTTGCTGGTTCTGTGTAATTTAACGGTTTTTTTTTTCTTTTTTTTTTTTTTTTGTGATGATCCTTGGAGACGCAGGCCTATGCTAAGAAAATCTCCCCTCACACAAACTAGGGGAGATTGTGGCCTGGGTGACAGCGCCCCCTTTAGGCCGTCTCTCTTTTCTGAAGTGGCACCAAGAGAGGCCCAATTGGAAGCCAAGATCCATGGAGTGTAGTTCTTAATATCTTTTACCATAAAAATAAATTAAGGACATGTACCCTGACTCTTTCCATAAAAAGCACCCTGTCAGAAAGCAGTCCTGTGGGAGTGTTGCCCCACTGCGAGTTTGATTTGATGCCTGTGATTATCTAGTTATGTTTGCTGGTACAAAGATAATTTATAATTTAGTGCTCTGTTTAAAAAACAAAAAAAAGTCAAGCTAAAATACCTGCTTATATCTCCTCACCAGTCATAAATCAATTGTCTTCTAATTTTAGGGACTTTGAGTCCAAAGCCAGCCATCTTGGTGACGCCAGCGGGACCCCCGTAAAGACACGGAGACACTCGTGGAGGCAGCAGATCTTCCTTCGAGTGGCCACCCCGCAGAAAGCCTGCGATTCTCCCGGCAGACACGAAGGTAAGGCCCACCCCCAACGTAAAGCTAGATCCTGGCTCGAGTTTCATCTGTAGCAAAAGCACATTTGGTGGAAGAAGAGGTGAAGTGAGATCTCAAGTCAAAATCATCCCCTGATTTTAAAGTTCCCTGGTTGAGAAGCTCAAATGGCAATGACTGTCACTGTTTCCAGCGGATCTGTTTTCCCTGTCTGCAACTGAAGTGTAGGTTTCCACCCTACCTCAGCATGGTGTGGTTTTAGAGGTACCTCTATCCCACTGGTCACACCTGTGATGATCTGTGCCTTGTCATTTGCTGTCACTCAATCTGGTGTCACAGGAGGACTCTCTCTCATCCTTCTTGTGTCCCCTAAAGAAATACAGGCAGACCTCAGAGATATTATGGGTTAGGGTTCCAGACCAGCACAATAAGAAGAATATTGCAATAAGGCGAATCACACAAATGTTGTCATTTCCCAGTGCACACATAAAAATGTTTACCCTATAGTATAGACACTATAATGTAGTCTTTTAAGTGTGCCATAGCATTATGTCTAAAAGAGACATACATACCTTACCTAAAAATACCTTGATTGCTAAAAAATGCTAACTATCATCTGACAATTCAGGGTTGCCACAGACATTCAGTTTCTAAAAAATGCAGTGTCTGTGAAGTACAGTAGAGCTAATAAGCACAATAAAACAAGGTATGCCTGTATAGGACGTGCTAAAGTTGATCTTTAGGCCTTTGTATGCTGAGTTATAATGTAAAAGAGGAGTTTAAATGCAGTTCCTCGGAGTAAAATTAAGATTTTTCTCTGCCCAGTGATATAAACTTTCAACAGTAGATATTTATTTTCCTTAGTGTTCCTTAATCAGAAAACATTTTTCCCTTATAAAAGCACAGCAAAACAGACCTCCAAAGATGACTTGAATTCCTCAGATTGCAAGAGTGCACGTAGTGGAGACTCACTCTTGTCCCTCGACACACTTCTTCGTGTCTCTTAGGAAGCAGCCAAGGCTAACCCAGGAGTGTTCAGACTAGGTTCCCTGCAGCTGTCTTGGGGGAGGAGGTGCTGTTGGAGGAACCCTCCCTTCCTGCTCCCGTCCCGCCATTGTTGTTTCTTCTCTCTCCCTCCCCGCCTCTCTCCCCCAGAGTTCTTAATATTTGATTCGGATAATGAGTCCTCTGCCAAACTAAACAAGAGTCTGGTTTGGGCTCAGCTCACTTTGTGATACAAATCATAGAACTTCATTTGTACTTAGTTCCTTTGGTTATAAAATGGTTACAGTAGTGTTGGCTCTTCACATCTCATGGAATCACATTAAATGATAAATGTGAAAGTGCTTTGGAAACCTAAAGACGTATCTCGTGTCAAGTGGTAACATTTTTGTTACTGTTATTGCGTTTGCAGCATTGGTGTGTTTAGCTTCCTATACCAGTGTTCCCTAGCAGGAGCAATGTAAAGGAGTGCTGGCTTTATTCATTCAGGGTGATTAAAAAATTTTTTTAGTAAATTGAGTTATTTCAGTTTGTATCATTTTAGACACTTTTAAAGATTTCATTTTCATGTTGTAGATTGCCTACTAATGTCCAACAGCCAGATGGTGTAACCTAGTTCCCTCCTTTTTAAACTTGTAAAATTCTAAGCCAAAGGGGTTGCCGCAGTAGTGGCTGTAGAAAAGAGCAGGCTCGTAAAATGCACAGCTCCCGGTTGGAGCTCTGGCCTCTGAGGAAGTGGCTGGTGTCTACAGGCCCCACCCTGGTGCCACTCTTTTCCCATACTTCCTGGAAGTACAGTGAGTTTCTAGACGGGACCCGCACTGGTATCTCCTGGTCGGCGTCTGGGGGACCTGAGTCAGAAGATTAGTCGGTGCTGGCAAATGCTCGATTCTCTGGAGAACCCCAGGATAAAATAGGCAAGGAGATGACACTGTGGGCGGCGTGAGACAATGTGATCTTGTGTCACCCCAGCAGGTAGAAAGGGAACGGGGAAGAACGCCATAGTTTGTGTCTGAATTCTCTTTTTAAAAGTTAGGCAGAAAACTTCTCTTTTTAATTGGTTTAGTCTGGGAATATTGTAAGAAATGGATATTTAACTCCATGTTGCATTGTTATTGATAATGTTTGCCGTGGACAGGGTTCTTTGGTGAATCCTGGGCCCTCGGACCCAGCTGGGCAGAAGTTTGCAGGGAATGAGATGGGATAAGTCGTTATTGCCCCAGAGGTCAGAGCACTGAGCAGATCCGTCCAGTACCCTGCGGGCCGGGCGGCATGGTCTCCAGGGAACTGGGAACCCAGGACTTGGTGGGTCCATCTCCCCTGCTGGAAATGGTACTAAAAGTAGTGCCCCAATGTCTGCCTGACAGGCCCCCCAGGATCACCTGCTTGTTTGTAGGAAAGCAGAGAGCTGACCTCTTCATCGTGGTCTGAGGTGGTCATGAAGATGAACTTAGGGAAAGAATTTAGAGCTCATTCAGGGAAACCTCCTCTGAAAGCAGGAGCGGAGTGTCTGCATCCAAATCCCAGCTTTTCCCCTCAGGAGCCGTGATCTGGAGCCAGCTGTCTGATTTCTCACCTATGATATAGGGTTAATTATGCCTCTTGCCACACTGATTGAGGTAGGGGAGCGTGATGTTTTTATTGGCATTTTTTTTAAGAATTGAAGAATTCACAAGATTAGAAAGACTTATCAGTGGTGTACACGTTTCTGGTATCAAGTCACCTTCCCCGTGTGGAAGTCCTGGTGCTCCCGCCGGAAGCTTCTCTGGCCTCGGCCCCTCTGCAGGGGGTTGCCGTGGAGCCGCCGGCCCGCGCCGTCCTGCCGCTGGAGCCCCGGAGGAGCTGCTGTGCTGACTGGCTGGGGTTTTGATTCTCTGGCGGCCAGTGTGAGCCATGGCCATGCCTGGAATGCTCTTCCACTGATACAAGCATGACTAAGTCCCTCACCTGCTTCAGATTATTGTTGAAAATCACCTTTTCACTGAAGCTGCACTGGCCGCTGTATTTCAAGTGGCACCCCACCCCATCAGACATTCCTAATCTTATCCTGATTTTTCCCATAGCATTTATCTCTTTGAAACATACTCTAGTTATTTACTTATTCATTATCTCTATCACCAGGTTCCCCAGTCCACAGGCTATATGACTTTTAAGGGAAGGCAAGTAAATTGCTCAGATTCTTACAAGCTTAATATTTGGTCCTTAGTGATTTCTCAACTCCCTCCTCCTTCCTCTTCTTCCTGCTTATGTCCTTTCTGCTCTTACTTCAGAAATGCTGCCTGAATTTTTAAATTATGTGGTAGGTACTCTGCGTATGAAAGAGAGAGGTAAGAGAAAATAAAAGCATTTACAACTCTAAATTGGTATAATAATAATAACTTATGCCCCTTTTTTTACCAAGAGCTTTACATGAGTTATTTCCTTTAATCCCCAGTCAACCTTAAGAAGGTCGACATTTTTATTACACCAGTTTCACAGATGAGGGAGCAGAGGCTTGGAGTGGCTGAAGTCACTTTCCCCAAACCACAGAGCTGGGCGGCAGGACCAGAGGTCGTGGGTCTGTGCCCTGCAGTTCCTGGTGAACTGCACATAGGCCCTGCGGGCCTGCTCCCTCCTCTGGAGCCTCCCTGTGTCGGGCGTTTGTTCTCAGTCTATTCCTGTGTCCCCTTGCCAGCCAGGCAGCAACACGTTTCAGAGCATTTTAACATGTGGACTTGCCTTCAGTTAATCGTACCCCTCCCTGCATGTTAGCACTGGGACTGGAGCGTGCCGGGGAGGGAGGTTGATTTCTTAACATCTGTCTAAATTTTCTCCTCCCAAATCAGACCTCTTCATTCTCTGCCGCTGTTTGCTTCCCATCCTTAGGGCGCAGAGAGCAGCACCTTCCACAGTGGTCTGGGACCACTTGGACCAACATGCTTTCTGCATGTTCCCCTCCAGCTGTGAGACCTCCAGATCCTCAGGCAGCTGAGGGTCCCAGAGGTCCCTGCGTCAGCCAGGCTGTCCCAGGCAGAGAGCGTGCTGCTAGAGGCGCCTCTAGGCCTCTTTGCGGCTCTGCCTCAGGGGTGGGACCCATGGGCCCAGGTGTCTGCAGCCGGTGGCATGAGGGACTTGTAAGTCTCCTTGTAAGGAACACTTTAGCAGTTCCTTTAAAAGTTTCAGGAACTTTAAAATGTTCCAGGTACTCAGAGTGGCTCTTGTGGCTCTTTTGCATTTGTATTCTGGCACTGCAAACTTCAGTGAAACAGGTCTAACCTTTCTTCAAGGGAAAAGAGTGAGACAGGGATATTTGTACTGTCCCATCCATTTCATCCTCTTTGGAAAAAACTAATAAAGGAAACTAGAAATTTAAAAACCATGGTGTTTGCAGAGCTGTAAGGGTACAAGGGAAGGAGAAATAGAATTTTCTGTAATTTTGGGGTTCTGGTTTTCATAGATGGGCTAAATTCTAGAGAGAAACGTGTTAGTGAGTAGGGAGTGTGACTCCAGTTAAGTATAGTGTGAAAGAGAGGAAAGTCCAAAGCCAGGCAGTGTGGACAGAAATGGAGAGATTAGACTGCACAGATACTGTCTCAAAGTCAGCTTGTCCCTTCCTCAGGGGTTTGTGGCTTTCTCTGTGCACAATTCCTGTGAAATAATTGAGCTGTAAGAATCTGAATTTCATGTTTTGGAGACCTAACTGGTAGGCAGTTAATTCCATTAGAAATTTACTTACAAATGTTTAGTAGAACAAGCGCAAACATTCCCAAATCCCAGACTGGTTTGTTTGTTTGTTTGTTTTTAACTCAACAGAGACCAGTTGGCCTCTTCTAGGGATTCCCACTTGAAGTTAGTTTACCAGAGTCTAGCAGGGTGGTTTCCATTGTGACCCTTGGAGAAAGGCGGGTGTCTGCTTCTCAGCTGGTAGGTCAGGTGTACAGCATCGCCGCATCACTGGGGAACTCTGTGATCAGTAGGGCAACCACCAGTTTGTGCTTGGAGACTTGGCAAGGCAAGTTTATTTTTGTGATAAAACAAACATAAGTAGATTGTAAAGTAGAATACTAAGAGTTGCCTGGTGGTTCAAATTTAAAGCAGCGTCTTCAGTGATGCTTTAAGTTTGTGGCCACTTATAACTGGTGCCCCAGAAACCCCAGGGAAAGGCATTCTCTCTCCTTTGTGTTACCGGTTCTTTGGGTGAAAGGTTTGTGAGAGACTGACTGTGTGAAAGGTACGTACTTGGTAAACTATAAACTCGACAGAGGGTGGTGTTATGGGGGCCCAGTTAAATCTGTCACAGGGCAGAGCCCTGAAGGTCGGGTGTGTTTGAGACTGCATTTGTAGAGCGGGCTGCGGGCAGACGTTATTGTTCCTGATAACGGCCCTTTGTCACTTTCAAGCCTTCCCACTGTTGATCCCCACCACAGGCCTGCTCTGAAGGTAAAGGCAGTAGAGGTACGCTCATCCCTCAGATGGAGAGTGAACACACCTGTAGATTAGATGGCTTTCTCCGGATCCTGATCTAGAGCAGCACTTCACAAACTGCTGTGTGCTCAGAGTCCTCTGGCGATCTTGGTAGAGGCAGATTCTGGTGCTGTGGGTCTGGGTGGGTCCAGATGGTCTCCGTTTCTGACAGGCTCCCCAGTGATGCTGATGATACTGGTCCACTGTGAGTGGCAAGAGCTTAGAATGAGTGACCATGGTCCGTCCAGCCCAGACCATCTAGTCCTAGGTTTAGGACTCCTCTGTGTCTCTCTGCTGTTGTAGATAACCTAAGGCGTCACCCGTGTGTGTCAGACCTCAAATAAATCTGGGTCGTCAGTGACATTTTTTGAGAGGATTTGTGCTGCCTGGAGAAGCAAAGAGTTGCTCTGGTGGGGAAAATGCAGTGATACAAAACACACGGCAATAGGGATAAAGAAGAATCTGACAATGTGCCAAGTGAAACCAAACATCTGGCCTCTGCCTCGTTCCTGCTGCTTTATTTTTTAGGGAAGCTTTGTCTCCTGGGTGGCAGAGGGGCACAGAGAGTGTGCAGGTGTTTGTTTTCTTAGCTGTGGGCTCAGACCCTAATTGTCTTGCCTGCAAAAAGTGCTGAAAATCAACTTCTGACTTAGATGTTTGGTAGTAGAAATACTCCACAGTTTTTCTTCGTAGTGTTTCATACAAAAAATAATTCTTTGTTGTTAAGAAATAATTTTTTAGGTAACTCCCAACTGTGGAATGGGGGAAAATTCTTTTACTTACCTCTGTGCCAAGGAACAATTTTAGTCTTGGTCTAATGCCTTTCATTTAAGCATTTCAGATTACGTTGTGCATTTACCGATTTCGCCAACAATAGAAGCATTCAGGCTTTACGTGTCTTGTTTAAAAAAGGAAAACCCATCTAATATAGATAAGATTTATTGATTTGAAACCCATTGTATAAGTAAATAGTCCACTGAAACTAAAGTTCAAAGGGTTTTTGTGTTGAGTATGGCTGTGTCAATATGCCTAATTTATGATACAGTTAAGTTGATTGGATTAGATATTAGATGTAAATAGTAATGGCAAAACCAAGGAAATATAACCTGAATCTTTATAATGACTATTTTATATCATTGTGAAAAACGTAGAAACTGCTGTGTGACTATGATTTATTTGTATTGTTCATGGCCAAATTTTCAAAAATTTATATACTATTGGGAAATTGTAACGGATGATCTAAGCAGAATAGCTGCAAGTAGGACTTCACTGGAGCCTGTAAGCATCACAGTGACATCTGTATGACCCTTTGTTTAGATCCCCGGTTCTCCGCGTTCACTGTGTATCAGTCACGTGGGGAGACTTATAATAAGGGCGGGCTGCACCTGCCCCTCTGCTGTCACTGTGTCAGGAGGGTGGGGATGGGCCTGCGCTTGAACTCTTCTTTCTTTTTAAACCCACCCAAAGCATTCTGATTGGGACCCTGAGTGAAACCGCTGGTTTAGTTAGATGTCAGAGGGTGACTTGAGGCACTGTCACCACTTGGTGGCAATGTTGCTCCCTGTGTCTTGATCACCCTCCTTTCTTTTTCCAATCCCAGAAAAGCGTGCTTTCTTTTTTTCCATTGTTTTTGCTTTTGGCCTTCTTTTGGTTATAGTATGTACCTTCCTCGCTCATTTGCAACTTAATTGAATGGGGAGAGCTACCTTCTGAAATCAGGATGTTTTTCTTTGTTTTTCTACAAGGTTTTAGGGAGTGGGCAAAATAAGGAAGAAAAAAATGGTCTCTGATTGCCAGATACATGACTTTTTCAGATTGTTCTTAACTTACTTTCCATATAACTTTGCTTTTCTGTGGCCAAGAAAGACCAGGTTCAAGATAAAGTATTGCAAGCCAGGGACTGATTGTTCATGGATTTCAGTAGTTGGAAGCTACTAGCTTTTTCTCCTTTATTGTGCTTTCTTGGCGCGTGATTACAGATGGGGAAGCCACAGCGAATGGCAATATTCTACCTCAGTTTGCTGTTTGTGTGCCTGGTAACAGTTGTAAGTTAGTGTTGATGGAGCCTTTCCTAATTAACCATTGGCATTTAAACAGTCAGTCCCTTACGCTTTGTGCAGAGGCTGGGGTCAAGGGTTGATGGTGATACAAAGACGACATTTTAACCTCTGCTGTTGGTAGGAAGGCTGCAGGGGCTGAGGGCCGAGAGCTTGGGCGCTGGAGCTTCTGGAGCCCAAAGGCCTGGGTGTGAATCCTGCTTACGGCACCCTGGCTGGCAGGGAATTCCTCCTTAGGGCTCATCTAACTCCAGAGCCTGTGCGCCTGCGGGATTAGAGTCCAAAGTCGAAGATCTAGATTTGTCACCCTTGAACTGTAATCTGTAGAGACTGGGGCAAACCACTGAAGTTTGTAAAGCAAGGAAATGAATGGTAGGTAGTTTGAAACTATTCTCAGGGGGATAGAGTCTGTAGACATATCTGAACTTGAAGCAGTCTCAAAATCGGGACAGGACTAGGGTGAGGCAGGCAGGCACCCTGAGTGCAAAATTTAAGGAGGCACTCAACTTTTAGGGCCCTGCAAGTATGGACCCTTCACTTACATGGCCCTGAGAATGATGATACCCTACAGCCTGGACAGCACTGCCAGGGGAGTGTAGATTAACTCAAAGGAGGAGTCCTTGGCAGGAAGGCTCGTGTTTTGTTTTAAAAAACAGCTTTATTGAGCTAAAGTTCACGTATTGTACAATTCACCCGTTTAAAGTATACAGTGTGTTTTTCTGTATTTACATGGTTATGGAACCATAACCACAATCTAATTTTAAAATATTTTTGTCCCCCAGAAAGAAACCCATAGCTGACACTTCCCAAAACCAACCCCCCTCCCCCAAACCCTAGACAACCACTAATCATCTTTCTGTCTCTATAGATTTGCCTATTCTGGACATTTTATATAAACGCAATCATGCGATATGTGGTTCCATGAGTGGGGCTGCTTTCGCTTAGCCTAATGTTTTCAAGGCTCATCGTGTTGTAGCGCGTATCAGCGCTTCATTCCTTTTTACGGTCAATCAATACTCCATTGTATGGATAGACCTCAAATACAGTCATTTACCAGTCGATGGACATTTGGGTTGTTTCCACCTCTTGGCCGTTTCTGAATAGTGCTGCTGTGAACTTTCATTTACACGGTTTCGTGTGGTCGTGTGCTAAGAAAGGGTTTTAAGGGTGAGTGTGGAACCTCGTTCTCTGGGGGGCTTTGAGTTGCCACCCGTGATTCTGCCCATGGGGACGGTTAGGCCAGTGGGGGTGGGTGAGCCTCCCTGCTGCTGGCCGCGTTTGCCTTTCTTCCCCTCTAGGCTGAGAGGGCGGGTGCGGGGGATTTTGGTGTTTCCCCCAGAAGCTCCTGGGAAGGCGAGGGCTGGGGAACCTCCGTCAGGGCTTCCACAGCTCTCCCATTCTGAGAGGCAGGGGAGATAGCCCCAGGGCCGCAGGTTAGTGACACTGGCCCAGGGCTACCTTTCTTTCAGCTGTTCTCAGAACTGTGGGCCCAGAACCCCCTGGAGAACTTGTGGAAACACAGATTGCTGTTCCTCATCCCTGAAGTTTCCGATTCTGAATTCTTGGTGGAGCCTGCGAATGTGCAGTGCTTACAAGTTCCCAGGTGATGCTGACACTGCAGATTTGGGGACCACACTTCGAGGTCCTCGGAATTTCTTAAGCTGATGGGCAAGGAAGGGTACGTCCTATTCTGATTTAAACTCCAGCCAAAAAAGCCCTGAGTGGTTGTTAGTAAAAAAAAAAAAAAAAAAAAAAGATTGAAAATTAGAAATGTATTTTATGGCAGATTATGAAACAGCCAACAAATTCTGTCTTCTTTGCAGTAAAGCTAACTGAACATTAATAATAGCCATTGTCATTATCCTTATCATGTATTGAGCATTCGGTGTTTGCACTTTCACAGTTGGCTGGTAATCCTCACGTCAGCTCCGTGCAGTTGGTACCGTGCCCATTATTTTGGAGAGGAGGCTAGAAATATTGAGTAACGTGCCCATAGTTATTCACAGTTATCCCACAGCACTTAGTTCACACAGTTACTTTTCCAGTCAGGTCAGTTCTGCTCTAGATCCAGCATCTTAATCACAGTAATGAGCTGTTGACAGTTTTAGGAATAAATTATCAGGAGTTTTGACTGGTTTACTCATTTAAGTTAGTGTTTGTGTGGTGATAAGCTGCGTTAGAGTGAAAAAACAATTCTTATGTTGGAAGTGTTCTAGAATTAAATGTTAACTCCTGCTAATGTAGCACGTGTTTGGGGCATTATTTACTGGTAATTCTAATTTTTTAAAAAACAGAATTAGAATCTTCCTAGTTGAATGGTTTCTGTTAAATTCATTCATTTAAATGAAAAATGTACTGTGCCTCCTGGAGGGGCAAGACTGGGCGTTGCATCGGATGTGAGCAAGCGGCCCCAGAATTACAGCTGCTGGCACACTCAGCGCCCTCGTGGTTTTGTAAAATCCGTAGATAAAGCAAAGTGACACATTAAACTGCTTTCTGAATGGATGTTTTTCCGAGTAAATGTGTTTTATCACTTTCATATAAATGAAAATATTTGCAGAATGAGTACTAACAAGATTTTAAACATCATTTACCAAAGTAGGAATAATGTGATTATGGTCTTACAGAATTCTGAAAATAACTTGTAGTCCCAAGTATGCATTTTATACCAGAGAGAATAATGGGTTTTCCACAGTAAGTTTGAGTATTGTGCTTCATTTCCTCTCCCTCTCCAGGTGTGTTAGCATGAGAACTTTTTTTTAATAAATTAATTTATTTTATTTATTTATTTTGGACTGTGTTGGGTCTTTGTTGCTGTGAGAGGGCTTTCTCTGGTTGTGGTGAGCGGGGCTACTCTTCGTTGCGGTGCACGGGCTTCTCACTGCGGTGGCTTCTCTTGTGCGGAGCACGGGCTCTAGGCACGTGGGCTTCAGTAATTGTGGCACGTGGGCTCAGTAGTTGTGGCATGCAGGCTCAGTAGTTGTGGCTCGCGGGCTCTAGAGCACAGGCTCAGTAGTTGTGGCACACGGGCTTTGTTGCTCCGCAGCATGTGGGATCTTCCCGGACCAGGGATCAAACCCGTGTACCCTGCATTGGCAGGCGGATTCTCAATCACTGCACCACCAGGGCAGCCCCGCTTGAGAACCTTTGATTAAGGACAGCTCTGGCAATGAGAGGTTATAGCCTTACCTCTGCGGTTTGGTTTTTGGAATTGTCTTTTGCGGCAGCATCTTCCCCAGTTGCCAAGGCGAGGTTTTTCTTTTTTCCTGTTAGCACCAGCCTTGTCTCCTGCCAAGCCGTGTGTTGGGGGCGGGATATAGAAACAGTGGGCTTTTTCTGCCCTGCAAGGCTCATTAGATTGTGGGGCTTAGATTAGAGGCGATAGGCGGGGATACCTGCCTCAACAAAGGGGTATTTCTTCTATCCCTGCTAAATGGCTAGTGTGGTTTGAGTTCATCATTCTGCCTGAGAGAAATCTGTGCACCACATCCTGGAAGTTTTCTTCCATTGTCCTTAACACTCCTGTCTCAGTCACACCTGGTATATGTCCCAGCGTACAGCAGGCTACATACCGTTAGACCAGATGTTCTACCAGCACATGGCAAAGTCACCGGGTTTCCATTCATTTGCCTAATTTCCTCTGTGCGGCCCCTTCCACCTTTTTCATCCCCTTACTTCCAGGTACCAGATTTTTGACATCATTTAGAGATTGTGTCTGACTGAATGTACTGGAAATCCTGCCACACTGGTGTAACCGGAGAGGGATTAGTTTTTCTCACATAACGAGAAGTCTGGATGATGATAAGGCAAGGTCATTCACTGGCCCCGCGATGTCCCCAGTGAGCTGGGGTCCTTTTTCCTTTTCTGTTTCATCCTCTTGGATGTTTCCTGGTCACAACATGGCTGTTTCACCTTCAGCTTCCCCTACAGCTCTGAGCAGAATGATGGAGGAAGCAACAAGGAGTGGGGGGTGGGTGTGGGGGGGTGGGTGACCCCTCTACACCAAGAGAGCGAGCTGTTGCAAGAAGTCCCTAGACGAGCATTACTTGTGTCTCATCATCTGGAGCTCTGTCACCTGGTCACTCATGGCTGTAGGGAGGCTGGGCGACACTGTTTCCTGGCTGAGCACACGGCCACCTTGTACGAGGGGCGCCCAGCCGTGGGGATGAAGGGGAGCGTGGACGTGGGGCGGGGCCCAGGGGCTGCAGCCTTGCCCAGGCAGTGTCTCTCCGCCCCTGTGCTGCTTCCCGGTGCCCAGAAAGCTCCTCCCCCTACACTCGGACGCCTTATCTTTCAGCCCACTTCCCTGTCATTTCTTCCTCCTTTCTCTCGGGCGTGGTCAGCCTCTCCATTCCCGATGTTCCTTAGGGTTTTCGTTTGTCCCTGTTGGACCGCTGCTGCTTTGTCTTGCGGTTCTTTGTCCTGACCTTCAGGTCTGTACCTTCTAAAATGGTAGCCACTAGCTACCTAGAGCTATTTAAACTCAAATGTGAAAATTCAGTTCCACGCGCTGGACTCCTTTCGGGTGCTCGAGAGCCATGTGTGGCTGGTTGGCTGCGTGTTGGAGGGCACAGCTCTGGGCCATTCCCCTCATTCGTGTTCTCCTGGACACGCTGCTCTGGGTGGTGAGCTCTCTGAGGTCCCCCTTCGTCCTGACTCGACTCAGGATCACAAGCACAGCACACTGCAGGTGGCGCTTGTGCTGTGTTCCCTCCTAACCGAAGTGGTGGACTTTGGGCAGAGGCAAGGTATTCTGTGACCCACCCGGCTTCTAAAATGATCGCTACTGGATATGTACAAGGTGAGTCCACTGCTTTCAAGGAATCCTAAAAGTAACTGGGAACTTTGAAAGTTATCTGTTCCACATTCCTTATTTTACAGATGAAGAAACTGAAGCTCAGAGAGAGAAAGGGACCCGCTTAAGGTCAAACAGGTAGTCAGTGGTAGAATGAACTAGAATTGTGGTTCTCTTTCCATTAAACCAGACCTGATCGAGTGTCACCAGCCTGTTTGTTTTCCCTAATTAAGTTCTGTTCTTGCTTATTCAGCCAGTTTCCAGCTCCTTGAGAGAGGAAGCTGTTTCTTGCCCTCGGCTGTCCTCAGATGCCCTCTGCGTATAGGCAGTGCTCAGAGGATGCTCAGGAGACAGATGAGCGTAAACCTGCCCCAGTCAGTCAGTGATTAGCTGCAGGAATCAGAATATGACTCAAGCAAGCTTAATCAGAAGGAGGCTCATAAAATTCAAGATAAGAGCAAGAGTCAGGAACTGGGACGTTGTCAGAAACCCAGGAAGTCGCTCTGGCTCCCTCGCTTTTGTATCCTGTAGTTTTTCTTTTTTTTTTCCCGGTCTCCTCTTCCCCCTGCACACCAGCCTTCCCAGCTTGCTCATCAGTGTACGCGGTCTGCCAGCCCCCCGGATCCGTATGATCTTTTAGCTCCAGAGGCATCCAATTACCTGTACCTGACTGCCAGGTTTTGGGGAGCTGATTGGCCCAAGTCATGGTAGCTCATCCAGGGAGGGATGGGAGAAGCACGGTACCAGCATGGCAGTGGGGACCCACCCAAGGTATTATCTGGGCTGTGAGGAGGAGAGGAGCAGGGCCAGTGCTGGGAAGAAAGGGCATAGCCTCCGGCCACCACAAGTCAGTGTGTTCTCTTTACGTATATTGCTGACGAACCAAAGGCAGAACCAGGAGAGTGAAAGTAACCGGGGCTCACAAGCTTTTTAACAGTTGGTGGTTATCCAAAAGTAGGTGAAAATGTGTGTGGGCAAGTATGTATGTAAACTTATTACCAGGAGTACTTGGATAGAAGCTGAGTGACCTGTTAAAGATTCCTCTGCTGGGAATGAAGCTCGATTGATATATTTACCCAGTAACAAGAATTTGGAATTCTTAGAGCAAGTAGATGTCACGCAGCTCAGCAGCCAGAGGTGGTCAAGATCCCTGGAGGAGGAGAGGCCGGCCACTCTGGGCTTCCCGTGGACCTAGGGCACAGCCGTGTGTGGGTGTGAGCTGGCCTCGGGGCCCTCTCACACGCCTGTGTCTGCTTCGCTCTTGCCCGACCGCTGCACGCGCTGGGAGCCCATTTCCGAAACCCATTCCCAGCTCCGTGAGTCAGGGACGCTGTCTTGTTACGGTTCTGCGACCTGGCACAGGGCTTGGTGTATAGATGGTGCTTGGTTTCTGTTGGAGGCGGGGGTATATGATTTTGGAATGTTAACCAAACATGGGTATTCTATTGTTAACTACTCAGACTGTACTGTGTAAAAAATAACATATACCTGGAAAAAATACAGAGAAAACATTGATATTCTACAGAAGTTTTGATAAGTTGTAGTCAGAGGTGGTATTTTCCTGTTTCTCTTTTTCAGTTTTACAGTGTAGTTACATTTTGATAGTAGGAAAAACTATTTTTCATTAAGAAACATTCAGTACATGTTTAGGCTTATGGAGGTTAAAATGGAAGCACATTTCTGTCACAAATCATGATGCTACCAGGTATTCAGATTTATTGGAAATGAACCCAGTTGTAAAATCACTTCTCTTTTGTGGGCTTAAACTACAGGTGATCACTTGGTGATTCCCACTTCTTCTGTTGAATTATTAAACTTGGCATGACCAGTAACTTGAGCTGCGAAAATGACAGCCTTAGTTTGCAGAAATCAAGCCTAAAGGTTAGAGATACACGGTCTTCGTTTGAAGCGTTCTTCTGCTTGGCCTCCCCGCCACTGCTATTGCCTGTCTCAAAAACCTTTGCTCCCAAGGGCCACTTACCACCTGCTTACCCGCCCCGGGAAGGAGCCTCAGAGGTCCCAGAGCACTTTGTTGCCTAATGCTTATTGAGAGTCCACATTTCTCTGGTTCCAGCAGAAATAAGATTTCAGGATGTTGATAGTTTCAGAGAATAGTTTGGGAATTGATATAATAAAAAAATTGTTTAAAAAGTTAAATTAGGAAATAGAAAAGCCCATGGAACCCTTTTCTCTATTTCTGGTAGCTTAAAAGATACCATGTTGGGGACTTCCCTGGTGGTCCAGTGGTAAAGAATCTGCCTTCCAATGCAGGGGATGCAGGTTCGATCCCTGGTCAGGGAACTAAGATCCCACATGCTGTGGGGCAACTAAGCCTGCGCACCGCAACTGCTGAGCTCACGTGCCTCAACTACTGAGCTCACGCGCCTCAACTAGAGCCCACGTGCTGCAAACTACAGAGCCCACGTGCTCTGGAACCTGCATGCTACAACTAGAGAGAAGCCCACGCACCACAATGAAGGAGCCCGTGCACCACAGCAAAAGACCCCGCATGCCTCAATGAAGATCCCACGTGCTGCAACGAAGACCTGACGCAGCCAAAAGTAAAATAAAATAAATAAATAAATAAATAAATAAAAATCTTTTTTTAAAAAATAAATTTTTTATTTTTGGCTGCGTCGGGTCTCTGTTGCTGTGCGCAGCTTTCTCTAGATGCGGCAAGCGGGGGTATAAGCTATTCTTTGCGGTGCATGGGCTTCTCATTGTGGTGGCTTCTCTTGTTGCAGGGCACAGGCTCTAGGCACACGGGCTTCAGTAGTTGTGGCACGTGGGTTTCAGTAGTTGTGGCACATGGGCTCAGTAGTTGTGGCTCGCGGCCTCTAGAGTGCAGGCTCAGTAGTTGTGGCGCACGGGCTTAGTTGCTCTGCGGCATGTGGAATTTTCCCGAACCAGGGCTCAAACCTGTGTCCCCTGCTTTGGCAGGTGGATTCTTAACCACTGCACCGCCAAGGAAGCCTCATAAATAAATCTTTTTTAAAAAAAAAAAAGTACCGTGTTCCATCATCTCTGATTGCTCTTTCCATACAACTAAAAACTTTTTCTGAAATTGTAATCAATAGGTTAGTCCAAATCAGTATGTTCTATTTCTAAAATAACATAGTTTGTTAAAGTTTAAACTCTGTGGTTGACGTCATTTTAAGGTTCCTGGTAATATAATGTTTTGGTTTTTTCTGAAGAAGTAATGTCTCAATGATATGAAAAAAGCAAACGTATCATGGTGTCTATTTTGTGGTGGCATAGTGACCCGGGTCATCTCCCCACTAGAAACTTCTCAGTGGAGGCTTTTGGCTTTTGCCTTCTTGGTCACCCATATTAATATCAACTCCAGTCCACTGCCACAGTCCCTGGCTGTCCCACCCTCAAGCTCTCACAGCTCCTTTGGTTGTGATTTATAACTTTGCTACCAGCTGTGGGTCAGAAATGGTTTCATTATCATCCTCTTGCTATTTCATTCTTTCTGGAACGGTATAGTTCTGTCCCTATTGTCTTTGGCATGTGTGTCTGCACTGGTTTTTAGCTGAGACTACAGACTCTTGGATGGTGGGTAAAAGGGCTCTTTTGTTCACTTAAATACTTCATATTCCAATTATGATACCCTGAGTCTGTGGAGCTCAATAAAGTCTCCTTGATATTGTTGGTAGCTTAAATTATTTGGAGCTTTTCATGTTAGAAAGGAAAGGGGTTCTTAATCCAATACCTTATTTTACAGATGAGAAGATTGAGGCTCAAAGACCATAATACCCATAGGAGCCTTCCTCTGCATTGTATTTAGAAATCATGTGCAGGGTCAGCACCCTGGAGTTGGCCGACCTCAGAGCAACCTGGTTACAGCCCTGGAGCGGGGTGGGTCTGGGCTGTGGGCTGCTGTGTTGCTTCCCACCTCTAGGACCTTGAGCCTACTACCTCACCTCCTTCCTTCCTTTGTCAGAGAGGTGAGCTTTAACTGTCTCCTTCCATGAGAGGCAGTATTGCATAATGAATGTGAGCTTGGGCCTAAATGAGGCAAAAGTGCATGCCCTGGGAAACCCTCACATGTCTGCCGGGTGGAGAGACAGGACTTGGGAATGTGATTTCATGTTTTGAATTGGAGTGACCTTTGGGAGGATATCCTGGAATCTCAGGTCTTCATTTATATCAAGACTCCTTCCTTGCACACCTGCCCTTTCTGAGTTGCCAGAGTTTTAAAAATGGGCCCTGTGGTCCTTTGTTTTCTTGTTGTGTCACGAGGCAGAATAAAGTGAAACTCAGTGCTAGCGGATTGACTCCCACTGTAGTGAATATGCCTGCAAATGGCTCCTGGCTGCTTGAGGGAGAAGGGGTTGTGTATAACTTCAGAGAGAGATGATTGACTGGGTAGTCACCGTAGCATCCTGCTTAAGAGTGTGGATTTTTGAAAAATGGTTGTAAGTTTTTAATTGTGGTAAAAAACACATAACATAAAATTTATCATAACCATTTTAAAGTGTTTTAGTTCAGTAGTGTTAAGCATATTCACATTGTTGTGTGATGGGTCTGCAGGACTTTTTAATCTTGCAAGACTGAAATTCTTTACCCATTAAACAGTATCCCTCCATTCCTCCTCCCCCCACCCCTGCCAGCTGTCATTCTACTTTCTGTTTCTAAGAGTTTGACTACTTCAGTTCCCTCATAGAAGTGAAATCATACAGTATTTGTCCTTCTGTGACTGGCCTATTTCACTTAGCGTAGTGTCCCCAAGGCTCATCAGTGTTAAAGTATATGGTAGGATTCTTTCCCTTTTAATATTCCACTGTATGTATAGAGTACATTTTGTTTATCTGTCAATGGCTATTTAGGTTGTTTATGTCTCTTGCCGGTTGTGAATAATGATGCATTGAACATGGGTGTGCAGGTATCCTTCCAAGAACCTGCTTTCAATTCTTTTGGATATGTACCTAGAAATAGAATTGCTGGATCATAGAGTAGTTCTCTTTTTAATTTTTTGGGGAACTGCCATACTGTTGCCCATAGCAGGTGCACCATTTTCCATTCCCACTAGCCAGTGCTCAAGAGTTGCTAATTTCTCTACATCCTCACCAACACTTGTATTTTCTGTTTCTTTTTTGAAGTGGGCTTCCTAATGAGTGCGAAGTGATATCTCATGGTGGTTTTGATGTGCATTTCTCTGACGATTAGCGATGTTGAACATCTTTTCATATGCTTGTTGGTCATTTTTGTATCACCTTTGGAGAAATGTCCATTCAAGCCCTTTGCCCATTTTTAAATTGAGTTATTTGGTTTTTGTTGTTGAGTTGAAAAGTATGGATTTGAAAATCAGACTGTTCTGGGCTCTAGCCCTGGCTCCTCCATTTATGAGCTGTTTGACTAGAGGCGGCTGCCACAGAATCCTCAGCGGTCTCTTGGGTGCAGTAGTGGCACCCACCTCATAGAGTTAGGGATGTTGGGCAACCACTGAGGAAGGACCCAAGAAATGGGAGCTAGAGGGAAGGCAGTCTGTTCCAAACAGAGTTCTGAAGGAAATAAAAACAGCTGCCTTCTCAGTCCCCTCCACAAATGGCGGCCGCTCTTTAATTCCACGCCCCACCACCTTCCCTTTGATCATACCAGACTTTTAGGACAAGCGAAAGGATGTGCTTGGACAGTCAGAGGCTCGGTGGCGTGTGGAGGACACTCACGTTGCCAAAAAGAACGTCTCTGGGCATCCTGGGCGGTGTGCTGGTGGTTTGCATGCTGGCTTCAGCTTTTCGGCAAAGTGCACGTCATTGCCTGAAGTCACAGACAGAGGAAACGTGAGTCCTTAGGCAGCAGCGGTTTGATGTCCCTGCTCCACCCCAGGTGCACGCCTGTGGGGACAGACCCCGCCTCACTGAGTGGCCCTGTGCTCTGAATTCAGAGGTGGAAAAACTGCAGGCCAAGAGTGCTGACAGATGCAGGGGTCTGGTTTCTTTTCAAACTCTCTTGATGGGAGAGACAAAAAGACCGGGAGTCCTTGTGAAGAAATTAGTCATAGATGTTTCACTCTTTAAAATCGTCCCAGCAAAAGGTTAGATAACATGCAGCTTTCAAGTGGTCCTGGAGGTTGGCAAGTGCGGTGAGGTGCGACCTGGCCAACTAGGCCCACGATTGCCAGGCTCCAGAGAGTAGATTTCCCCCTGTGCTGAAACCGTCCTTGAAGTTCAAGGCGCCACTTTGAAGCAGAGTGTGCTGTGCTTGGTTTATCTGTGCTGTGCCAGGATGTTTAAAAAAGTATCTGCCCTTTGGAGTGGCAGATACGTAACTCTTTACCGAATTACTTTGTTTATTCAATCAGTCATTTTCTCCCCTCTTTGTTTTGTCCTGTGCCCAGGTAACACCTCTCATTTCTTACTAACTGAAGCGCACTCAGTGTGCTGGGATTTGTCATGTTCAGTTATGGTCAGTTAGAGAATTTCAGATTGTTGCCCTCTTTAATGAGTTTTTTGGGCAAAATGAATTATGGTAATATTTAAGAAATAATTTTTAAGAAATAATATTTAAGAAATTTGCTTACTACAAAATCAGCTTTCAAAGACCGTTTGAACTTGACCATGTCCACTTTAAGTTATATTATTTATAAACAAGTAGATTAAGTAGATTGAAATCTGTTGAAGTTTTGAATGAGTATCAGTGTACTGACTTTAAGGGACAGAAGAAGCCTTCTCAGTGAGCATGTAGTTTGCTTCCATTTTCTTTTTTTTTTTAATTTTTTTAAAAAATAAATTTATTTATTTTATTTTTTATTTTTGGCTGCATTGGGTCTTTCTTGCTGCGCGCGGGCTTTCTCTAGCTGTGGTGAGCGGGGGCTACTCTTCGTTGTGGTGTGCGGGCTTCTCACTGCGGTGGCTTCTCTTGTTGCGGAGCACAGGCTCTAGGCGCATGGGCTTCAGTAGTTGTGGCTTGCGGGCTCTAGGGCACAGGCTCAGCAGTTGTGGCTCACGGGCTTAGTTGCTCCGCGGCATGTGGGATCTTCCTGGACCAGGGCTCGAACCTGTGTCCCCTGCATTGGCAGGCAGATTCCTAACCACTGCGCCACCAGGGAAGCCCTTGCTTCCATTTTCTAGTTGAAGACATCGAAGCTCGAAACTTTACTAATGCTGAAACCCAAGTTTTCCAACTGCCCAAGGTATGTGGATACCCAAGGAGAATGCTACTTCCCAAGTTGATTTCTTTCAGGATATAGGCCCTTATCCAGGCAGTGAGGCTGGGGTTTTCCAGGTAGAAAGGTCGCATTTCCACATGTAACCCAATGAGCATTGTGTTGAGTTGGGGGAAGAATTGGGTTCACTATTTTAAACCTCTTATTTCATAGTGTGGACTTCCCCATCCCCTCTCCCCAGTAAAGCACAAAAGTATTTCCTAACTTTTAAGTCAGTGAGCTTCCTTTCATGGATTCTGACCTTAGATCATATCCAGATAAGCATTGTGTAATGGGATGGGTGGGGTTAGTTTTTTTTTTAGTCACAGATGCATGAGAGGCAGGAGGGAGGTTAGCAGACTTAGTAATGGGGCTTTTAGCAGTTCATCCCGTCTAAGTCAGAGTTCACTGCAGGACTGTTGTGTCCCTTCATGGACCACCTGTCCTGCCTTTGGGACCTTTCTTCCCACTCTCCTTCTGACCTTTTTCCTTAGTCACACATTCCTCTCTCCCCAGGCCCCTTTTAGAGACCTCTGCTTCCCATTCCCACTTTCTTCCGCTTTCCCAGCAATTCCCACCGAATGTTTTTGCCAGCTCTTCTCTGGGGATTCCGGGACTGTGATGTGACCTTCTCATTTTTGATTATTTCTAGCTGAGTGGCTTCAGATGCTCCTCTGTGGAGATGAGTCCTCAGTGTGCCCGCCCTGCCTGACCCCTTCACATGGGCCTGGGGTCAGGATCCCACTGTCTTGTTCCTACTGGGCGTGCCTCAGGGCTTTAGACCCTGGCCCCACTGTGACGGTTGCAAAGGGTGGTTGTGGACCCAGGTGGCGGCGACAGTGCGGTGCTGACAACAGTCCAGAATCCACATTTACATCTTCAGTGAAAATCCAAGCAAAGACCCCTGTGAGCACTTATTTTTGGGAGCTGGGGTTATAGGTAACTTTTTCTTTCTTTGTTTTCACATTTTTAATGTCTCTAATTTCTCTGCAAATCAGTTAAAATATTACTCTTTTCATGGGGAAAGAAAAAAACCAGTCACCATACCTGAAAACCCTCGTCTGAGCTGGAGGGTAAAAAATAGGGCTTCCCTTCTTGAAAATCAGCATCTTACCGTCTTACCGGTCCCTCTGAGACTGGACGCCGTGCAGGCCGCTCTCGGCCTCCTCTCTCCTTCCACGGCTGGCTCCTCCACTGCCCCTGAGTCGACTCTCAGGCCTCCGTGGCTGCAGCGGCTGCTGCTTGTGCCTCGCAGAACGGCTCTCTCTATACCTCAGTCTTTGGCATCCTGTTGTCAAGGACAATAATGTTGTTTTCAGCGAAAGTCCAAAATTAACTTACAGGATCCATCCCCTGCCAGTGACAGGACGAAGGAGGTTTAGCGTGTGTCATTTAATTAGCATGCAGAGATTCTGAGTGCCGAGTCATACACAGAGTGCTGTACAAGGAATTGATATGAAAGTGGATTTCATGCTGATACAGGAGCATGAAGTGTAGTCAGGGAGACAGATACATACCGGGGGAGAAAAAAGGATGGGAACTGCTGAGTATGACTATAGCCAAGTTCAGGTTTGAATTGGAAAGCTGTGGCTGCCAAGGGGAAGAGCCTTTTAAACTCCCCGGAGGATTTCTCTTATTGTCTTATGTTGATGCAGTGCTGTTTTGTGGCATAAGCCTTAATGATTTGGGGGTTATAACTTTGTCAGGATAAAGGGATCCTTCTCCACCCCAAGCTTTGTAAGTATTAAGTACAAATTAAATACACAAAATCTACCCATCTATATTATAAATGTGTGACAGAAACTATGTCTTGGCTCTTGATTCTTTCACAAAACCTTAATGCTTTCTTGCCTTGAATGTATTTTCTCTGATCTTTTATTGAAAACCTGTGTTTGTCTCATGTCTTGAGTCTATGGAGTTGTTGTTCTTTTTTTCTGCATCGTCTTATGGGTTGTTCAAGCGATTTTAATTGGAAGGTGGGCTCATAAAGCAGGCACTGGCATACACTCCGAGATCGTCTGAGGGCTTGGAAGCACGTGTTTGTTGAGTGTGTGCCCAGGTGGTGCCCTGCAGCTTGTTGGTTGGAAGAAGCATTCCAGATCTGCTTCGTGCAGCAGGGTAGATCAGGTCCTGTATTGACAAGGAAGTAGGCAAGGTGAGGAAGCAGGATAAAAGGTAGCCTAGGTGACAGTCCACTTCTAAGTCCAGTCCAGGACCCGGCTTATAATAGAAGCCACATGGCAACGCAGACCAGTAGCCACGTTCATGACACAGATGGCAAGTTCAAGCAAATCCCTTGTTCTGGTCTCTGGGTCTCCCCTCCCCCTTAAAAACATAAATCTGCATTTTGTCAATCCACCAAGAGTCAAAAGACCAGCCTATTCCTTTAGGTCATAATAAAGTCTTGTGTTCTCAAACCTTTTCACTTTTTTCTTAGCTACTGACCTCTTTTTTAAGGAGACTTTACAGAGGCCCTGTAAAACATTAACTCAGACCTGCTATGCTGAAATGGAGTGGAGGAGTAATTTAGAACCACATTTGCTCCTGCTGTGGACTGAGTGTTTACGTCTCCCCTAAATTCATATGTTGAAACCCTAATACCCTGTGTGTTGGTATTTGGAGGTGGGACCCCCTTGGCGAGGTAACTAAGTTTAGATGAGGCCATGAGTGTAGAGCTTCCATGATGGGATTAGTGTCTTCCTTCCTGATAAGGAGACCAAAAAAATAATAAGAAGAAGAAGGAAGAGACCAGAGTTATTTCTCTGCCATGTGAGGGTGCAGCAGACCGGAGAGAGGGCCTTCCCCAAGCACCTGACCGTGCAGGTGCCCTGATTCTGGACTCCCTCCAGAATCCTCCAGAACTGTGAGAAACGAATGTTTGTTGTTTAAGCCACCCAGTCGATGGTATGTTGTTTTAGCGGCCTCAGCTAAGCCCGCTCTGCCCCCCGCCTCTCTCCTGGCCCCCCGTGTGGCCTTTGCTAACAGAGCATCCTGGGATACAGTTTGGAAGCCAGCGCTCCGTAGTGCAGCCACGTCACTCTCACCAGGCCGCACTGTGACCCGCCTAACACCCTGTGCTGTGGTCCAGGGGGATTTGAGGGTGAGAACGATGGTTTCCTCTGTAGGCTTCTTTTCACCCGCCCAGTAGAACTGAGGCACAGAAAAGCCCCTGAGACCGCGCAAACCTTGCGCGCAGATGGGGTGCCTGGGCCTGTCCTGCTGGGAGGCCAGGAGGTCCTGGAAGCCATGCGGTAAACAGATGAGTTGCTTTTCTGCAGATGGTTAAAGAACACGAGCTGAGAAATCGTGATCTTAGCTTTTAGTAGTGTATTTTTCTGTTTGTGTTGAGTGACTCCTGGGTCTATGTTTCTGACTATTTATGTTCATATCTGGAAGTTTTCTGGAAGGAAATTTATTATCACTGTAACAGTGTGGGTAGTCTATCTGGGTCAGCAGGGAGGGACCATTTTCTGAATGCATTTCTTAAGAAATGGTATTAATTTTAGTTTAAACAGTTGCCTTCGACAAAGAGAAAAACAAGATTTGGCTAGTGTTTGAAAAGCAAGGTATGTTGCATTTAAAATTTTAATTTAATGGTCAGATCATCTATAATGGATGGAGTCATTGCTGAATTAATTTGAAATAATTTATTTAAAAAGGATCCCTGTTCCCAAGTGTTATATAATGTGAAACCACCAATTAAGGTAAACCTAAATAGTATAACTTACTAGGTTATACTAAAGTAAGTGTTCCAATCCTCGAAAACCCAGGATACCGGGTCCCGCCCCAGAGTTTGTGATCTAGTAGGTCTAAGGCGAGGCCAAGAATTTGCAGTGCTGACAAGTGAGCAGGTGATACGGATGTTACTGGTCTGCATACCTCACTTTGAGAACAACTCCCGTGGACTGAACTCGTGGCCTGGGTTCTGGTGATGGTGATCCCATGTGCTGGTGTGGGCAGTGGGGTCAGGAAGACATCTCACCCTCGACACCCACAGCGAGGTCCAAGCAGGGTGGGCTTGGCCAGCAGCTGTCGTCATGGAGAGTCAATCGTGTAGGTGACGCATGGTGGGTGGTCTGACCCCTTTAAAAAGAATCCACGTGGATGAGATCGAAGGGCTGAGGTAGCAGCTGGGGCAGATCGCCACGTGGTTAACGCTCTCGGGCTCTTGGAAACAGAACTTACTGACTGGTCGTGTTTTCACCTCTTCGCTAGAGCTTCTGTAGGATGGCAGTCTTGCTTCACTCGCACAGGAGGCCTTCACTGTCTGACCAGACTCGTTTCTCACTCTCTGCGTGCTCTCCCCCCACCTCACCCCACCCGCACTTTCCCAGGGTCGTGTGGAACTGCTTGAAACTCCCCAGGAACTCACCACGATGGGCTGTTTTAATTCCCTCCCTTCACAGAGGGTGGCCTTCCTGGGTGCGCTGCAGGACTTACGACGTGACCAGTCCCTCCACCGCTGCCCCTTGCCCACTCCCCATGGAAGGGGCAGACTAGGGTCACCTCTCCTACAGGTGGGTCTTCCATCATGGCCCTCTGCACTTACTTTGGCCACCCTTGTGGGCTCCTGTCCTGCCACTTGTCACACTGTCACCCCTGTCATGGTGGCCTACTCAGCTGTCCCCTTGGGGGACAGAAGTTCGTTTCATTTCATCATTGTTCTCGGGATGAACTAAATGATTGTTTGGTCCGAGAGGTGATCAACACCTTCATGTGTAATGTGTTCTATAAAGCTTTATATATAAAACGTTGTGTATCTACCTAAATGTCAGATATCCACATATCTCCATATAGATAGACGTATGTAAAGTTTATGTAAAGTTTTAAAATAGTTTTTCATGAACTTGAGAATAAAACTGTCGGAAAGAGCTGAGCCCCGGTCACTTGGGCCTGGAATTGTGTGCCACGTGGGGGCGTCACTTGTTTCTTCCTCCTTCGGTGCCTGTTTTTCCTTGTTCCCTTCGCCTAGACTGTCCCCCTCGACTTCTCTCCCTTCTGCTTCACCTTTCCCAGATGCTCCAGGGCTGCCCTGACCTCCTGCTTCTCTGAGCTGCTCTGGCGTTATTGTCTGTGCTCAGGGCAGTGATGGTCAGCCCCAGGGATGCCGTTCTCAGGCTCTTAGAGGCTCGGCTGAGGTTTGCACGGTGCTGAGGGAGCATAAAGGGCCGGGCAGGGAGTGACAGGAGGAGACTTCCCAGACGTAACCTTGGAGCTGAGCTCTGGAGGAGGAAGTCAGCCACACAAAGAAAGGCCAGAAGGACAGCCCAGCCGCTGTAAGAGTGGCTGGGCCCTTCCAGTGCTTCCTGCCTCTTGTGACCACAGGTCCTGGACACACTAAGGTGGTGACCAGGACAACACTGTTATTTTCTTCATAGAGAGTACATGTCTGTCTTCCCCAGTGTCCTTCAGTAAACCAGTTTTCTTTTTTATCCCCAGCCCCAGTCTGACTGTGGAGAAGTCTAAACAGCACAAAGATTTTGCCAGGTTTAGATTAAAATAGAATAATGAGGATAAGAGCAGTTCAGCACATACCCCTGGTCGAGTACCCCTGGTCGAGCGCTGCTGTCAGCGCTCTCAAGGGTTCTCATTTAATCCCTGCATCAGAGCTGTGGGAGGTGGATGCTGTCCTCGACTGTGGCCTCTGGATGAGGAGGCCGAGGCACGGAGCGGGCAGGGCCATGCTGCGTTCCAGGTTGCTAAGTGGCAGCACAGGTGGAATGAGGGCCTTCTTCCCCTCTTCTGTGTTCATTCCCGTCGCCCCGAGGCACTGGGATGAGCCAGTCCGGCTCCACCAGCAAACCAGCTCCACGTCTCAGGCCTTGGTCACCGAGGCTGTCACAACAGTCCTCACTTACTGGGCGGTGGTGAGGGTGAGATGTGTGGCTACTTGTGAAGCACGCTGCCTGGCACAGAGTAAGCGCTCGGGGTGAGCTATTTGAGCCTCCCTTTCCCCATTGGGAAGGGAAGGGGGGTTGAGCTGAGTCCTCTTCTAGTGCCCCTTTCAGCCCTGCGTCTCCGTGCTCCTGTGGGTGCTGACGATTTCCCTCACAGGCCAGGGGACGGAAGGAGAGTGAGCAGGGGGGTCCCCTGGGTCCTGGACTTACCCCCTCACCTGTCCTGGTGGCCCTGACCCAAGGGCCTTTGGTGGTGGCGGCTCTTTTCCACCTCAACGTGTCTCATAAAACTGCAGGAACCACAATTTGAAATTCAAGGTTCTATAAGTGGTAATAGAGGAGATCGAACTATGACGAAGATCAGCATTTCGTATGCCGACTGAGGCTGACTGTTTGTTCCTCTTTATAGTTTTATTGTCTTTCATCAAGAAACGAGAGCCCTGACCTTCGGCCCTCCCAAAAAGTACAATATTATCCCCTTTGCAGATATGAAAACAAATGCCATTCATTTCAAAGGATAATTTTTTTTTTTAATTTATTTTGGCTGCCAGGGGTCTTCACTGTGGCGCGTGGGATCTTTAGTTGCAGCATGCGGGCTCTTGGTTGCAGCATGCATGTGGGATCTGGTTCCCCCACCAGGGATCAAACCCAGGCCCCCTACTTTAGGAGGGTGGAGTCTTACCCACTGGACCACCAGGGAAATCCCTCTCAAAGGATAATTTTATCCAGTGCACTAAATAAAACTTCATGTGTCTACAGCCTTTTCTTGGTTCTTTTCAGGCTTACGTAGGCCTTGACTTTCCCAGGCACTACCTCCCCCCACGGGGGTGCTTCTTGCCTGTACTCCCAGCTCAGCCCCGGAGGGAGGGAGGAAGCGGGGGCCAATGTCGGCCCCCCCCAACACCCCCCCCCCCGCTCCGGCTCCCCAGGAGCGCCCGCTGTACGCCTTCCCTTCAGTCATCTTCTCCGTGCCTCTGTCTGGCTCTCCTCCCTGGGCTTCCCCCCACCCCCCGTCCCTGCCCTGCGCCTTCCTGCTTCCCCTCGAGCTGTGAGCTGTTGTCACAGCTCCTCGCCATGCTGAGCCTTGGAAACTCACCCCAGATGGCTAATTTGGGAGGGCATAGGGATAAAGATCTGCAGGGCTCTTGCTGCTGTTTTTAGTTTCTGCATTTCTTGTCTGTTTTCTTAAAAAAAACTTGTGTGCCTGCCTCCCCATTACATCCCCTCACCACCCCCACCCCGCTGCACCCCGTCTCAGGCAGAGTTAGGCTCGCTCTTCTGTCTTCAGAGCTTATCCCCCAACCCTAGCACTTTTTCACATGTTTCATAATAGCCCTTCACTTGTCACATCCACCAAGCTCTCCATTCCCTGCTGACCGGGGTATCTTTCCAATGCTAAAGAATGCATAAATGAAATACATTTTCTTTTGAAAACTGTAAAAACCCCAAATCTTCCATGATTCCCACTAATTAATACCTAAAGGAACCAGGCAGTCATTGCTGTCTGTAGTCTGGGCCTGACCATATTCTTCTCTTCTGTTTGCACGTGCACCATCTGGTCATTAGCAGAATGGGTCCGTGCATGATAACTGATATTCACCTGCATGCCCCGTGATGCTGCTCCCTTTACCAGGCATGGCGCCCGTCATTTCCACCTGTCTGAATTTTACTTGTCCTTAAAGAACAACTACCAGTTCCTAAAACCTGATGCTGATAAGAAGAATGATAGCTGACATTTTATCGAATGCTTGCTATGTGCCAGGCTTATCTTTTTTTCCACGTTTGCCTAATTAATGCTCACACTAATCCTCTGAGAGGCACTAGAATGCAGATTTTGCAGGTGAGGATACAGGTATAAGGTGTTCAAACCACCTGTTTGAGGTTAAGTAGCTAGATGAGTGGTGGAGCAGGGATTTGATCGCAGGTATCTGGCTCCAGGGCCTATGCCCTTGACCTGGTACACAGGAGAAATTCGTTTTCTTTGCTGAACTTCTAGAATACTTTCTTTGTATTTCTCAGCACTTGTGTACTTCTCCCAATCACCCTGCTTGAAATTTGAGGGACTGTGGCGTGTTCATATCTGGATTTCTAGCAGCAGGTGAAAAAAACTTAGAAATATTTCTTTTAAAAAAAGAATGTTATAATTTAAAAATTATGTTTTCCTGTAGCTAGACCATGATATAATGCAACTGTAGAAAAATAGCGAGGTTATTGTTTTTGGGTTATTTTCCATAAAACATCCAAAGTAGTCAGAGTAGAGTGTGGAGAGATCTCGGGTAAATGAATCTGTTTGTTTATGACTTTTCCATGTGCCTCTGCTGTTTCCCAGGCACGGGATACGGCAGGGACCGCAGAAATCTCTGCTCTCCTGGCATCTATGTTCCGTTGTAGTGGAGGTAAAGTTTGCACTTTGTAAACAGTTTGACGGCATTCATTCGAGGATTGCCTATTTCTTTCTTAAATCTACACATTCATTTTACTTTGTTTTTTTAAGAAATTTTCTTCAGCTGTTGGTAACAACAGATGCTGCAGATGTTAATCCCTGCTGTTGTTAACTTTTCTCCAGAGATTTAATGTTCAGTTTTAATTCTTGTTTCCAAGGTCTATTCATGTCGTTCAAACGGAAGTTTGAGAATAACTGGAATTTTAAACGTTTTCTTTTTCTTCTGCCATGGGAGACCGGGATTTTTCAGGAGGGATGGCGAGAGTTTTAACCTGCTCTGTTGTGGGATAACAGAAAAAAGCGGCATATTGGAGAATAAGGATCTGTCTCTTCATTTTCTTCCTGGGGCTTCTCTTTCTCACAGGGCACCTGCCGCGTGACTTAATGTTGTATGTTTAAAGGGAGGAGAACTGCAGTTCAACTTTGGTATCAGTGTCTTGTGAAAACATAGGAAAGGAGCCCTGTATTCCAGACTTTGCAGAGCCGGAGGCTGGACAGATGTGAGGCCATGGGCATGTTCCTTTTCCTCCTGCCCTGTCACACCAGCAGTGTGATGTCACGCTCTTCCCCACACACATGTGTGCAGAGAGGACACAGCAGCACAGAGCAGTCAGAGGACAGTTCGGCATCTGCGATATTGACCCACCAGCAGAGGTCATATTTATGACTCTCTTGAGAATGTCACAGCAGTGATTTAGATGCAGGCAGTTGTCTCCTAGGGCCCCTGAATTATGGCTGGTTTTACAGTTCTTAGAACCCACTGAAGGCCATTGTTTCTGAGAGTCTACATAATTTAGGCCTTCTACATCCTGTCATTGCTGGAGATGTCAGAATAGTAAAAGCCAATCCCAGGCTGACCTGTTCCTGCAACCCTGTGGTTTTGTGTCTCTGCAGACTTTATAAAGCTGTCTGTCGGTGCCTGTGGTCCCCACAGTTGGGGCAGTTGGTGGTGAATGTCACCTCTCACATTTTGCCCTGAGGGACTGGAACCCAAAAGGTGTACGCATTTACAGAGGTTTACAAAGAGGGGTGGGGCAGGCCCCTGCTCAGCCTCTGCTGCACTAAGGCGCGTTCTTCCATCTGAGCCCCTAGCTGGCTGCCTCTCAGCAAGAATAGAAGTCGAGGACAGAAGCCAGAGCCCCGCTGTTGTTCTGGAGATTATTAGAAACAGCAAAGCCTTTCTTAGACCACTGAGCACATCACATCCTGGGTACATATAAGAGACTCAACAAATACTAGTGTAAATGGCTTAGGAATTATCCAAGTTCAAACAGTGAACATATTTATTATTAGAACAAGGTTCTCAGTCAACAGCTGTCCAACATTTTCACGTTGTAATCCTCACCCTGCCGCTCCATTCAACCCCCTGTGTACATGAGTACACATCTCATAAGACTGCACCCCAAACACATATGCGCACGCACATGTGAAAGAGGACTGATCACAAAGCTATAGCCTTGTCCCAAATCTGGGTCTTTTGGCATTGATAAGATTAGCCGGGCCACATTTAGAATAAACAGATATTTAACTATCCCCCTCTTGTAAATCACTAACTACTTTGTAACTAGGCTACTCTTAGTATGAACAAAAGATAGTATATTTTTAAAAATTGTTAATTATAGACTATAACATCTGTAATTGTTACCACATAAAATAAACTTGGGCAAAGGGGATATATTTTACCCCTTCCCAGGGTTAGGAGAGAGTAAGTGATGGGCATTTTTTTCTGATTCAGGTTCTCAGTGGGAATGATTTTGTTCCCCCTTCTCCCCAGGGGAGATTTAGCAATGTCTGGGCATTTTTGATTGTCGCTGCTGGCGTGGGCGGGTATTACTGTCATCTAGTAGGTAGTGCCCAGGGATGCGGATAAACATGCTACGGTGCGCAGCACAGTCCCCCATGACAAAGAATTAGCCAGCCCAAAGCGTCAGTAGTGCTGGGAAGGAGAAACCTGCTGTAAATTGTTAGGTTTATTTGCTGACCTTTACAGTGGATTAGCCTTTATTTAGTTAATTCAGAGGTGAAATTAACACCAGTGCCCCTAATCCATCTTTGTATTCTGCAGTGGGCCTTGGCACCCTGACCAAGATTGGGATGCGCTCTGACCATGTGTGAAGGCCTGGATTCAGGCAGCTGACAGCAGCATTTGGACTGGGTTCTAGCAGTCACAGCGAAAGAAAATGAAGAGCTTTCATGATAATAAGTGCCTAAGATTATGTGAGGGAGTGAAGAGTATAAATGTGATGTGGAGCCCGCTGTTGGGAGTATGTTTTGAGACCAGCAATAGTGGCATCACCTGGGCACTTAATGGAAATGCAGACTCTCAGGCTCCCCTCAGACTGAGTCAAAATCTGCATTTCAGCACGATACCCACGTGATGTTTGTGCATCTGGAAGTTAGAGGCACTGGGTAAGCATTTTTTACTTTGGAGGAAAATATACCTTGGTTCAGATTGTGGCTCTGACTCTTAGCAGAGGTGTGACCTTGACCGTGTTACAGAACCTCACTGCACCTTAGTTATTTCAGCTGTAGAAAGGGGATAACATCACCTATCTCATGAGGTGGTTCTGACACCTCTCATGTGGTTGTGATGGTTTACGGACTTTCAACAGCCAAGATGGTAAAAGAAGAAAACAAAACAAAAACAAAATAAAGGGAAAGGGCTCAGGTAGAAGACTTCAAGCTGCAGAGTAAGATTAAATAGGAATACTGACTAAAGTTCCTTTTGCAAAAGGGATTAATTTAGACTATATTGTGTTCAATAGTGAGTAATCCTAAGTATACAGGTTGTGAGGGGTGACTTGTCTTCTAAGTGTTTTGCAAGAGAACATTTTTTAATCTTTGATTTAAATCAGAACAGGTTTGCATTTTCTTTAATTTTTTGATTATAAAAATGTTTATTATCACACATTTAGAAAATACAGGAAATACAAAGAAGAACGGCAAGCACACCAATCCCAGTACCTACCTATCTCTTCTTTTATTCAACAATTATTTATCAAGCATCTGCTGGGTGCCAGGGACTGCTTGGTGTTGGACAGACCCCCGTCGACAAGGTGGCAAGGTTCTAGCCTTCTCAGAGCTTACAATGTTGAGTGACTAAATTTTGATGCGTTTCCTTCCAGTATTTTTTTCTGTGCCCTTAGTGAATATGTGATAGCAAACAATAAGAGCTAATGTTCACTGTATTACTGTGTGTTGGACCCTGTTTTAGGTGGTTTGTATGGTATGTATTAACTCGGTTCCTATAACACCACTATGAGGGAGGTGCTGTTATTCCCACTTAACAGATTGGGAAATTGAGGCACAAAGAGATTAAGCAACTTGCTAAAGATCACAAAATCCATAAATGCAGAGTCTCGATTAAAAACCAGGCAGCCAGGCTCCAGAGCCTGACCTTATTAGTCACAGAACTGTACTGCCTCTCATTATACTTATAAAATTGAGATCATACAATATAGACAATTTTAATTCTTGCTTTTATATTGACCATTACACGTGAGCATCCTCCTGTAACGTGCATAAACGGTCTATTTCTTACCTCCAAAAGAAGTAGAATTTTAATTCATTTGTTTAACAGGGTCATAATGAAATAAACATAAATAAAAATGTGATGATAAGCATTTAAATGCTTACAGAGATTATAAGGCATTCTTAATGGCTTATCATTTGTTTAAAGGGTCCTGTACTTTCAAGAGGAGTTAAGGTGGACAAGTTACATTAGGAAATTAAACATTTTGTAGCTTGTACTTGATTTTGTAGCAGGAAAACAAACCCAGCTTTAGATAAAGAGCAATGGTGATGACTGTTCTATATATTAGTCATCACATGGAATTGTGTTGGAGATGTTGAATGGAAGAGATAGTGTATTGTCTTACGGGGTGGGGCGGTTGTGAGACTCAGGTTGCCTGTGCGGGGCTTTTCACGGCATGTGTTAAGAATGCACTGTGTCAGATGAGGTCCACTTGTGTGTGGGAACTTCGCTAGTTTCATAGTGAACCGGTGGGGTGGTCTCTGTGCGTGTCCATAAGGTATTAGTGAGATACAACACTGTACCAAGCAGCAGAGTGTCTGCATTTGGGAAAGGCACAAATTCCTGAACTGTAAAGAGATTTCAACTAAGAAATAGAAATTTCAAAATTGATGGCATAGGAGACATTTGAATTGTAGGCATATCTAAATTGTAGGGGTATCTACAGAAAGCATGAACTTATTCATTGTCTCACCCTGGGCAAATTACTTGGCTTCTCTGAACCATTTCTCTTCAGGCTAATACTTGCCTTCTGGAGTTGGCATCAGGATGAAATGAGTCTGTCCATATAAAACACCTGGCATGGTGCCCAGCACTTGGTAGAGGATTTATTAATGGTCACAGTTACTCTTGGCTGTTAAGTAAGTTTTAATCTTTTTTAAAAACACCTGGCCTTATATACAACACAGTGGTTAAGAATGTACATAAAAGCCAGACTGCTTGGGTTCCAACCCTGGCTCTACGATTTTCTAGCTGTGTGGCATTGGGCAAGGCACGTGAACTCCTGTGCTTTAGTTTGCTTCTCTTTAAAACTGAATAGTTACAGTACCTACATGTTAGGGTGGTTGAGTGTTAAATAAATTATTATATATAAAACCCTCAGAACAGTCTGGTATAGAGCACTGTGTGAATGCTTGCTGTTGTTATCAATAATACACTCATTAACTCAGAAGAAGATAAAGTAGTATACCTTACAAAGTAGATATCTTTGAACATTTCCTCAGCTGATGCGACTTTTGCTTATTACTATTTGATGTATAATTTGTTTGATGTTTGTGGCTCAGGTGTAGTTTTTTCAATGCATATTGAAACCTGATTTTTAAATTTGGTGATACCATTGTGTAATATCTGAATAAGCAGAATTTTCTGATCAGACACTATGTTTAAATATAAATTTTTGTTGAAAAATGACCATTCTGGCTGTGGTATATATGTGTACAGTGGAATACTATTCAGTCATAAAAAAGAATGAATTTTTGCCATTTGCAGCAACACGGATGGACTTGGAGGGCATTATGCTAAGTGAAATAAGTCAGACAGAGAAAGACAAATACTGTATGATCTCACTTATGTAGAATCCAGAAAATACAACAAACAAGTGAATATAACAGAAAGGAAGCAGACGCACAGATAGAGAACAAACTAGTGGCTATCAGCGGGGAGGGGGAATGAGGGGGAAGAGAAATAGGGCTACAAACTATTATGTATAAAATAAGCTACAAGGATATATTATACAACACAGGGAGTATAGCCGATATTTTATATTAACTATAAATGGAGTATAAGCTTTAAAAATGGTGAATCACACAGATTAGAAAACAAACTTACGGTTACCAAGGGGGGGAGGAAGATTGGGCTGAATTGGGAGGTTGGGATTGACATATATACACTAATATGTATAAAATAGATAACTAATGAGAACCTACTGTATAGCACAGGGAACTCTGCTCAGTGCTCTGTGGTGACCTAAATGGGAAGGAGATCTAAAAAAGAGGGGATATATATATGTATAACTGATTCACTTTGCTGTAGAGCAGAAACTAACACAACACTGTAAAGCAACTATACTCCAATAAAAAATAAATTAATTTAAAAAAATTGTAAAAATTGTGAATCACTATATTATACACCTTAACTTATATAATATTGTACAACAACTCACTTAAAAAAAGAAAACAAAATAAAGAGGAAGAAAAAGGAAAAAAAAGAAAAATGACCATTCTGAAATGCCCTTTTTCCTCCCCAGATTATTCAGAGCTGGGAGAGCTTCCCCCACGATCTCCTCTAGAACCAGTTTGTGAAGATGGACCCTTTGGCCCTGTCCCAGAGGAAAAGAAAAGGACATCTCGTGAACTTCGAGAGCTGTGGCAAAAGGCCATTCTACAACAGATACTGCTCCTCAGGATGGAGAAGGAAAATCAGAAGCTGCAAGGTTGGTTTGCCACTTTTTATATTTAACAGGCCTGATGTTGATTTAATTTGTCCTGACTCTAAAGTGAAGCGTATCAGACATAAGCGTGTTATTCTTTAAAAAAAGAAAAGGCAAGGTACTCTAACATACATACATACGCACGTGCATATTAAATACCTGTTACTTTTCCAAAGCAAAGTTAGTACTTTTCACTTTCTAGAGATTTAATGATAATCTCGCCAATTATATTAAATTAAATCTTCTGAGAGACATCCTTCAAATGTAAGCTTTAACTCTCTGAAAAGTGTTTTTTGTTTTCTTCTTTCTCTCTCTCCCCCTGCTTTGTCCTCAACCGTAGTCTTTGCCTGGTACTAGTTGTGAACTGATCCTACCTAAATCATTAAAGTTCATAACCTCACTCTATGTGCGTTTTTAGTGAGTGGCAGGCAACCTGAAAAATAGAGAACCAAGACTTCAAGTTAACTGAGCTGTACCTGTACTGATAACAAGGTTTTATAAGGACACACTCATTTAATCCTGGTGACAACTCAAGAAGGCAGGTATAGCCTGAAGAGGAAACTAATGCTCAGAGAAGCCCAGGGTTATGTTAGTGTCAAAATAAGCCATGAACTTTGAAAGTTTAGATTCTGTTCATTTCCTGTTTCCATAGTCATTTGAACGAATAAATATTATTTGCAAAGTAGCTAAGGAGCCGAGTTGTATGTACCCTGGGTGGTATACTGCAAAGAGCACGGGTCTTGGAGTGCAGAGAGCTGCCTGGATATAAAATAAGGAGGATTTTGGTTGGGAAATCCGAACATGCTCTTTAAAAGGGAGGCTATACAAGTAGTACACGGTGGCCCTGTCCAGAGCAATTTTGGAATTAACTTCCTCCTTGATTGTAGAGCTTCATCTTTTATTGTGATGTTTGTATAGAGCTGAAAGTTAAGACACCAAATCTGGTGAATAAGGTTCATTGTCCATATAAATATGTCATCTTTGACCAAAAACAAGAGTCAAGTACAAAGTAATAAGACCTTTTGATAAGAGAGTAGTTGAGCGGTTGGAATTGTCTACTTATGGGTGTAGTGGGCTCTCCAGTACCCAGTATTGAAGCTGAGAGAGACAGCTCATCCCATGAGGCTGCTATGGAAAGGGATGCCATGGTGAAGGGAGTTTAGAGCAGCGAATGCTAAGTTGTCTTCCAAGTCTGTGTTTCTACCATTTTCTTGTATGTTCTTGAAGGTGATTTTAAAAGCAGATGTCTAAAAGAGATTTAATAGTGATGGCATCGCTGAGTGTTCCATCGACTAAATGACAGCTTTGGAGCACAGCGCTTATAATCATGTGTATGTTGGTGGGGGTTTTTGTTGAAAAGTAAAAAGGCACTTATATTCATCATGTAGGTTATAAACCTTAATGCTTTCCCTGGCCCATCTTCTTGCAGATGGCAGCTACGGAAAATCAGGGCGTAGTTGTAAAATGGGAAGGATGCTGGCTGGCTTCTTGGGAGTGTTGGGAGGAATAGTGACTGTGACTGATGAGACAAGATCAGATTGCCACAGTGGCAAAGCTTTTGTAAAGCCATGTAAAGGAGGGGATTCTTCCTATGGTTAAGCCTTTTTCCTGGCTTTTGAATATATGGATCAAATATTTATTACTATTCCGGGAGCACTGCATTCAAGAAAGAATCAAACCACGTCATCTAAATCTGTTTCACTTCATTGTAGACCATTGGAAGCTGAATTGTGATTTCCTCAAAAGTTAAACAGCTAATTTTTCAGTGGTGTTGGGACTGAAATGCATGGCCTCTCTCCCCGACCCTCAGGCCTCTGCAGCACCCTCTGCAAGGCCATTTCCCCCATTATAAATGATGATGGAGCAGCCTGACGCAGGACAGCAGGGTGACTCACCACAACCATGGGTTTTGGTCAGCACTATGCTGCTTAATGGACTGAGTCATATAATTTAATGTTGCAGATAGTACATCGGCATAACGATAACACAGTGAATTTTGAGTTTTAATTGATGATCATTGAAGGTATTTTTAAAAGATTTTCCTAGTTAAACAAGTACTACACGTTGGTTATAAAAAAAAAAATTAGATAGAGTGCAGTTTTTCGAAAATCTCTACAAGTTTGGGCGTCATTTAATTACTGAGACTCCCAGCCTCTTAGCCTTCCTTCCCTTTCTAAGTTTTCAGGAGATGGTGGCAGTTGGAAGAGCATTTTGTCCGTGAAGGCAGTTGCTAATAGAGCAGAACTGGGACAGGCAGCCACAGCACACCCTGTGCGGTGACATAATGAGACCTGAACATTATTAGTCTGCAGTCCAGGTTGTAACTCACATCCACATTCAATGGCGATTAGATGACTCTTTTGCAAAGTTACATTTTGATCTCATTTAGTCCTGGTTTCTCCTAGCCTCGGAAACTCTTAAACATGGGTTTGCAGACACTTATTTAATAAAAGAGTTTGGTCTTGTATCTCAAGTTCTTGCCTTAGAGCCTTGATGTTTGTTGTGGGGTTGCACCATCTGCCTTGCTTGATAAGGCATTTTGGAGGCCACTGGTTTAGGGAGCAGTGTTGTCAGGATACTGAAACGGCAGGCTGTTGCTTGGGCCAACAGCAAAATACATAGCTTAATAAGCCTTTTCAGCTGCATTTTCTGGCCAGATATTTCTGTTCTGTTGACTTCAGAGGAGGTTCCTCTTGTTGCTTTCTGGGCTCTTTAGTATCCAGGTGTGCTCACAGCAGAATTCACTGCCAGAGAAATGTACATTTGGCCCCAAGAGCCTTGTACTGCTTGCAGTCACTGTTTGGCAGGGCTGGCCCTGAACCTTATGTGCCACAAGGGTTAGCTCAGCTCTAATGGCATCTACTATGTGTAGATGAGAAGCTGAGAGAAATTGAGGGTTGACATTTTTTAAAAATTTGAACTCCACATACATGCAGGGAATTATTTAGCAGGACCTTGAAAATGTGTTCTTCAAAGTAAGAAGGAAAAGAATGAAGACAGAAGATGAAAAATCACAGAAGATGAGAAGGAGGCAGCAGTAGGCCTAGAGTCTCCTGGCCACCCACCAGCTAGTAAATCACCTTGGGCAAGTCCCTTGCTCACTTTGAACTTCAGTTTTTGTGTCCATGAAGTGAGAGGCTGGACGAGGGATCTCTGCAGCCCTTTTCAGCGCCATCTTTTGATGCGTTTGTACTCTTAAAGGCAGTAACTGGGTCAGTTAAGTACAGAAAACATGCATAAGATGACTAAGATCTTACTGTCAGGTTAGCATTAGCCAGATTCTTTGAGTTATTATCATTTGCTCAATTTCTAATGGGGAAAAAGAAAATATTTCATGTTATCAGCACTTGGTTTGTAAAGCAGCATTATTTCGATTTTTTTTTTGCTTTTGTATTTTTGGTAATTTGTGGAGCACTTGCTAATTAGCAGACATCTTGTAGATGGTTAGTATATTTCATCTCACTTAATCCTCACAGGAGCAACTCAGTGAAATAACTGTAATTCCTATTTAAAAAATAATCCAGGGTGCAAAAATCCTGCACCCAGCACATCCTGATTCTGCGGCCCTGGACAAAGTAATGAACCTGCTCAGCCTCGGTCTCCTCCAGAGTAAAAGTTGGGGCGGGGGAGTGGATTTGTGGGATGGGGGGAGAGCAGATTGTGCGAGGTGTGCACTGACTTAGTGTCTCTGGGACTAAGAACAACTCTTCGCCAATAAACTTAACAGCTTAGATGAAATGGACAAACTTATCGGAAGGTGCAATTTATCACAACTGAAATAAGAAGGAAAAGAAGTCTGAATGGCCCTATATCTGTCAAAGAGATAAAATTTGTATTGAGTCTCTTTCACACAAAGAAAAGTCTAGGTCCACATAGCTCCACTGGATTCTATCAAACATTTAAGGCCCCTAATCGATACCTGCCTAGTCTCAGAAAATGTGTATAATTAATCACAGCAAGTTCTGCAGTGTGGTGGAGAAAGGCAAGGGGCCCAGGCCCACTCCGCCTCCTGCTTGGGCCTTGGGGGAGGGGCTCAGTCGTCTCATCCAAAGATACCTGCCTCACAGTGTCCTGAAGATTAGAAAAATGCTACAGATGAACCTATTTGCAGGGCAGGACTAGAGACGCAGACGTAGAAAACAGATGCGTGGACACGGGGCGGGGGAAGGGAGTTGGGATGAATTGGGAGATTAGGATTGACATATATACACTACCATGCGTAAAATAGCTAGTAGGAACCTGCTGTGTAACACAGGGAGCTCAGCTCGGTGCTCTGTGATGACCTAGGTGGGTGGGATGGGGGGTGAGTGGGAGGGAGGTCTAAGAGGGAGGGGATATGTGTATACATATAGCTGATTCACTTCGTTGTACGGCAGAAACTAACACAACGTTGTAAAGCAACTGTACCCCAATAAAAAAAAAAGAAAGAAAAGAAAAAAAAGATTAAATGTTACTAAATATAGAGTACTTAAGACATATAGTGTTTATTATTATCATAAAGAAGACAAGTTTACAGCTCTGCAGAAGCCTGTATGTTGGCTTATGCTGAGCTATGTATCCTACCTGCTTTCCCAATAAACTCACAGTCTAGATCGGAGATAGGTTGTGGAGTGGATATGGGGGCTGACAACGTTACCACCTTGTCTGAATAGGATTTAGTGGTTTTAGGTGGGAGTGAGGTTGTCAGTTTTAATCCTTCTTAGATCCCCTGCCCCCGCCCCCCCCCCAAATTTGGTAATTTAGGTATAATTCTTAATGCAGCTGTAAGCTGAATAAGTTTGGTAGGAAATAACAGCTATCTTCATATATTTGAGGAGATGCCACATGAAAAGGGTAGATTTATTCTGTTCAGCCCCAGGCAGCAGAAATGTGACGAAGGGTAGAAGCTACTTAAAGGAGGTTTGGCTCTAAATAAGAAGGAACTATCCTCGGAGAGCCTATCGTAGTTTAGATGAAGTTTTGTTGAGAGCTCCTCATGCCAGGCGCTGGGAATTCCAACACATAGTTCCTGCCCTTGAGATGTCTCTGGTTAATAGGGTAGATGTGGAGATGGGTAGAACTGGATAGGTGTGGGGTGTATTTTAGCAGTAGAGCCAGCAGAATCCATTGGGGGTGAAGGACTAAGAGGAATCAAAGGTGCCTCCTAGGTGTTTAGCTTCTTCCAAGGTAAGGAAGCTGTGGTGGGGCAGGAACCGTGTCTTCACCTTGGACCTGTTAAGCTGACTTGTAGCTGCTTGACGTCTCAGCGGTGGTGATGAGCAGGCAGCTGTGCTGTGAAGTAGGAGACACGGAGCTGTAGCATTCACTAACGTGCTCTTAAATTGTCTGTGCTAGCCTCTGAGAATGATTTGCTGAACAAGCGCCTAAAGCTTGATTATGAAGAAATCACTCCTTGTCTTAAAGAAGTAACTACAGTGTGGGAAAAGATGCTTACCACTCCAGGAAGATCAAAAATTAAGTTTGACATGGAAAAAATGCACTCGGCTGTTGGGCAAGGTAAGCTTAACTGGGAATCAGTCCAGCCGGCCTCACCCCTCACTGATGACTGGGGAAGAAGTATGGAATAAAAAATAATTTTTAAGTCCATTTTCGGTGGCCATCTCTCTCCTATTTATCATGTCTTTACCTAATCTGTTTCCAGATGTCTTAGTTAATTGATGTGAGTTTCATTACCTTTCATGATTCCTCTTAATTAAGTTAATTAAGGAAACAGGAAGAAGACAAAAGAATACCTAAGGGCTTAGTTGCCTACAAACTGGGTAATGATGTGATGATAAGCTGAGTGAATTAGTAAACTGACAGTGAACTGTGTGCCTTCTATCTGGATGCTCTCGGGAGGTAACATAGTGTCCAGGCCGGACTTCAGGCAGGTAGGCTCGGGTTTGGATTCCAGCTCTCCAGTTACTTTGCAGCCCTTGAAATAAAAGACGCCGTGTGGCTAAGAAGGCCTCTCCTCTTAATGAGACCCCTAAGTGACGGAAATAAAGAGGTTTATAAACATCCCAAGGTAAAGTTCGATCAAGGTGGCAGGATTTTAGGGTGTCAACTTGGGAGAAGGAGGAATAATTCTAGGGAATTTTAAATAATTCAGAGTTTACTTTGGTTTTAAAGGATTTCTCTGAAGGTATGAAGGTGTAGAAGTTTGTAATCTGGAGCGTACTTTTCTAGGCGTGGGATTGCAAAGAGGCTACCTGAGCAGTTGGCAATATGGGCCAGAAGCAAACTCTGCTCACCTTTGACCCAGCACTGCCACGTATAGAAACCCGTTCTAGAAATGAATCAGTCAAAAGTGTACTGCAGTGGGAAGAGTGCAGATCGTGGCAGTGTTTAATGGCCAAAAAACAAAGCGGAACCCGAAAAACCCCAACTGCGTGACCACACGCATGTCATATTCCTTGAAAATAACGCAGTAGATTTATTTTGACGGCAGTAAAAGGTGTCTGAGGTCAGTCGTTAAATGAGAAAGGACAGCGTGGCCTCATGTACAGCTGTGTATCTCCATATGTGTATATGTAGAAAGACATCCTTGACGTGTTTGCAGATAACCTGAGTTGTAGACAGGATGGCCATCCATCCGGGTTACCCGGCATAGCCCTGCTTTACAACCTGTCCAGTAATTAATAGCCTTCCTCCCCTTCGCTTTCAACAGCTTCCCACTTTGGGTGGTGAATTATATGTTCCCTCTAGTTATGAATGGTTTTTCACTTTCTTCTTTATACCTTCTGTATTTTCAGATGGTTTGTTTGTTTTTCTCACGTTTAAATAGTGAGCATATATTACTTCTAAAGTGAGTAAAAATTAAAAAGTATTTACATCTGGGGGGAGGGTGGCTTCCTGCCTGCGCGCCCAGTCCACTGCCAGGTTTCTTTCTGGGGTTAGGAGTGGAGGCAAAACCGAGTGTGCGGAAGGCTGTTCCAGGTCATTCTTAGCAAACACATTGGCACCGATTTGCATGACCCTTTGTTTTTAAATCGTAAAATCTAAGCTTTCTCTTAAACACCAGAATATGTGGTACTGTCCAGGGACGGCCAATATTTTTTTCCTCCCCAAAATAAAGGTTTGATAAGATAATGGGAATGATTTAGTAATAAGGGGAAATTGTTCATCTCATAACTTGGGAAATTTCGCAGTTTGACAAAAATATTTTGTGAAAAGCCCCACTATTAATCACGTAACATGCTGACTGTTTTTCAGCCCACATTTGTTTCTAATACAGTGTGAAGTATGAGGTGTGTATGTGTCTGCACATCTCCCCACCCCTCCAGATACATCTCTGAGCAGGAATAGTAGGGAGAAAAGAAACAGAACAGTATAAAAAAGCAGATATCAGGGTGGATTAGTTTCCTGTTGCTGCCATAACAAATGATAACAAAATTGGTGGCTAAAACAACAGAAAGTTTCCTCTCTTAGTTCTGGAAGCCAGAGTCTGAAGTCAGGCCACGTGGACAGGGTCGCCCTCGGCCTCTCCCAGCTTCTGGTGGCTGTCGGCACTCCTTGACCGTGGCTGCGTCACTTCCATCTCTGCCTCTGTGGGCGTATCACCTCCTCTTCTTGTCTTCTCCTCTGTGTGACTCTTTTCTAAAGACATTGTCATTCTGGGTTGTGGCCTCATTTCAAGGTCTTTACCTAACTTAATTATCTCTGCAAAGACCGTTTTCCCAAATAAGGCAACATTCACAGCCTCAGGTGATCAGGACGTGGGCATACCTTTTTGGAGGCCACCACTCAGCCCACTACACAGGGTCATCCAGTTGGCTCCGAGTTAAACATTCAGAGAACGTGTAGGATGTGGTCACAGTTAAGTGTGTCCCTGTGTTTCTCCCACAGTGTAAAACCAAATTACTGACTAGCCTGTAAGTATTTCCAAGAGATGGCTGAGTGATGCTTTCTAAACAGCTCCTGTGAATCTGTACTAAATGAAATTGGCTTTCTGGTTCAGATTCACAAATGATGATTTTATTATTAATTGCCAGGTAGGAACGTAAGATATTTTCCTCAGTACCCATCTGAGTAGCAGCTTGTGTGACAGTGAGAACTTTGAGAGAAAACGGCAGTCAGTTTCCCTGGGTTGCCAGCAACGAGCTGGGGCACCTCTTCTCAGCAAGGGGCCTCTGTTTCCCCATCTGCACCATGTGCAGCATCATCGTATTTCCCTCAGCGGGTTGTGGGGATGATGTAACGTGTTCAGGATGGTGACGGCGCCTGGTCACCTCACAGGGAGTGTCAGCTGCTGCTCTTTCCCGGAGTAGGATCTGCTGTCAGAGACGGCTGGGGAAACTAGCAAACGTGGGTAGGCTCTCCGAGTGGCAGGGAAGGGTACAAAGGGCTCACGGTTTTTTTCTGGATGGAAAGGGAGATTAATCCCTGATTACGAGGCTCCTTTTCTCTGAAGAGCACTCCTCAGAGATGAGGAGGGTTTGATGTCTTATCCTGCTGTTTTCTTTGTCTCCCCATTTCCACGTTCGGGCCTTGAAACAGCGGAATCACGAACCCAAGAATTTTGATCCAAAACAGTCACTTTTTCTAATGGGGTTTGACCTGAGTAACATCATTGACTTTAAGAGGACGTTTCTTAGTTTTAGACAACATTTTAAAATTACTTTGAGTATTTAAGTTAATCACGTCTAAAACATTAGGTAGAGGCTCTTAGATCATTTTTCTTGTTTGTAGGTCCATGTTGAATGCCCACCAGGGCATGTTCATGCAGACTGTCCCCTGTGCAGCCACTGGCCCCTTCCTCCAGCCCACGCTTGCAGAAAGACGTCCAATCAGTATTCCAGAATCTCAGCTTTGATTTGGCTACTCCTTCCCCAACTCAAAAACATTCAGTGGCTCCCTTCGGCTACCAAATAAAGTGCAGGTTTCTTGCCCTCAGTTTTGCCTCTAGTAAAGCCCTTCCAGCCTGACTGCCACCTGCTCCCTCCTGCATGTGCCGTGTGCCCAGGGAGGCCTGTGGAAACGCTCTTGGTTCCCTTCCTCTGAATTGGCTTCTCTCTTCTTTCTCCCACTCTTGAGTCTTGGCACAAGTGAAGGAGTCCAGGAAACCTAGATCTCCTTCGTCCACACTCACCTCTTTGGACCTATCCCTTCTCTGAGTTCACTTTCGTTTTTTTAAACTTAAAAAAAAATTTTTTTACTTATTTATTTTTTATTTGGGGCTGTGTCAGGTCTTAGTTGTGGCACGTGGGATCTTCGTTGGGATCTTCGTTGCGGCATGTGGGATCCTCCGCTGCAGCGTACAGGCTCTGTAGTTGCGGCACGTGGGCCTAGTTGCCCCACGGCATGTGGGGTCTTAGTTCCCCGACCAGGAATCGAACCCACGTCCCCTGCATTGGAAGGTGGATTCTTAACCACTGGGCCACCAGGGAAGTCCCTGAGATCCCATTTTGCAGTGTCATTTTACATGCTTGCAGTTATTTCCCAAGGACGTTAGTAATTGGTGCCAGTCATAGGGGTTCATGTCATTCATCAGTTTATCGCAGAGTCTAGCACAGTCTGCACATAGTACCTAGATATGTGCTACGAAAGGTGGGGGGGGGGTCAGGGGGGTAAGGGAAGAATGGCGGAGAGTGTGGAGGAAGGAAGGAAGGGAGCAAATACGAGAGAATTCTGGTTGCTTTATTTCCATTCCTATGCAGTTAATTCACAGTGGAACTAGAAGCTGGATCAGTGGACTGAAGCACAACTCGTTTTTATTGTTAAGTTGAATTCTGTACATGAAGCCCCTCTCTCTCTTTTCCACCCCCGCTTTTGAAGGTGTGCCGCGACATCACCGGGGCGAAATCTGGAAATTCCTAGCAGAGCAATACCACCTAAAACACCCGTTTCCCAGTAAACAGCAGCCAAAGGACACGCCATACAAAGAGCTCTTAAAGCAGCTCACCTCCCACCAGCACGCCATTCTCATCGACCTCGGTAAGCCTGCAGTCGATTTGACATGAAAATGGAAGTTTCACTCACTTGAAAAGTCTGAAGACACTGTCCGAGTTATTTAGTGCTTGGCCTTGAGGTTTAGCAACCAGAATTCGCTGCTGAGACTTTTGATTAACAAAGCCCTGGAGTCATCACAAATGTCTTCTCAGGTCTATAAAGAAACCTCCGTCTGCGCCGGGTGGCTTATTACCTCTGCTCAGCATGGAGGGTGGCTGGCGTGGAGGCGCCAGTTCTGACCACGGTTCAGTTCAGTGACTCAGATATTGATAGGAGGTTTTGCAGTCAACCCAAGGAACATCCTGGAAACACAGGTGTCAGAGCTGAGGCTGCGTTTAATTACAGGAGCCACTCCCTAGTCTTTACGGTTTACAAACAGGATTTATTAGAAAAATTGGAGAAAGGAGCTTGTGAGTGCACCCTGGGTGATTTTATTCTGGGAACGGGGAGGCGCCTCGTCTCTCGAGCAGTTTTAAAAACGCTAAGGTGGAAACGGTGTCTTGGGTACCTTTGCAGTTGCCACCAGTGGAGAACTTGAGGCAGGCTGTAGCCATGGTGACAGAAGGCCTTCTCTCTTGTCAGCAGCCCCAGGTGGGGACATCCTTTCCTGCCTGCTCCGCCCCCAGCGGCCTCCGTCTCTGGCTCTGCTGACAGCAGGGCTCCTGGGCAACCCCGTGGGCTCCCGGCCCTGCCGCTTCTAGGGCACATGGTCCTGCTTCCAGAACATCCACCCTGGCTGCTGCCACCCCGGGGCTCCCCAGTCCGTGTTCTGGGCCCACCGGGTTCCTCCCAGCCGTGTGAGGTGCGAGCTGGATCAGGCAGTACCGAGGCTTTTCTGTCCAGCCACACAGCACTTCGTCAGGGTAGATTTCGTAAATGTCCCTCTTCAGGTCTGAGTTGAAATGTCATCTCTGGGAAGCTGTCCCTGATATAGCCTCTTCTCCCACCTTCAGGTTGGGTTAGGTGCCTCTGCTAAGCCTTGTCCCACCCTCTACACTCCCCTCAGCGTACTTATCACATTTACCATTATGACAATTATCATTAATGTTTAAAGCTAGTACTTAACTTTACCTTGGACCAAATGTTGGGTGGAGTTACTTAAAATCTTTTTTTTAATCCTCACAACACAATCAGGGAGGTGTTGTTCTATCCTTGTTTGGAGCTGAGAATATTGAAATGCAGAGAGGTTAAGTCACTTGTCCAAAGTAACACGGCTGGTGTGCCACTGAACAGTGTGACTCTAGGCCTGTGCTTGTAACCCCCCCCTCCACTGTCCCTTAGTTATGTGGCAGTGCCTTTTTATTGCCTTTCTTCCCAGTAGGATGCAGCCCTCCCTCTGTGGGCTGGACTGGGGCCATTTGCCATTGTACCCTAGCTCCTAGGACAGAACCTGTCACATAGTAGATGCTTACTAAATCTCTTGATGTTGACTGTGAGGCCCCGCACTGGCATCCCAGTCTCAGGTGACCCTCACGGCAGCCTTGGAAAACTGGCCCTGTATCCTCTTTAAGAAATGAGAAAAGTCTCTGAAGCGCAGCGAGGTCAGGTGTTGACCGTGGTCACACAGCTGAGTGCCAGGGCCTAAACCCCCTCTGGCTCTGTGCTGCAGTAGCCCCTCCATCCCTGAGGCCCTGCCCAGGAGCCCCATGCGTTCCTAGGAGATGGCTGGCTGGGTGCAGGGTGATGCTGACAGGCCGCGATTGCGCCTTGGGGACAGTGAAAATGTGAGGCCTGGGGCTGGAGCCCATTTGGCCCGCTGACCCTGCGGAAGCAGTTTTGTGAATTGGCAGTAGCAGTGTTTGCTCATGTGGTGAGTAACAGAAAAAGTGACATGTTCCTATCATGTGAAATGAAGAAAAAAATAAATTTCGGGTAGGAGGTTGAAAGGGAGGAAGGAGCACACGTGGTCTCTGCCCCCACCCGGGATGGGAGGAGGAGGTGGGGACGAAGTTTCCTCCTAACTCCTCTCTTCCCTCAGTTTTCTTTCAGTAAATATTCCTCATTGTTCCACGCGCAGGACTGGGCCTCTGCCTCCCGTAGCTCAGATGCAGTTACTCTTCTGCAGAGGGAGGAAAAGGCCACGTCAGCAGCACAACGGGCTCGGGTGGGGCTATCCCCCGGGGACCTGTGTTTGCGCAGCCACCTTCAGGCACCGCCCTGCCCAGGGGCCAGCGGCTGCCACTCCTCTAGTTGGCCTGGAGTCTGCAAGAGGCGAGATTCGGCCTTTCCTCCTTCCCAGGCGGGGCCAGGCTGCACTCACGTCCTCTCTGTCCCTGCCGTCTCCCACCCTCACCCTCTGCAACCCCGAAGGCCAGCTGCAGCCCCACGCCACACCCCGACTGCGCCAGCCTTGTCTCTGCACCTCACTTCTTTCCCAGTCATGGCCCCCAGTTCGGATGCCTTCTCAGTGCCCTCCCAAGGTCCCAAAGAAGCTCTGTTTCCAGCAGTGCGTTTCCCAGGTGACATCGGTGCATCTCTCCAGGCTTCCTCCAGGGCCAGCCTTCCCTTCTCCCTTGAACTGGGAGAGCCGAATATTGGCCCAGGTCCAGCGGTGGACCAGGTGCCCTGCCTGCCAGGCTCTGGCTCTGCTGGGTTCACGGAGGCCTCGCCTAGAAGTTCCTCCAAACTTTGCCCGTTGCTTCCCCCTCACCTCTCACCAAGGTGGTATTTGCCAAGTCAGTTGTTTTGTCTGCACTTTTTAATTTAGTTTACAGTGTGACTCACTCAAGGCCCAGCAGAGGTGTGTAGGGCAGAGCAAAAACAAATCATGTTTCAGTTTTTCTTAAGAAAGTGACATCCGTATCCTGGCCAGAAGAACAGAGTGCTTATTGGTTGGAGGTATTTGGGGTTTGCAAGGATTTTTGTTTTCCTGGCTTTTCCTTTACTTTTCTGAAATTAGCTGTTAATCTAATCAGGTTTGCAATATGTTTTCCTCCAAGGAGTGAGAATAATAGACTTTGTAGTTGGGCAGTGTTTTACAGTTTGTGAACCATATTCTCTAGCTTTGCTGGATTTCAGCTTTACACGGTCCTGTATGAACTTGGACACATTATTTCCACTTCAGAGGTGATGTGGTTTGCCCAAGTTACAGGCCACTACTCAGTGGCAGAAAGTTCTAGAACCTTGCTCTTCTCAGTCTCTGAATATCATGTTCCCTCTAGGACACACTGTATGGCTTTTCTGTGTCTTGGCTTTGTCCACTGCAGACCAACACAGCCTTCTCCTCCTCTGGTTAGGTGGAGAAACGCTGTCAGAGCTGGCCCCATTGAGGCAGGAGGAGACAGTGTACCTGATGACACTTAGCAAGTCATGCTGGGGCCTTAGTTCCGGAACCTGCCCCACCCTCTAGGTGTGGTTCCAGCACATCCATTTGTGCTGCCCTCAGGTAATTGTAACTCTTCTCTTCTCCGGCTCTCCATCCTGGGTGGACAATCTGTATTGCCCAGTATCCTGCCTTCTGGCTGTGCCTCCCATCTGGTCGTGGCCGCATGAAAGGCCATGGGGGAGGGGACACTGAACAGCGAGCTAGAGACCCCCTTCGGGCTCCAGGTCACCCTCCACCCTGTCAGCTGCCGCTCTCCTGGGTATCCCGTTGTCAGTGCCTCCCCTGGGACGCTGTCCGGCCTCTCCCACGATAGGCAGGTTGGCCGGGACACTGGAACAGGTCCAGAAATGGAGGGACACCATTGAATCAGAGAGCAGACTTAGAAACTGCTCCCTATGGCTTTCCAGCAGTGGGGTGACTTGTGCAGGGGGCGTTTAGGAAGGTTTGTTGCGGGGAGAGGTAGAGTAGCGAGAGAGAAATGAACCCAGGACAAGAAATCAGGCAAAGACTATTGCTGCCCTCCTAAGTCAAGTTCAGATAAACTGATCTGGATTGATCCAGTGCTTTCTCACGGGGCTGAGGAAGAACACACGAATGTATCCTCCTCCCTTTGCTGAGAGCACATAATTAAGGTGAATGTTCCCCTCGTGGCCTCCATGCACTTCTGCCTCTGCTGATCCAGACAAGGCCGTAATTCTCACCTGGGTCCAGTCGTGGCCCCGGCTGAGCGCCTCTTTAATCAGGCATTTTTCTGCTCCCTAGAAACACACTTCCCCATCAGTCACATTCCAAAAGGAGAGGGGGAGGTGGGATTTGACAGGTATCAACCACACATGCCTCCTGGACAGAAGAAGTCTTTTTAAACTTTGTCTGAGTACCAGCTTTTTGTGAAAATCGGGATGTCGAGAGCATTTTATTTTAACCTCTTGCTGAGAGGTCATTGTTTTGTATAAAAGAAAACACCTACTGCTCCCCACTGTGTTTCAAAGCACTGCCTATGGTTTAAAAGAGGAGAAATGTGCGTGTGGTGTGAAACACCTGCAGGGAAACGAGCAGTCTGGGCAGAGTTGATCGGGGCGTGTGCTGGAGTGGGGTTGGGTAGAGAACCATAGCTGACCGCTCCTCTGGACACTAGACTCCTGTTTAGAGGATAGACACTCTTCTTCCTGTTTTAGATGGAAGTCCAGGTATCTGCAGGCCCGAAGGCGGTTCTCATTTCTTTCACCTGAAAGCATGATTAATTGCTGAGTTTTTAATTGCAAGCATTATTCCAAGAACAACCAGCTGACCTTGTTTATAGAGCTGATTGATGATGTGATCCCACTTGGAAAGATCTGTCGCTTTAACCTAAAGCACATCAGATTTCTGGTTCAGTAGGCTTTCTTTTTTTCAAAATACAACAAATGTGTTTTGTTTTCACAGGGCGAACCTTTCCAACACATCCATACTTCTCTGCTCAGCTAGGAGCGGGGCAGCTGTCACTTTACAACATTTTGAAGGCCTACTCGCTTCTAGACCAGGAAGTAGGCTATTGCCAAGGTCTCAGCTTTGTAGCAGGCATTCTGCTGCTTCATATGGGCGAAGAAGAGGCATTCAACATGCTCAAGTTTCTGATGTTTGACATGGGTCTGCGGAAACAGTATCGGCCAGACATGATTATTTTACAGGTAGAGAGCATTCCTTAAGTCTTTGATAAAGATGAACTCTAAAATGTTTATGATCCCTTTCCAGGTATATCTCAGGAACTGTCCCACCATCAGTTAACACTGTAACATCTGTCACTGCTGAGAACTTACTCTGTGCTAGGCCTTACACCAAATGTTGCATGTGCACTTACCTCCTCAAACTTCAGGAAGACATTGTTGATCAGCTCAATTTAGAGATGGGAAAGCTAAGGCTCAGAGAGGTTATGTAATTTGAGCAGGTCACACAGCTAGCAGGTGGCAGAGCTGGGATTTAAACCTAGGCCTGTCTGACTCCGGAGCGCCCTCCCTTTTACCCTTTGTCAAACCACCTTCAGGTGGTCTGATTCCTACCTCCCAGTGTATTTGCTCCTTCCTCTGCCGGGGATCCCATCCCTACCCCTCAACCCCTGCCATCCCATGTCCAGCTCAGATATCACCTGTTCACGCAGGCGCCGTGTCCCCCCCTCTTCCACCCACCCTGGCTCGCTGTGTCACGGGATCCTGTCTCATTGCTTTTGCATAACACACTTACTGCCTGAAATTATCTTGTTTCCTTATTTATTTACTTGTTTATTTTCTGGCTCTCCTTAGCGTATATCATGAGAGGGCAGGGGTCTTACCTGTCTTGGGGCTGAGTCCCTAGCTCCTAGGCTAGTGCCTGGGATGAAGTGGGTACCTCGTCCGTATTTGTTGAATGAATGAGTGACAGGTGGCAGGTCATGTCAGAAGAAAACCCCATACAACAGTGTGTTCCACTGCTGCTACCACTGCCTTTCAGAGGTGGGGAGAACTCTGGATCCTGCTTTGAGGATATTCCTAAATGTTGGAATATGTGTTTACGTGTTTGTTTACCAGCAAGATACTCTGATTTCAGAGCCTTAGAAAGTGTACGTTAGAGCCAAGGACTCTTCCAGAGCATTGAACAACATGGCTAGAAATCCTTTCACCTCCACCTGTGTGTGTGGACCGCGTGAACATAAATCCCATAGAAGGAAGCCATCCCGTTCACTAGGAGATTTGGGCCTACATAACACGTGCCACACATGCTGTCAGGTTCTTCCTACATAACCCCGTTAGCGTATTTAATGTAGGTGCGCCTGCCATCGAAGAGAGTGGAATTTTTCAGATTTGTATAGTATAGTATACAGCAGTATATACTGATACAGTATATTACACAAGTCGTGTGTAGTATAGTATACACACGGCTGTGTTTGGGCTGGTGGCCTAGAGATTAGATTTCTTTTTGATACGAAAGAGCCACAGCTGGTACCTGAGAGAACTATGTTGTCTGGCCTCCCGGAAACAGTTTTTCCGTTATGGGCAGTACATATCCGGCTGTAGCGCCCTCTCCAGGTCACTGTTCCTCTGGGGTCGGGCCAGGGACTGCTCAGTCGGGGCTGGCTCTAGGCCAGCTGTGAGCCCCAGGACCCTCATGGGCTTCCTGCCAGGGCCGCATCACTCTGAGGGAGCCCCCTGAGCTCACGTCCAGCCCAGTTGGAAAAGGTTTCTCCATCTCGAGATAAATGTTTGTCAGCTTATTTTAACTTTCCTGTGTTGTAAACCTGAAGAAGTCACACTTGTCCTGCCTCTTGAGTGGTTTGGGGGGCGTTCACCGGGAACTTAAGGAACGGATACAGTAGCATCCTTCTGCAGAATCTGTGCTCTCACTTCGCTGTTGGCGAGAGGCTGCCTTTTTACTTCAGATTCCCCTGGCTTTGGGTTTTGCTAAGAATGTGCGTTTACGAAATGCTGCCTCAGGATGGATGCATAGCTTCTCCCAGCCAAGGAGCGCGAGGGAACAGTAAGAAGAAAGGCCGTGGCCGGAGGAGCCCCGCCGTGAGCGCCCCGGGCCCAGCCCAGCCCCTGCCTGGCCACAGCAGCCCGAGCGAGCACTCGCTGGATGACGGAGGGCGAGAGCAGGGGCGTCTCAGGAGCCACGAAGAGAGTTCCGTGGTCCTTCCGCCTCCGAGTGGGGTGGATGCTGATCTCCCACGGTGACTCTGTGTGCGTGTCCCTGCAGATCCAGATGTACCAGCTCTCGAGGCTGCTCCACGACTACCACCGAGACCTGTACAATCACCTGGAGGAGCACGAGATCGGCCCCAGCCTCTACGCCGCGCCCTGGTTCCTCACAGTGTTCGCCTCGCAGTTCCCCCTGGGGTTCGTAGCCAGAGTCTTTGGTGAGTGTGTGTGAGTCTGTTCACCAGGACCCGCGTCCTCGAGTTAGAGGGGAACCGTGTGTCGTCGCTCCGTGGTGACTCTTCTCATTTTTATACCTGGGTCTTCTGCAGAAAACAGGGTGGTATTTGTCATTCTCAGTTTAGTGAGTGAGGATCAGGCTTCGGGAGTTTCAGGACCTGCTTAACTTCTGATGGTCAGGGCCTCCCCTCGATGCCTTCTTGTGGGCTTAGATCCGCTTCCCTCCCCCCAGGCTCCCCCTGGAGCAGACTTGCTGCCTGCTGGGCCGAGGAGCCTGGCGCGGGGCCCAGAGATGTTTCTCCGGAGCCGTCTCCCTCGACCTCCGTGGCCCGGGCCTTGCTCGCTGAGCTCCCTAAGACTTCTCCCCCGGGAGTCCCGGGCCACTGCTCTTTCTGGGTCTCGCCTGCATGTTCTCCTCTCGCCCTGCTTGCCCTACCTGTGGCTCTTCGCTTCCTCTGCCGGCGTGCTCTCGAAGGCACCTCTGTGTCGCCGACCCACGGTCCGTCCTCACGAGCCCCCCGCGTCATCTTCCCACTGCTGTGCCCCCGTAACTGAGGGTGGGTCACATTTCAAACCATCTCCCGTTTACTTGATTTACTTTTCGAGAAGATTGTCTCTGTCAGAGTTTTAAATGAATGTTCACGTGCAAAGTCTCAAAACTGCCTTGTCAATTAGACTTCAATTTAAAAAACTAAAAATTAAAAAAGTGTAAAAGGCTGCCTTGACCTGGCAGGGATAGGAGCCGAGTAACATGCTGTGAGCAGTCAGCTCTTGTACAGTGTGCTTCCCCTGCTTCGGGATGAACTAATAATTCTGACAATTCAGGTTCTTTTTATCTTTTTACTGTGGAGGAAGAGGTTATTAAAAAATTGATTGTCATCACATACCAAGTGGTTTTAAAGTACCATTTATGTTGAGTCACTTGATAGCTTAAAAACCTGTATTCTTATACTTCTTTAGATTCGTTTTTAGAATTAGAGACCATCTTAAAAGGATTGTTCACAAAAGAGAGAGTCACTTTAGGCAGCTTTGGGCAGACCACTTGTATATCTAGATTCTAGAAATCCTAAAATTTGCTTTTTTTAAAAAAATAAATTTATTCTAGGCTGCATTGGGTCTTTGCTGCTGTGCGCGGGCTTTCTCTAGTTGTGGTGAGCGGGGGTTACTCTTTGTTGTGGTGCGCGGGCTTCTCACTGCGGTGGCTTCTCTTGTTGCGGAGCACAGGGTCTAGGCGCGTGGGCTTCAGTAGTTGTGGCGTGCAGGCTCTAGAGCGCAGGCTCAGCAGTTGTGGTGCACGGGCTTAGTTGCTCCGTGGCATGTGGGATCTTCCCGGACCAGGGCCCGAACCCATGTCCCCTGCATCAGCAGGTGGATTCTCAACCACTACGCCACCTAGGAAGCCCGCCTAAAATTTGCTTTTTAAGTGGGCAGTGAGTCGTCTTCTCTCCTCCTCTTCCCCCCACACCAAAGTACTAGATTTTTATTATCATTTACTTCTGTCCACAAGAACTTTTAAGGAATTTACCATTTGGCTTTACTAGGAGAATCTAGGTTCTTAAAATATTTACTACTCTCCCCATTTTTGCATAGCTACCTCCCCAAATTGATTTTTTTTTTTTTTTTTTTGCGATACGCGGGCCTCTCACTGTTGTGGCCTCTCCTGTTGCGGAGCACAGGCTCCAGACGCGCAGGCTCAGCGGCCATGGCTCATGGGTCCAGCCGCTCCGCGGCGTGTGGGATCTTCCCAGAGCGGGTCACGAACCCGCGTCCCCTGCATCGGCAGGTGGGCTCTCAACCACTGCGCCACCAGGGAAGCCCCCCAAATTGATTTTTATTTTCCGTCCCTAAAAAAAAGAAAATAAGCAATGAAAATAATTGATACTAAACACTCTTTCCCTGGTTAAACAAATCATTAGTGAGATTCATGAAGGTTTTATACCATAGTTTTTTTAAAAAGTCCTCAAAATTACCTGCTTAGTTTACCAAAAAAGAGTCACAGAAACTACAAGATGTTTAGCTGTAGGCTTCAGTCTTTCTTGCCAAACATTTCTGTGTTTCTTACTTTTCTTACTCTGGAAATGAAAAGAAAATCATTAGTCTGCTTCACTTTTTCTCCTGATTCTTTACTGTGTTTTTTTCGAAAGGGTAATGGAGAGCAGTGAAGATTGAAAGGGGGAGGAGGGAGTGTTATTAGATGGTTTGAAAACAGCTCAAGCATTGAATTACACTGTTTGTGAAGAAAACTCTACAGAGGGGGCTGAGCAGGAAGGGCCGAAGGGTCAGCGCCGAGTGTCACTGCCCCGGCTGCAGGCACGGAAGCTGCTGCTGCCCAGAGTTCTGGGCTCTAGGGCCGTAAAGCTCTGGGGGAAGAGCTCTTTCCTCACTGCAGAAGTGGGTAAGAGGCATTAACAGCAATCAGACAGACAAAATCTGCTTTGGAAATGACAGTGCTTGTGTTGCAGAATATTCAGAACTCTCTGAAGCTCATCCTCATGACGTCGTAAGTAAAGCTGAAGCCAGTGAAAGCAGGGTCTTCTTCTCGATATTATGTAGTCAGAGGTGGGTCTTGGAGTTTCTTGTACATTATGCATAACGATGCCAGTCTCTGTGAGTCCTGGAGCCCACAGACCCCCGCTGCACTGGGTGGGTTCGTGTCTAGCTGGCTAAGGGCTCAGGGCTCCTGAGATTATAGGCAGGAAGTGGGGACTCAAGACAGCGCTGTGTTGTGAGGTCATTCCATCTATCAGTAGTTAAAAGTGAACCATTTTATTGGTAAGGTCCATAGAAAAGATAGGTTTTTTTCAAAACCATTTCTGTATTTAGCATCGGTGACTTAGCTCCGCAATGGTGGGTAGCTTCGTTTTAAATCCCAAAGCCTGCCGTTCATACATATACTGTAGGCTTTTTTGGCCTGGGGTCCATTTCATTATAGGCCCTTAGGCCTGGATCAAACCTAAAAACAGGTGGACTTCTGTTAACTATTCACTATTTTATATGTAAGTAACGCAGTCAGCATAGCTCATATATAGATTAATAGCTTACCTCGAACTAAGTATACGCTACTTGGAGGGACAGCTGCCAGTGATGCCCGTGCCTCGACCTTTACATGGTAATTAACCACCTCTTCTGGATGTCAGGTGTCACATAGTGTAAAATCGCCGCCTCCTGTATTTTTCCGGTCTGGGTGTAGAGGGGTCCTGGGAGAGATGCTTGTTCTGTTCACCTCCTGATGTCTGCCTTTGGGGGAAGAAACTCTGGAAAATAGGACCTGCCTTGCTCCTGCTGGAGGTGGTGGCTGTGCTGTTATTAGGCTCCTGACGTTTTCTATAGGAGGGGCTGCCAAGTAGCTGAGAGAGGAGGTAGAATCTAAAGATCAGGGTTTGGCCAAACACAGAAGCCACCTGTAATGTGGGGAGGGGTTCCGAGAGGCTTCAGGACTAAACTAGCCTGGGGAAACAAGACTGTTTGGGTGGCCAGGGAAAAGGGCTGTTCCGGGTAACGCGATACAGCGGTAATGAAGTGAGTCTTTGCTCAGTCTGCGCTGTCATCTTACCGCAAGGCTGTCAGCATCCTTCATCTCTCTCCTGCCTGTTCTGGTGAAATGTGGGGATATCACAGCTGGAGGACCACAGCCTCCCAGAGAAAGTTCAGGAGAGGGCTGGCCCGTGACAGAGACAAATGTAGCTGGAAAAGGGATGTAGGATAAGTTCACCTCCTGGCCGTGTGCTTTGCCTTGGTCATTTCCCCCCATAGGAAAATGGGGCACTTCTAATGTCGTGGGGAGTTTCAGGTAGAGTTCCCATACATGTTACCATGATAGCAGGCTTGCCGAAGTGTCTTCAAAGCAGTTATTTGTGGCGTTCCCAGCAAACAATTTGCAAAGTGGTGGAGTCAGCTGAATTTAAGGTTCCCTCTACTGCCTGCCTGATGAACCCCTTTGCCTGTTTCTAGGTGGGCTTAAAAAAGGAGAGAAGGAAAGTCGGCCACAGCGTTGTGAGCTGGGCTCCTGCCGCGCTGCTGAAAGACTTAGCAGCTCACTTCCTTGTGCAGTGATTTTCAAATGAGGGAAGTCAACTCACTTTTCCAAGGAGACTATTGTTTAAAATAAATTTTTTTAATTCTAGTATGTAAATGTATAGGGATTGGGAAATGGGCAAAAATGACAGTAATTGGGTTGGGGCAGTGGGTTTATAGGTAACCTTTTTCTTTACTATTATTTAAAAATTACTTAATTTTTAAAACTTGCAGAGGGAGAAAAAGGTGTGCTAATTGTCTCTGAGGGATACAGATGCTGCCCCTTAGGGCAGATAAATAAATAGTAGTAGATAAATAGTAGTAGTCAGATAAATGTAGGAGCCCCTTCTTCTCAGCAAAGCTTTGAGGGGTCCTTCCTTCAATCCTTCAGACACATTCCTCAATCATGTCCCGAAAGGCAGTCCTTATTTGAAGCCTCCTTAGTCTAACAGAAGCTTCTGGGGCTGAGCTCTCCCAGCCTCACTCGTGCAGACCACTGGCCGGCTTGTCGTCAGAAGGATGGGCACCTGGGGCGGGCCTCCAGGAGTGCTGGTGAGTCAGGCATCTTGCCGCTGGCAGCATGCACAGGGGCGTCTGCTGCTGGGAATCAGCATGGTCTTGTCAGTGGCTCTTAAAAGGTGGCTTTTCTCCATCTAAAGTTAACTAGCCTTCCTTGCAAGGCTCAGATCCATAACCGGGGTCTCACTGGCATCATCTCCCAACCAAGGAATACGCTGACCTACTCAGGAACGAGGAAGAGAAGGCCTTCTGTGCCCCTGGTGTGTGCTCACTGGTAAAGGTAGAATGGCCTGGCCCCATGACCAGGGCTCCTGCCTTACCTACTCTTGCGGGCTCCTGCACACGCTGTGTGCTTTCACACCTCCGCATTTCCACCTTCTTTTTCCTTCTGCGCAGAGTATTACTCCCTGACTTCTTGACTGGGGAGTTTCTGTTGGTTCTTTAAGGCTGGGTTCGGCAGCCACCTTTCCTTGGGGCATTTTCTTCCCTTTTGTATTCTGTTTTGTTTTGGTTTTAAGATAACCAAAAAAGAGTTAAAGAAAAAAACCACCTCTCCAGGTTTCCCTTTGTTTTCTTCCTACAGTTTGGAAAAGTTCAGAATCATAGGAAGCACTCTACTAGTCAGTGGATTTGTTATAAAAACCAAGATCCTAAAGGAAGAAAACTTGGAAGACCGATGTTAATCTTAAGACTGCTGATGTGGATTGTGTATTTGATTGTGCTCATAAAAGTTCCCCAGTTGTTATTTATTTTAGCTGGCTTAGCTGTGGGACTATATCTAAATTTAAGGTACTTGCCCCAGAGACTGAAGATTCTGAGCTATATAGCACGTCATGGGTCTGGTAGTGCAGTCCACTCCCCAGGATCCCTGCAAAGAGTGCCTTGACATTGATTCTGATAGATGCCATCAGTTTTTATTCAGCTATAAATGTTCATATATTGAAAGGAAGTCTTACTGTCTAAACCAAAGAAACTTCAAATTTACTTTGTTTTTGGAAATGTCATTTCTGTTTAAAAATATGTCTTAGTTATAGCGCAATCTTATTTTATTTTATTGGAAAATATTTTTTTTTTGCCTGCGTTGGGTCTTCATTGCTGCGCAAGGGCTTTTCTCTAGTTGCGGAGAGTGGGGGCTACTCTTCGTTGCGGTGCACGGGCTTCTCACTGCGGTGCCTTCTCTTGTTGTGGAGCACGGGCTCTAGGCGCGCGGGCTTCAGTAGTTGTGGCTCGTGGGCTCTAGAGCGCAGGCTCAGTAGCTGTGGCACACGGGCTTAGTTGCTCTGTGGCATGTGGGATCTTCCCGGACCAGGGCTCGAACCCGTGTCGCCTGCATTGGCAGGCGGATTCTTAACCACTGCACTACCAGGGAAGCGCCTGTAGCGCAATTTTAGATCTTTATGTTTTCTGTAGTGGTGAATTGCATGGGTAGACTGCATATTTTTTAAATCAGACATTTCACAGGACTATTCTTCCATAGCACTGCCTCGATACATGTACTCCTCCCCCTAAGAAGTTCAGATTTCAAAGATGTGATCTGTTCTCCAGTTTATCTTACCAGCCCCTACAGCCAGACTTGAGGAGGCAGCATCTGTCCTTTTCAGTTGCGTGGAGCTGCCCTGAACCAGGAGCAGTGTGAAGTTGAGGGAGCAGTGTGGCCCTGGGCTCTCTGGGAGCAGCTGCCTGCAGGGCTGCACCCAGCCGGGCGCCAGGTCTGCTCACGTGATGGTCTCGCAGCATCTCCGGGGCTGACCCAGCCAGCCGGTGCTTGGGTGTCTCCCTTATGCCATCCACAAACCACCCTGGGACACGTCCAGCCTGAGCTCAGTGGCTTGTTTCTTAATGGCTTTCACTTCTCATCCCCCTAAACCACCCAGAGAGGCACAGGCTGGGAATTCTCCCTCTCACCTGCTTCTGTCCTCCTTGACTTGATGGAAAGTACAGCTTCTTTGTCCCTTCCATTCTCCTGCAGCACCCCCAGAAAAAAAAAAGAGAATATTGACAGTTGCCTCTAATTAGATTAATGCTCCCATCTTTTAAAATTACATTTCTTCTTACATTATTATTCCAGTTGTTAGGTAACTTTCCCAAATTTAGTCACCCAACATTTAGTTATTAGGGCTGTGCTTGAGCCCCAGGACATTGGAGTCTCTTTCTGAATGGCTTCAACTCTGGGGAAGGTGGAGCCAGGGCTGGGCTGGGCTGGGCTGGGCTGGGCTGGGCTGGGCTGGGCTGGGGGCCCACTTGCCCTCCCTCTCCCTGTGCACCGCAGGTGTGGGGATTGTTAACATTCACCAACCATTCTAAGGGAAAAAATGGCAAGAACTAGAAAATAACCCTGATAGAGTTCTTTGAATTCTTCAGAGGGAAAAAATTTTTTATTCCGTTATTATGCTAAAATTCAGTATACTTGTTAAGTGTTTAATAATGTACTTTTGCAATGGTGCAGGCTTTTTACAGTTTTTAGAGATCTTTTAATTCAACCCCTTATTTCAAAGCAGAGGAAACAGAGGCATTTTCTTCACTTACAGCAGCAGAAATTAGGATAGAGTATTTATACACATCTTTGTGTATAAAAATATATGTTTTAGTAATAACTCCTTTGAAATCCAGAGAATTCCTGAAAAAATAGACTAATGAAAAGTTTTCTTTTTCACAGTTTCAACTTTTGAGGTATGTTTGAATTTAATATATTTTTGGAGTGAAGAACAGATTTATCTGAACCTGTGACAAAATTTTAGCAGTAGTTTAGTATATATAATATATGTATATTTACTTATTATTTGCTATATTGTCTTGACAGCCCTGTGTGAAATACCAGGATCTTATAATTTGGGGTTGCATTTCCCACAGTCCTGCTCTTCAATGTGTGTGAAGGGGAATGGAGTGCCATTTCATCAGAATCTGGTCCGGCTTAACTTTCTGCTTTTCTGTGTTTTCCCAGATATGATCTTTCTTCAGGGATCAGAGGTCATATTTAAAGTGGCTTTAAGTCTGTTGGGAAGCCATAAGCCCTTGATTCTGCAACATGAAAACCTAGAAACTATAGTTGACTTTATAAAAAGCACGCTACCCAACCTGGGCTTGGTGCAGATGGAAAAGACCATCAGTCAGGTATGGTTCAGTCCGGACCTTCCAAATGTGCCAGCGATTCTGGATATGCAGAAGCTGAATTTCCTTTTTTTTTTTTTTGAGAAGGAGCTGTTTCCTACCACTTTGTGTCCTGAGCAGCAATGCTCAGCTCGTGGGAGGCACATCTCGAATGCCTGTTCCGTGATCAGACGTGTGTCTGCGTGTGCTGAGAGTGTGTAGGTGTGATAACGAGCACAAACTATCGGTAGTTTCTTACAATTAAAAGGCGTTTGTCACCCCTCGGCGTTTGTTCTTCTGAAATACATACATTTTTATTCAATGTAGGCTTTTGTAAAATGAGTGCTTTGATTTTTGTGCTGAAATGGCATTAACTGGAATTTTCTAAAAATTTAACTTGTTGCTATGAAGTTGTGATAAAGAGTGTATATTCTGTAACTTTGTTCTGGAGAGCGTGTGTGTGTGTTTTATAGAGTTCAGTCCCGCATTCATCTGTGGTTCTAGTCCTCTGATTTCTGTATGCAGTAGAACTGCACTGCATGTATCACTCTCTCACATGTTAGGGGTTGAGGGTGAGGTGATCCTGGACTTGCAGCTCGACCAGTTGTTAGTGGCCTGGCTTAGGAGTGGGAGCAGATTTTGACTGTATCAGGAAGAATTTTCCAGTAATGATTGCTGGCCATTCAGGACTCAGCTGCCTGGCGGGGGGTGAGGTCACCCTTGGAAGTGTCCGGAGGCTGGATGGCGAGTGCTCCAGAAGGTGCCCAATGCAGAGATCCCACAGACTCAGCAGTCGGGGCCTCTCATTAGCCTAGAACTTACCTCACCTGCAAATATAATGAAAACATAGAGCAATTGGGTAAAAGCAAATAGTGAAATAAAGCTTTTTTTTTTTTTTGCGGTACGCGGGCCTCTCACCGTTGTGGCCTCTCCCGTTGCGGAGCACAAGCTCCGGACGCGCAGGCTCAGCGGCCATGGCTCACGGGCCCAGCCGCTCCGCGGCATGTGGGATCTTCCCGAACCAGGGCACGAACCCGTGTCCCCTGCCTTGGCAGGCGGACTCTCAACCACTGCGCCACCAGGGAAGCCCAAAGCTGTGTTTTAAAAAATCCTTCTTCTGAGGGTTTCTGGTAGTCTGAGAGTGGTGGGTTGCACCCAGTTGCAGCAGTTTGTGGTTCATTTGCTGCCCCTCCTTAGGTGCTGAGCCCAGAAAAGGAGGCAAGTCTGGGCTGGAAGAGGGAGATGGTTTCGCCTGGGTGCCGCTTTGGGTCTCTGCACATTTCATTTGCCTACGTGAAGGAGCAGCTCTTTTCGTCTCTGCACTTTCTTCTTCAGTTAATTGAGAGGCTTCTACTTCCCTGGCGCCTTCCTCTCAGTGTGAACAGCTCTGGCTTGTTGACGCCCTGCTTTTTGCCAGGTTCTTTGTGACTCTGCATATGCACACATGGTTTCATTCAGTCATGACTGAATTCCTGAGAGGACAAGTGGTTTTAACCCACGAGCAACCTAGGGTTCAAAGTGGTTGATTAGCTGGCCCACAGTCATGCTACCGAGAAGTGGGAAAGTAGGGTTTCAGACTCAGGCCCTCTCACTTCAAACGCTTTCGCAGCTACTCAGCTCCACCAAGTGCCTGCGGGTGTCATTTAATCAGAGGTTTTCTGTACTGTACCTGTGTATTAAGACTGAATTCTCCACCCTTTGATTCTTTACTTTCTGACATTTCCACGCATTTCCTCCCTTTTAGAGCTTTCATTGCACACACCTATGTTTTCTGGCTGCAGGGGAGAATGCAAGAGCCTTGGTTCCCTAAAGCCAAGTCTGTGCCCGTGAGCGCCCTGACCTGCCGCCTGGGGCCTGGCTAGAAGGCAGGCAGCCTCACCCATGTGGTTACCCTCTGGGTATGGAGCCCCAGAAAAAAAAAGACCCCTTTTCCTCCCCTCGTCTGTGAAGGATACCTACTGAGGGTGTGAAGGTGCTCTTTAATGTTGGGAGGATAGAAATGGACACAGTGTGGAGAGAGGACAGTTGTGTGTGTGCCTCAGTTGTTTGAGGCATCCGTTTTGAACTTGGCATGCTTTATTCCATTGGCTCCTTAACAACTCTGGGGCCCGGAGGGAGTAAACGCCCAGCACCCTGTACGAGGTGGCAGAGCCCAGAGTGTAACGTGCTCTGGGGCACCAGAGCCCATCCTGTGTAGAAAAGGAGCGTGTAACCAGTAACTGCAAGAGTGGTGGGAGCTCCAGTGGTGCTGTGCAGGGGCTGCAGGAGCGGGCTGTGCAGGGAGTGAGCAGTGAGTGGGGATTGGGGACCGGGGAGCTGAGGGAGTTGAGTTCAGCTGGGCCTTTTCTGCAGAGGGCCAGGGAGGAAGTGTTTCAGGCTTTGTGGACTGTAAAGTCACGTGAGGTCAGCTCAGCCTCTGCAGCATGAAGGCCACCAGAGCCAGTATTTGTCGGAATGAAGCGGCTGTGTTGCAGTAAAGCTTTATTTGCAAAGCATGTGGCGGGACAGCCTTGGTCCACGGGCTGTAGTCAGCTAACCCCCCATTATAGTACATGCAAAGGCACGGGAGCAAGAGAGAAGTTCTAGGTGCCGGTTCAGCTTTCCCCGGGGTGGGGGGGCGGGAGGTGCGGGGATTGGAAGTAGGGACACAGCATCTGAATCTGAGGTCCAGTTTTTCAGCCTGCCGCCACAGGTCTCACTGGGAAACAAGACTCAATGCCAGGCAGCTCTCCGCCCTCCTTCCCTCCAACGTGTTCCATCTGGAACTTGACCTCTGCAGGCTGTCAAGCTTTCTGCCTGCTCGCTGCCCCCTCCCATCCCCTCCCTGCAGAGGGTGCTCTAGTCTCAAGTTCTACTCAGAGCAGGGAGGCCTGAGGGGCAGCGTGATTTCTCTGCAGCCTTGGAGAGCCCACAGGGTGGAAGTGACATTGCGTTCTTTGCGTGCTGCTGTCCTGTGTGTGGAAGGATGGAGCTGGGCTGGATCTCTGTGATAGCCAGGCTCCATTTCATTAAATACCGTCTCCGTGGAAGCCTCAGCTCGAGCCGCTGGGACACAGTCTGCATCCAGGGTGGGGAGAGTCCCCAAGGACAGGGCCCTGGAGCTCCCGCTCAGCGCAGCCAGGCTGGGAGCCGCCACCGAGGGGCAGGCCCAGAGTTGACAGAGTCCAGGGCGTGGAGACAAGGGTCTCTGAGGCTCTGTGGCAGCTCCTCAGCGTGACTTAACTGTCAGTTGAACGTGAGCCGTAAAAATCGCCTCACAAGAAGGGGGAAGCCCTGGGAATAGACAGAAAGGAAGAGGAGGGAGGTCAGGGGTGTCGTCTCATCACAGCGAGTGCCGTGTGCCCGTGCAGCCTCAGGTCAGTGTAAGGAGAGAGCAGGTGAAGGGGGGCTTTGGAGGACGGGGCAAATAGCCTATTTTCAGCGTCCTTTGGGCCCTGCTCCAAGTGCGGTCCCAGACCAGCACCATCACATAGGAACTTACGCAGAATCTGGGCCCCCCACTCCAGACCCGCTGAGTCAGAATCTGCATTTCAGCAAGATGCCCAGGAGATGCGCGCGCGCACACACACACACACACACACACACACACACACACACACACACACACACACACACACACACACACACACACACAGGCACGTTGGAAAGCTCTGCTGTGGGCGACTTCATTGTAAGCACACCAGACAAGTCTGTGTTCTAGTTGAGCTTGTAGGAGAGAAACCAGAATCTTAACAACGTTCCTTTGTTCAGAAGCTGCTCTTCAGAACCACGGTGGTGAGGCTGCCCCTTCGGCCTTGGAGGAGCCCTTGCGGCTTGAGCAGCTTGCACTATTGAAAATTAGTTTTTTAAAAGGCCAGTCGGTGCCGTACCAAGAGGGGGGGTACGGCAGGGAGGAGTACTTTACTACTGACATTGTTTAGAATTGCTTGCATGTGGTGATAATAAAAAGCAGACCAACTTTTAGTTGGGTTTATTTTTGTTTTTAAATTCACCACAGACACTGCACCCCCTTATTTTTGATACCCAGGCAGAGGCTCCCCCATCCAGCTCTTGGTATGCCACTGAGACCACCAGGCTGGGGGGACGGGTCTGGGGGTGGGGAGGGTGGAAAGTATGTGACTAGTTCTGCAGCCATCAGGGTTGATGGCTTCATTACAGAGTGTCCACAGACAGCAAAGAGAAACACAAGTCTCCAAGAGCAGGCGCGCCAAGAACAGAAACAAATTCTCTAAAGGAGGAGACTCGTCTAGCAAGCAGATATCTGGGAAAATATTTAGCTTCGTGCATAATTTAAATTTAAATAACATATAATGCTTTACCTTCCTAGAATAACAAAATGAAACATTTTAATCCCAATGCCCAGTGCCAAGGGTATACTGTATCAGGCACATTCTTACGTTGCTAATGGCGTTGTATGTGGATTATTCCCGTTTGGGAAGCAATTTGGCAATATGTATCACGAGCCAGTAAAATATTTGTACCCTTTGACTCAGTAATCCCATTTCTTGGAATGTATGCTTAGGAAATAATCCAAAATATGGGAAAAGCCGTACATATGAGGATGTTTAAAATTGTTTATAACAAAAACTTACAAGTAACTGGATATCCAGCATTTGATGACCGGATTAACATGGTTATTGATACGTCGAGTTGGTAGAATACCACGAAGCCACGTATAATTATGGTTATGAAGAATATACAGCAACGTGAGAAAGCGTCATTTGAGGACCAGGGCGCTCCTGTCACCGCCAGCCATATGCTGCCATGGTCGGGAATAAATTCCCAGGCACGACTGCGAGGGCTGTGTGTGTGTTTTGGCAGCCAGGAGGGTAATGATGCAGTTAAGCAGAGATGATTGTGACCCAGGATGGTTCCTGGGGATTAACGTAGGCCTCCGAGAGCACGCCGCTCTGTGCACGGTTGAGAGCCATTAACCATACCGCTCATCAATCTGGATCAAAGGCCAGAGGTTTTGTCCCCAGGTTTTCCAGGTTAGGAGCTCATTTAAAAACCTCTGTGGAAGAAAAAATGTGTGTGACATTTATCCCGCACCGTGTTTATAATTACACACTAATGCCACAGCAATCTCGGTTTTAATGTGTGTGGTCTTTACTCTGAGCTGTTCAGAAGTTCCATGGTGTGACATCCTTTGTCATTTTGCTGCAGCACAAGGTTGGATGGGAGGGGTTTTGTGACAGCTGTGTGGAAGCAGATCCCTTAGCTAAGTTAGGGCACCAACTCAGCTTGCCGGGCCTGTGTCTCGTGATTCCCCACAGCTATGCTGTCAGGTAGGTGTTACCACCTCCATGTGGTGGAGGCCAGGAACTGAGGCCAGGAAAGGTCAAGTAGCTTGCTCAGGGTCATTCAGGGAGTCGCCAGCCGAGCCCCCATTCAAGGGCTGACTGAAAGCTTCTGAGTCAGTTTTCTTGACTGTAGAATAGAGATGATAATCCCTGCCAGCTCACGGTCGCTCTGAGGGACAGCAGAGAATCAGATCAACGCAGTCAACTGCACACACAAACACGCACGTGCGTCACAAATACAATGTGTATTACTTTTTTGGCCTATAGTGACTTTTGTGCCTAATTAGTATTAGCCATTGAATTAAATTGAAAACCAGGAAGCTGAAAAATTAATCTCAAGGAAGAGAAAATAAGATGGGAAGAGAAAATAAGATGGGAAGAGAAAGTAAGATTTCTGGGAATGGTGAGAAAGTAAACATGGTTTTTGAAAATTGATTTCAGGAAAGATGGGACTCATTCGTGTTTGAATGCTAACAGGGTACCATCAAGGGCAGTGAGTTTTTCATTGATTTTAACTGTGTTGGAATTTCTTTCTTAAGGAGATGCTGTGAAGAGTTAGTTTCTGCTCTTATAAAGACTCATTTCATTCTTTAGATGTGTGTTCTGATCTGGCTTTTTTAATGTGGTGACTGAATTCTCAGATCCACACTGGGACGTCACGCCTGGGGCTTCACACCTGGGGCAGCAGCAGCCTCTGTCTTCTGACCCTCATCGTCCCAGCTTCCATCCAGCTCACTTCACTCATCAAGAGAAAGTACAGATATGAACAGCTCACTCACTTCTGCGCTTTGGGGTTGTTTTTCACACGAGTGGTTTTTTTTTCATGACTGTTACTATTATGGAAAGGAAGGCAGCTCAGGCATTGTTTTGTATTCACTCATCTATGTGGGTGACATTTGGGTTTTGGCTCATTTCTGCATATTTTGTGTGCAGAATAGGGTTTTTTAGTAAACAGTTCCATACTTAGCTGTTCTTGTAACTCTGAAAATCCAACTGAACTATCATTAAACTTTGACCTGGTGACTGAGCAAATGGGGTTGTGATTCTTCTGTTTTGTTTTATTCTCTCTTTGACCCATAGTTGTGAATCTAATCTAATAGAATTTTCAGAGAAAAATGATCTAAGTACTGAAATAAGAAGTAAAAATAAACTCATATAAGCATTTTAAAAAAGAAGGTTTTGGCTTTTGAAAAATGAGTATCAGAGACCTACACTTGCTGTTACCTTTGGTTTATTTCCAAATGCTTCTTTTTTTTAATTTATTATATTATTTATTTAATTTATTTTTGGCTGCATTGGGTCTTGGTTGTGGCACACGAGATCTTTGTTGTGGCACACGGGATCTTTCGTTGTGGCGCATGGGCTCTTCATTGTGGTGCGTGGGCTTCTCTCTAGCTGTGGCGTGCGGGTTTTCTCTCTCTAGTTGTGGCGCATGGACTCCAGAGCGCGTGGGCTTCTGTAGTTTGCGTCACACAGCCTCCCTAGTTGAGCCGTGCCAGCTCAGTAGTTGAGGTGGGCGGGCTTAGTTGCCCCGTGGCTGTGGGACCTTATTTCCCCAACCAGGGATCGGACCCACATCCCCTGCATTGTAAGGCAGATTCTTTACCACTGGACCACCAGGGAAGTCCCTTAAATGCTTCTTAAATCCTCTCTTCCCAAGTAAAATTATTCCCTTCTCAGTGCAGAGAGTTTTCCTTGTTTATCACTGATAGTATCAGTCACAGAGCAGGTGCTTCGTGGACACCCGTCGACATGGTCATGTGTGTGTGTGTGTGTGTGTGTGTGTGTGATTTTTCTCATTTTCCGTGCCTGATGACTTTTCTGTGTGTCACAGGTGTTTGTGATGGACATCTCTAAACAGTTACAAGCTTATGAAGTTGAGTACCACGTGCTTCAGGAAGAACTTATCGATCCCTCTCCTCTCAGTGACAACCAAAGAATGGACAGATTAGAGAAAACCAACAGCAGCTTACGCAAACAGAACCTTGACCTCCTTGAACAACTGCAGGTAGGGCATATTTACAAGGTAGCCTCCCGAACCTTGAGTGTATGGTAGTTCATTAACTCACCAGAGGCACCAGCGGGCTGGGTTTTCCCATGGCCGCAGGCCCTTTCTCTTCTGGTTGTTTGTAGTTGGGATCAAAGGTAGCCCAGGAGAATTGTTCCTTTTTGTTAGGAAGCAAGCAGACATTATCCTTTGCTAAGGTCAGACTGTCCTGGAACTTTCTGAGAGGCTATTTCTGCACTTAACCCTTTCAGGAGACAGACCCAGAGCTGAACTTGGGTTCAGGGTGCCGTCGCACTATTAGCCGAATAGCCAGCGATTGCGCTTTGAGTCATGACGAGACAATCAAAGGCATGAGCTTTCAGGAGCGAAGACAGCTAGGTCCTCGGAGTGATATCGAGTGAGGAAAGGGCCACAGGATCTCCCTAACAGAGTAAACCAGAGCCTGTGATCAGGATTTGTGAGTCCCTGGTGCCAATGCAAAAATTCAGTTCATGAAGGGACACAGTTCTCCCCTCTGGAAGCTTCCGTCTTACCATGGATAAATGCGGATGAGGACATACAGTAAGTAGAAAGGCAAACCCAGACGTGCGTGCAGGAGGGAGAGATGGAGCTAGCACAGAGGCGCAGTCCAGAGACCCAGATCTTGCTAGGTCCAGTGTCACCCATACTGTCACCTGCTCTGCTCTGATTCCCTCATCTGTGCGACAGGGACAAAAAGATGCCTTTTTGTTGGGGTAGGGGGTAGCACTCCTCTAACAATCAGATAGAATAAACTAACCATACAGTCTGCTTTTTAAATGTCAATATGGGTGGTAAAGCTGTCATTGTTAACGAATTGTGTGTGGAGAGGGGGAAGGGGGTGTTTTAAAAAATTATTTTTGAGCTTGCTGTGGAGAAAACTTTATATTTTTTCCAAAATATGTATTCTGTGGTATTCCTGGTCTGTCCTGAGAATAAGCTTTCCATCCTGATCTAAGCCTCTTAGTTTTCTGTATAGAAAGTTGCTGCTTTGCAGACACAAGCTTGGCAGTGATGGGAGAAAGGCCAGCATTTGGAGCTTAATAAATCAACCCCTGTCTAAAATGTATTCCCCCCAGCAGGGATTTTTACCCCAGTAGAAACCTAGTAGATATTTGCTGTAGAGGAACAAAGAAAAGTCTATCCTTACCCAGGCCTACCAGTCACATTCCGAAAGTTAGCTCTTTTTTCCTCTAAGATTGAGCTGTCCTAACTTGAAAGTATGCCTGAGTACGATTTCTGCAGGGTGTCTTAGCTGTAACCTGAAGGGGAGGTGCCGGGGAACGGAGAGCCTTATCTTGCATGTAAGGGTCTGCAGTGTAGGTGGTAATTTTAAATGCCTTCCAAACAAACAGTAGGTCCCTGAAGTACGACAGGATGGAAACATTTCTAACAAAGCCCAGATTCGAAGTTGAAGCATGTGTCTCGTTAGGATACTGCTCAAATAAAAGGTTCATTTTATTAGGCTGATGCCATGTGGGTTTTTTGTGATGAAGAGGGGAAGTAATTTTGCGCTGCTCCTGTGATACTGTACCCCTTTTGTGAAGAGAGGGAGTTGTGAAAAGCTGCTCAGACATCTCCGTCCTCAAGAAACGCATCAAGAGGTAATTGGTAACAACAGATGTCCTCCTTGGAATGATCTTTCTCTTGACCGCGTGGCTCTGTGCTTCTGGACGTATCATTCAAGACTAGAGCTTATGCCGGTTCCAGCTGTGCTGGGTGCCAGAGGCCACCAACATTTGTAAGACACTGCAGCTCTCAAAGAGTTGGGCTAGGGATTGTGGTGTGTCCGTTTGTGGGTGCCTGCATGTAGTTCTCTCATTACTCTCTGAGTCACGTGGAGTTACTTTCAGCCAGACCACATGAGTTCTGTGAGACTCACACCTCTTTTCCCTTTTTTCTTTTTTTTTAAAATAGTTTTCAGAGTCCAGGGATAGCTGTTCAATGCAATACTTAATTTTCCAACATAAATCTTTGCTTTTTTGCCCAAGTATCAAAATTGACCTGTTTCCTGGCTTTGTCCCATTCATACAGTTGTTGGACATACCAAAGCCCCATCTATTTTCTTGTTAAACACTTAAGAATGTCATCTAGCCGCTGGAGACTAAACTGTCTTAGCTCTTCTGTCCAGCAGCGTACTTACGACGATTGCTTAGACATGTCTGTTGCCAAATGCTAAGGGACGTGCATTTTTTGGAATAATCCACCACCAGTCATTGAGTGCCCGTGAGCCGGGTGCTTTGGGAGGCCAGACCCACATGCAGGGTGAGGTGTGTTTTCTTCTGTGAGACAGCTTCAGTCTCACCGAGGAGGAGACCTGACGTTCGTGCTGGCCAGTAAATGACCACGCACATCAGCTCACTGCTAAGCTGAGAGGTGCCCCTGGGAGTGCTGTGGCCTTCAGAAGGAGTGGTCCCTGGAGGGGATGAGGTGGGACCCGTCCCAGGCCTTGACCGTGGGGAGGAGTGTGAGGGTCGGAGAGGACTGCTTGGACATACCCACTCAGCGTGACCGCCCCCTGCCCGGTAAGCCGGCAAACTTAGGATCTCAGTCCTTTCTTCTTTCTGTTTAGAGTGTTCCAGTGTCACAGCCAGACCTAGGCTTTGAGTCATAGAATTGTCTGTCTCGCACAAGTGTTGTCTTGTTCAAGAAGCTGTTTCCCTTGTTTTGAAAACGAGGGAAAAAATATGTACTGTTGTTCCCACCTAAAACCTACGGGGACACGTAGACGGCCGGTCAGATGAGCGAGCCAGTGCAGTGCCTTACTGACCCCGGGCCCGAGCACTCGAGAATGCAGCGGAGAGCTGGAATCGGCCAGGAGGCCCGGGGACAGCAACGTAGGAGGCTGCTTTTCTCAGGAAACTCCTCCGCTTCACTGGGGCCAACTCACTGGTTGCCTGGGAAGCCAGCCCGAGGGGACTAGAGAGAAGAGGAGGGTCCGTTGCAAGAGAGAAGCACCTGGAAGGTCGGCCTGACACTGATTGTGTGCTGAGGATGCGGACGGGTGGGAGTGGGGACACTGCTGGCGTCTGTGGCCGGTGAGGCCACGCACGTGACCCTCTTAGCAGAGCTCGGCCACCCTGAGCGCTCCACACACGTTCCCGGGGAAATGCCCGTCCTTGTTACTGTAGGGAATATTAAAGGTTCAGAGTAGAGAGCTGTTACTACGTGGGCCTTCACATAGAAACCATTTTGATGGTCTGTCTGAAATCAGTTTGTACCTGTACATACGTGTATTTGTCAAAGTGGGCCGGACCGTGCTGCAGTGACAACGCTCCGGACCCCAGCAGCACCACAGACCCTCCGCCTTGTCTCCGCGAAGCGTTCTCGGGCCGTTTCACAGCTGTCCTCCTGTAGCGGGTGACTCGGGAATCGGGCTCCCTCTGCACTGGGAAGCCGCCATCTCCACAGGCGGCTTCCAGAGTAGCCACGGCAGGGGAAGAGGGTGCTGGAGGATCTCGGGGCGGCCCAGCCCACCTGCGAGGAGTCTTCCGCTGTGGCCAGAACTGAGAGTAAACGTGGAGAGATGCGTCTCTGCCAGAACAGGGCTCCAGAGTGCCTTCGAGAATGGACAGTGGAGTGCAGAGTGGATCTCCCATGTTCTCCCCGGGCAGTTCCATTCTCATTTCTTTTATTCTCTAGGTGGCTAATGGGAGGATCCAGAGCCTGGAAGCCACCATTGAGAAGCTCCTGACCAGTGAAAGCAAGCTGAAGCAAGCGACCCTGGCCTTGGAGCTGGAGAGGTCAGCCCTGCTGCAGACGGTGGAGCGGCTCCAGGGGCAGACGGCAGAGCTGGGCGGCCCAGAGCCTGACCCCGTACCACCCGAGCCTGCGGGCCACTGACGGCCGGAGCCCAGCCCCCGCCAGAGCGCAGCTCCAGAACCGGGTCACCACCGCCCTGACACTGTCCAGGCCTTAACTGAGAGAGATGAAGATGCCGGAGGGAGAACGGAGCGTGAGCGTGCTTCTCAGGGAGGAGACTGGCTTGCCAGCGCGCGGATTCTTCTGAACTAAGATTCGCAGTGCAGGGGGCGAACGTCCTGGTGGTGTTGTCGTTGTTTAGGTTCTAATACGTCCCCTCTCCGGTCCCGGTTACTGTACTCAGTAGATTTAGATGGCATGGACTTGAAATAAAGCACTTTTGTGTTTCTTTATCGTTTCCTTCTTCAGTATCACTGTGTCTGTAAAGGGCATTCATAATACTGTGGGATTTCAGAAGCCGGCGAGGCTGGAGGTGATGATTCCTCTGGCCAACATGTGGCCCTTCGTTCTTCCAAGGAGGGTTTGTGTGACTTACACCTTCAGTGTCACCAGCAGGGGTGCGGTTGGCCCGTGACCATTCTTGTTGTGGAAGCCCCGATTACCACTGGGAAAAATCGGAAGCGATTTATTTAAACTTGACATCTTATATTTGATCACTGTGCTTGGTATTTAATGAAGTTTGTCTTTTAAGAAGAATAGTTTTCATATACTTTTTGCTTAGCCCTTAAGTATTGATCACAGTCATTGTAGATAAACGTTTTATGGGAAAATCACCAATTTTTAGACTCTGCCAGGTATTGCTAGCGTGCGACCTGCAGTTGTAGAGTCTGAGAGGTTTACTTTGTTGTGGTGTTTCATATCCATATTTCAGAATCGTGTATTCAGTTTTGCTGTCGTGTGATGTAATGCAGCCGTGTGTCCCTTTGAGTCTCCACCCCTTGGGAATCGGATTCCTTGCGGAAGTCGCCCTGCATGTCAGGACTTCCAGGGGTCCCAGACATTCTGGGGCTTTCAAAGTCTTCAGACTTTCGGCCTGAAATTGCATCAACTGTACGGCAGCTGAGAGCAGTTTTTGTGGTGGGATGTGCGTTTTGAATGTAACTCACAACCCAGCGACCCCCTCCCTCAGGATGATGAGGACCCGGTGCCTTCAGCCAGCAAAAGGCTGCTCTCAGTGGCCCTGGTGTCATCTGGTCGCCATGTGAGGCTCTTCCCCATGATCTCCTGGAGCGGGTGGTGGGTTAGAGAGGAGCCGTGGAGGCAAGTTCACTTCCAGGACAGCAGAACCATTTCTTTACTGTATCTTCGTAACTACTTCTATTCCACAGGAGTTCTTCGACACACCCTCCGTGGTGGGCGTCTCTTTCAAGCCTGAGGGGTGAGGAAGGGCTTTCATATCTGGAATCTTTCTAGATCTCCCAAGACATTTCCAAGGGAGGCACACGTGCTGCCGCTGGTGCCTAAACAGTTGGTTGACAGTGGGGACTCTTTGCTGTTCCCCATGTCATAAACCATGATGACAAGCCCAGTAGCCTTTATCCTGTGTTGTTCCACCAGCTACAACTTAAAGGAGTTAACATTTGAGGGCTTCTTTCCATATACTTTACTGTTTAAATGTTCAATAATGTTCAATTTGGCATCTTATTACCATTACTCAAAAATATCGACTCTGCATTAAATAAAAAGCAATAAAACAGATAATTCATGCCCGCACTTTTACGGTGTTCTTTTTCTTTTTTTTAAACGTTGGGTTTCTGCTTTTCAGCCCAGGAGTGAAGGACTGCCCGGTGAACGCCTGTGGGTCAGAGTATGAATGTTGCCTAACCAGCAGTGAGATCTCTGAGGGATTGGCGTCTTGCATACCCAGTATTGCTACCCAAGTGCAACACCTCTGCGCGGGTGTGCGTAGTAGGGCTGCTGAGACCAGCCACATCCGTGGTGTGTGCCAGTGGGCACTGTTGTGAGTACGCGCTGGGCGGAGAGGACAGGGGACACAGGCCTGTGATTACAGGTTGGACAGTCCGCCTGTGCCTCAACTGGCTGGGGACAGAGTCTCAGTTCACATCACTGCCTGAGGATTCACAGAGGCAAGGTTTTAAACTAAGAAAGTTTCCTATTATGTTTTCCTCCCAGCACACAACCGTATGCACACGTGTGTGTGCACTTCGAGGTTGTCTGTCTTTTGGTACAATTTATACCCTCTTAGACAAAGACATTGAGCCCCTGGGAAGCACACTGTGACACAGAACACATAGAAAAACAGCTACTATGCAGAACACTCGGTTTGGGGCCCTCTGAGGAGTTACACATAGATAGAACAACAGTGTCCATTTGGGGATTTGTGTTTGTTTTGGTTGGGGAATCTGGGGAGAAGAGTTGCTCTGAGGGCTATGGGATGCAGGAGCTGTTTCAGGAATGAGAGCAGACACCACTGTGTGAGGAGCTGCAGAGGGGAGGGTGCAGGAGGAGGTGTGCAGACCAAGAGGAGTCCCCAGGGGGCCCATCTGAGCGGCGGAACACACACAGATGCTGACGCGGGCCGGGGCGGGGGGCACGCGGGGCCCTAGGCAGCTGCAGCCGCCATGTAGTAACCACCTCCGCGTCGACGGCCGGTGTCTGGTGGTGGGCCTGGAACCACCCTAGGTCATGCCTCAAAGTCAGAACTTGGGAAGAGAACTTGGAGGTAGAGCGGAGGAGAATGAGGATGAGCTGGGACCTTTAGCACCTCGTGTGTATCTGTCGCCACACCTGACTATGATGACCCTCAGAGAAGAGTGGCCCTTGCATCACTTTACCTTCCAAAAAATCACACAGGCATGTCTTCGAGCCGATTCTCATTTAGAACCACTGGGGAAGGGGACGCAAGGAAAGGTAGTCCTGACTTAACCAAGCTGACGGAAGACAAACCACCATAATTTTGGAACCTGCCTAACCCGAATGATATGTGAGTTATTTGACAGGGCCCTTCCAGCTAAGTATATATGATGAGTGATCCGCAGGGCTCGGGTTCATAGATTGGTTTTGACTTTGTCACTGATGGTGCAACGCTGAAGACTAAAAACTGCAGCAGCCCCAGCTGACACCCGGGACCACCCCCAACCCTTCACCTGCTTCCCTCTGTCAAAGTGTTACCAAACAGGCTACAAATTAAGATCCAGAATCTTTCCGTGTGGGAAGATAATTTACGGGCCACATTGTCTTAAACTGAAACTGCTTTAAGGGCTTGGAACAGCTCCAGATTATCTTGGGTTGGAGGGAACCTGCTATTTCAAACTGGAAAACTACCTTCCACCTCATTTTACAGAGGGAAGAACTGAGGAGAAGAGAGGTTCAGAAACCACCTAATGGTTGCCTGCAGGGTCAGGGTGGGGCCTCAGCCTCCCGACTGCCAAGTAGTGGACACCACCCGGCTTTCGTTCCAGTGAGTTTTGGGAATCATTTCTGACGGCATTAAGGTTCAAGGCCAGGAAAGTTCTGCTTCACTTTCCAGGAAGGTGATCTGTATAGTAAGAAGCCCAGCTCAGCTTCTCTCCTGAGATGTAGGGTCTGCAGGGGCCCTAATCTGTCATGAGTTAGAACCAGGGCAGAGGAATGCTACTGCCACAGGGTCTGAATTGACTGGGGACAGTTTTGCTCTTGACAGTCATTTCTTTTTTTACTTTTAGACGTCTGAAAACCCTTGCATTGTCATGCTAAAAAAAATCAACACAATTAATTGCCTTTGGTTTTGTAGAAGTGAAACTTTCCACTATGTAAAGTTTTTTTGTTGCCGTCTTTAGAAATGATCAGAAGGGTTAGGGAGAGGTAAGCGCTAGGATATATAGAGCAGCCAACAGCAGTCATTATTTGAAATCGATAACGAAAGATGAAAAAAGAATGTTCTGAGAACCTAGGCTTCATAGATAACTGCCTTCGTATCTCTAAAGTGAATAATCAACTGTTTTGGTTGTAAACCCTTATTAGCAAAGCTTTTGAATTTATACCACTATGTGTGTAGTTATTTAAAAATTTCACTAAATTTTATCATAAGATAGAAGTTTTAAATGAGGTGAAGCAAAATAGTTTAAAACTACTGATGATTAAAAAGTTTGATATCCAGTGTTTCTGAGGAGAACAATAGACACTTCGTTTTAAATATTGTTTTAAGACTGTGGTACAGTAATTCAGATGTGAATTTCCAAGTTCAGCCGAGTATGATGGTTAGTTTGAATACACTGCCAATGGCTGAAAACAGGATGGCTTCCAACCCCTAAATGCAGAAAGGGCACTTCTGGTCACATTGAAGCATGCTGGTCTTTCATTCACATGTATTCACCAGTGGTGCAAAGGTTTTTGTTGAAATCTGGCTAGTAAATTTCCATCTTCTCTAAGGGCAGACTAATGTCAGCTAATCAAAATGTGTTAAGAGTTTTATACTTTAAATCAAGGACTTTAAAGCAAACTCTTCATTTGGAAAGCTTTGAACAAGTTATAAAAGCATTTCCAAGATCGTTTGAGTAGCACGTTCACATAGTTTTTGGCTAAGAGATGACCTAAACAGTAGCAACGCTTCAAACATCCTTTTCTGAAAAAGCCCTCTCCATCGCACATCCTCAGTAGTCTTTCCTTGGGCTCCCTCCTCGGAGCCCTGTGCTCTCCGTCACGGGGAGGAGGAGGGTGGAGGAGACGCTGCTGTGGGAGTCTTCCTTCTCCCTGTGGCTGCCCGCTCACCTGCCCCTGTGCCCGCTGTGCCCCTTTCCTGCTGTCCTCCAGGAGCTTGCAGAGTGCTGGGCTGAGCAGAGAAGAGAGGAGCTGCGCAGTATGCGTGGTACAAATAGCCCCTGTGAGCCATGCACTCGCTGACTGCAGGGCCGCCCCTCAGAACCACTGGCTTAGCCTGAACAGCCTGACAAGGGGACAGGGAGACAGCTGTGTCTTGTTCTTTCTCGCAGTCAGATTCATCCGCTTTTCCTCACTCTCCTGGCTACATCTTCCTGCCGTTGTTTTTGTCTTATTCCGTATTTGGATCTGTTTTGGTTGTCTTCTTCCTGCTCTTCTAGACGGCACTTCTTTCTAAACCTCTGTGTTCCTCATTTCTTCCAACTGCGGGAAAAGCTGACGCTGGCCACCGTTAAACTATGGCTTTGGTTCTTAGCCCCTGCAGGGTGACATCCTGCGGTACCATCTCGGGGAATCTGGGCAGAGTGTAAAGCAGCACGTGAGGGACGTAGAGGCAGGTGTGTTTGGTGGTGGGATGAGGGGGGACCAATATACGTAATGATGTTCTGCCCACTTCAGCTCTTCCTGTACTTTCCACCAAGGATTTCATGATCCATTTTCCTTCCTTTGCAGTACACGGTAATCAGCTTTGCTCGTGAATTTCATATGCTCTAATCATCTATTCATCTTGGTTATTAGAAAGGATAAAATGAGTTTTTTCACTCAGGATCCCTCTTTTTTCCCCCATATGCTTCTGTGATCACTCCTAATACTGGGACAGCCCCGTTGTCTTCTCATGATGTAGAATTGGACCCACCTGCCCCTCAGAGCGCAACTGCACAGTCACTGATGTGCACCTGCTTGACGGTTTTCACTCTTTCCAGCAGGTGGTTATGGTGCCCCTACTACGAACCAAGCCCTGATCTGGGTCCTGAGACCACAAGGTAAATGCCTGCGGTCCTTTCGTCTAGCAGGGTTGATAGGTAATGGAAATAAGTAAACAAAAATCCGTCATGGGGTGGGAGCTGCCTGCACAGAGTGGTCAGAGAAGGCTCAGCTGAGGAACCGGTGCTCAAGGTGGGATCCAAAGGATAAGGAAAGGAACCAGCTGGGCTTCCCTGGTGGCGCAGTGGTTGAGAGTCCACTTGCCAATGTAGGGAACACGGGTTCGTGCCCCGGTCCGGGAAGATCCCACATGCCACGGAGCGGCTGGGCCCGTGAGCCATGGCTGCTGAGCCTGCGCGTTCGGAGCCTGTGCTCCGCAACGTAAGAGGCCACAACAGTGAGAGGCCCGCGTACCGCAAAAAAAAAAAAAAAAAAAAAAAAAGGAAAAGGAACCGGCTAAGGAGGAGATGGGTGGTTTAATGTTAGAAGATAGCAGAGTACTTTCCAAAGGATGCATAATTCTAACCATGAATCTTGTGTCAAGAGATCTCCTTTCAAAAACCCCATCACTTTTAACACCATGTCTTTTTCAGATGACAAGAAAATACTAATATCTTTCAAGATAAAACTCCCATTATTGTATAGTCTCATATATATAAATGATAAATTATTGGCTTCATCACTGATTGTTTCACCTGACACAAGGGAATCTGCTATTGTTTACTTTGCATCATCAAGCTACAAGGAGGGATGAGCTGGTGCAGTGGGCATTGTGATGGGCACCTGAGGGGGAGTGACATTGTGATTTCCGTTTTTGCTAACCTCACCTGCAGACCTGAGAGCCAGCCTGTGGACACGGCCACATCCACTTCATGCAAAGGGAAACCTCATTCCTTAAAATTAGGTGTGATTTGATGCATGAGAGTCCAGAAGGGAAGGCGAGTCAAGAAACTTTGTGAAACTCTCCAAAAGGAAGACTTGACTGCTCAAATTACATTCCGGGGTACTGAGAACATGAGAGCAAAGACTTGCTCAGTTGCTGTTAATATTCTTTTGGAGTGAGCTCCCAGTGGTGGAAGGGGTACTGGAAATGGGAATGCAGAAATCTTTGAAGAATTATAAAGCTAGCCAAAATTCCCAGTTTTTTGGGTTTTTTTAATAAGGGAGGAAACGGATGGTGTAAATTATGGTTTATTGAGTCCTGTGACACTCTTGTCTGCATGGACCACGAAGATGTTCTTGCAGACATTCCTTTAATCCTCAGTGTCTTTAGGAAGCCCCAGGGCTTCCCAGGTACTTCTGAGCAATGCTTGTGTTCAATCCAATGTCAATTGTGCAATTGAACATGTGATCCTATTTTGACTTGACATTTCCAGAACACTCAAAGCCAGACCCGGAGACCCTTCAGCTAGCAAATGTGCAAGAATTTTGCTCTGACCCATGACTCATTTTGAGCTTTTGTGGTCTGTCTTTATTCCAGTTCTTTCATGCCTCCTCGTATCTTTAACATCCTTGTAAGACATCATAAAACATTTGAAGAACAAGATGGAGCCTGGCAATTATAAACAGAAGCAACACTAGTGGTTATGAGCATGGGCCCTGGAGTCAGCTAGAATCCAACCCTGATTCTGCGTCTGTAAAATAGAAATAATAAAAGCTATTTCATAGGATTGTTTGAATATTTTTGAAGAGCACTGAGCACTGTGGCTGAGACAAGGTTAGTAAGCAATAAATGTTAGCTATCATTACACTGGGATTATATAAACTAAAGGAGTCCAATTCTGTGAGTTTGAAATCAACCCCAGGCAAAATTCCTCAACAGACTGTAAAACATATTTAAAAGGTGATCTTTAAAATTAGTACGATTCCCTAAAACTATGTCATCGTAGGCCAATAGAATTTTATGGTTTTGAAAGGGTAGGAAAACATACCTTGATGTCAGCAAAACTTTTGACAGCATCCCTCACAATAACTTAAATAAAGTTACATGGGCAGGACAGTTCATCTGGGTTGATTTAACAGGTTAAACCGGTAAGACCTCTAGATGGTGGTTCTCAGCCCTAGCTGCACATTAGAATCACCTGGAGAGGTTTTTTTTTTAAGTTTGTTTTTTTGGTTGTTTTTTAAGCTTCCCCTGTGATTTTAAAGTTTAATCAGGATTGAGAACTATGGCTGTAATTATAGTGAATTGACGTGAGCCTAAAAGCTAGGGGGTTAATTAACCTGACCTGGATTTTGTCCTTAGCCAGCCTGGCCCACATTTGCATCAGTGACCTGTACAAGGACCTGTCAAAGGGGGCATGCCTCGCAGATGCGAGGATGCCGCAAAGCAAACACGCTGAATGACAGGACCTTGATTGATGTTGACAAGCTGGACCCATGACCTGATTCAAGCAAAAGGCATGTTTAAATGCCAGGGTCTAAGTTCACCTGAAGGGCAGTGGTTCCCAAAGTACAGTCCTGAGACCAGTAGCATCAGCAGCATCTGAAAACTTGTTAAAAATGCAAATTCTTTGGCTCTACCCCAGCCTACTAATTCAGAAACTCTGGAGGGTGGAGCTAGTGTTCTTTTTTAACAAGCCCTCCAAGGGATTCCGAGGGATTCTGATCTGTGCTAAAATTTGAGAACCACTTGTATGTGGGGGGGCGGGGGAAGTCTCCCTGGACGAGTACAGAATTGAAGACACCTGAGTTAGCATCCATGGCTGTGGAGAGAATCTCTGTCTACAGTTCTGTGGACGTATAGTTCTATTTTACTCTCACTTTCCCATCGCTGTAGAGATCTTTCTTACTTTGTGGGTCATGCCACTTGCTTATGTCTTCATTCCACATTCACGGTGTAATTCTGTTCATTGAAAATCTGGATAATTCCAGAGGCTGTTAAATAGTGAGAAATGTTGAGTGTAGCGTATGATGGTATAATAATGGCTAAACAAAACAAAATAAAACCAGCAGTCACCACATGCCAGGCAGGCCCTGTTATGGGCCCCTTAGATGACTATCAGCTCATTTAATGAGGAAAGAAATGATTGGGATTTGATGTTTGCAGCTGCAGAATGATCACCGTTGTTGATTGGGTAGCAAGGGTTGAAGGCTGGGCTTGGTTAACTTCCACTGTTGTTGTTTTTTTATTTTTATTTTTTTACAGTTTTAAAATTCTTTCATAGTTACATGTTTTATTAATCACGTCTGAAAAAAGTCATTTATTTTCATTTTGTACAGCATTATCTTGTAAGGACAAAATATAGCGACAACTTCCAAGCTTTTTGCATATCAGAGCTGAAACTCCTTAGGAGGATGCTTCATAGTGTTTGATCACAGATGAGTTTGAGCATTGCTATCACTCAATAATTTTAATCATCTGTCAGATTCTCTCCTATACTATATATTAATATTTTCTCCGTTAAGCAAATATTTATTGGTGGCCTGTGGGAATAAGATACACCTAAGTCCTCTTTCCTTGGTATATTCACAAAAGCCTCTGAAACTAAATTTCCAAGTCAGGCCATACTAAGGCCTGGCATAATAAGTTTTCATCGTTAACAGTTATTTTGTGGTTTTATTTATTTTTATTTCAATTTTTTATTATATATTGTTTTTAAAATTCCAGTTTCCAATTGTTCATTGTATTTAGAAACAGTTGATTCTTTTTTTTTAACATCTTTATTGGAGTATAATTGCTTTACAATGGTGTATTAGTTTCTGCTTTACAACAAAGTGAATCAGTTATACATATACATTTGTTCCCATATCTCTTCCCTCTTGCATCTCCCTCCCTCCCACCCTCCCTATTGCACCCCTCTAGGTGGTCACAAACCACCTAGCTGATCTCCCTGTGCCATGCGGCTGCTTCCCACTAGCTATCCACCCTACGTTTGGTAGTGTATATATATGTCCATGCCACTCTCTCACTTTGTCACAGCTTACCCTTCCCCCTTCCCATATCCTCAAGTCCATGCTCTAGTAGGTCTGTGTCTTTTTTCCCGTCCTACCCCTAGACTCTTCATGACATTTTCTTTTTTTTCTTAGATTCCATATATATGTGTTAGCATATGGTATTTCTTTTTCTCTTTCTGACTTACTTCACTCTGGATGACAGACTCTAGGTCCATCCAATCCAAAAATGGGCAGAAGGCCTAAATAGACATTTCTCCAAAGAACATATACAGATTGCCAACAAACACATGAAAGAATACTCAACATCATTAATCATTAGAGAAATGCAAATCAAAACTACAATGAGATATCATCTCATGCCAGTCAGAATGGCCATCATCAAAAAATCTAGAAACAATAAATGCTGGAGAGGGTGTGGAGAAAAGGGAACCCTCTTGCACTGTTGGTGGGAATGTAAATTGATACAGCCACTATGGAGAACAGTATGGAGGTTCCTTAAAAAACTAAAAATAGAGCTACCATACGACCCAGCAATCCCACTACTGGGCATATACCCTGAGAAAACCATAATTCAAAAAGAGTCATGTACCACAATGTTCATTGCAGCTCTATTTACAATAGCCAGGACATGGAAGCAACCTAAGTGTCCATCAACAGGTGAATGGATAAAGAAGATGTGGCACATATATACAATGGAATATTACTCAGCCAAAAAAAGAAACAAAATTGAGTTAGAAATCATAAAGATCAGATCAGAAATAAATGAAAAAGAAATGAAGGAAAGGATAGCAAATATCAATAAAACTAAAAGCTGGTTCTTTGAGAAGATAAACAAAATTGATAAACCATTAGCCAGACTCATCAAGAAAAAAAGGGAGGAGACTCAATAGAATTCGAAATGAAAAAGGAGAAGTAACAACACTGCAGAAATACAAAGGATCATGAGAGATTACTACAAGCAACTGTATGCCAATAAAATGGACAACCTGGAAGAAATGGACAATTTCTTAGAAATGCACAACTTGCCGAGACTGAACCAGGAAGAAATAGAAAATATGAACAGACCAATCACAAGCACTGAAATCGAAACTGTGATTAAAAATCTTCCAACAAACAAAAGCCCAGGACCAGATGGCTTCACAGGCGAATTCTATCAAACATTTAGAGAAGAGCTAACACCCATCCTTCTCAAACTCTTCCAAAATATAGCAGAGGGAGGAACACTCTCAAACTCATTCTATGAGGCCACCATCACCCTGATATCAAAACCAGACAAAGATGTCACAAAGAAAGAAAACTACAGGCCAATAACACTGATGAATATAGATGCAAAAATCCTCAACAAAATACTAGCAAACAGAATCCAACAGCGCATTAAAAGGATCACACACCATGACCAAGTGGGGTTTATTCCAGGAATGCAAGGATTCTTCAATATATGCAAATGAAACAACGTGATACACCATATTAACAAATTGAAGGAGAGAAACCATATGATCATCTCCATAGATGCAGAGAAAGCTTTCTACAAAATTCGACATCTATTTATGATAAAAACCCTGCAGAAAGTAGGCATAGAGGGAACTTTCCTCAACATAATAAAGGCCATATATGACAAACCCACAGCCAACTTCCACTGTTTTTAATAGACCACTAGGTGTGCTGTGTGCCTGAGGAACTTTGGGATAAATAGTAGAAAAGATCAGAAATGAATGATCACCAGGGTTTAAAATTTCATCCTCCCTTACCTCCCTCCTCCCCATCCCCTGAAAAGGGGCAGATTGAGGAGGAGAATCTGTCTCAACACCTGGAGGGGACGGGAGAAGGCAAAGCATTCGGGAGGGAGCCTGCAGGGCCGATGGCTAGCTCAGTCCGGGGGCCGTGGGCCGTATGGGGAATGGGGTCTAGAGGGCGGTGGAGCCCCCAAACCCCCATTCCTCCAGCTCCTGGGGAACTTGCAGGTGGTTCATCCACAAAGTGAGGTACAAACCAGAGAGACCAAGACTACCTGCAGGACTCCTCTCAAGAACGAACTGCCCAGGGGCCAGTCCAAAGTTGCTGAAAGAACTGTCATATCTCAGAGCGCATGTCTCGCCCAAGTGGAAGGACTGGCCTGCATCCAGTGAAATGCCCAGCCTTGGCCACCTTCAACTGTTTCCTGCACTGAGGAAGCTCAAGGCATCAGTGTTGGCCAGATGGGTGCTTCTGGAAGTGTTTTGAGGCACAGCATTTCCAGGATTCGGCTCCCCTTGGAGATTAAAAATGTGTTAGCACATGTTACGGATGCTGAGAAGCTCTATAGGAAGTGTGATTTTGTGATTTATAATAAGAAATATATATTTGATCTCCGAGCAGAGCTCCTAAAACCCTTGGAATTTCCTGTGCTTAAGCTGATAAAGGTGTCATTTGTTACGTTATGAGGTGAATTTTGGAAAGCACCTAAGGGGGGCTGGTTGCCAAGGGAACCAACCAGGAATAGAGGGTTAGAACTTTCAGTCCCAACCTCTGATTGCCAGGGAGGGGAGAGGGGCTGGAGGTTGAATCAATCACCAATGGCCAATAATTTAACCAATCAGGTCTATGTAATGAAGCCTCCATAAAAACGCCAAAGGACTTGGATTCTGAGAACTTCTGGTTTGGTGACCACATGGGCATTCAGGGAGTGGAGTGCTCAGAGAGGACTGGAATCTCCAAACCCTATCCCCTTACCTTGCCCTATGCATCTCTCCCATCTGGCTCTGTTCCTGAGTTATATCCTTTAGTAATAAATCAGTAATCTAGTAAGAAAACTGGTTTCCTGAATTCTGTGAGCCACCCTAGTAAATTGATTGAACCCAAGTTGGGAGTCGTGGGAACCTCCAATCTACAGCCCCTCAGAAGCACAGGTGACAACCTGGACTGACAGTCGGCATCTGAAGTGGCGGGAGGGTCGGGGGTGGTCTGGTGGGGCTGAGCCCTTAACCTGCAGCGTCTGACGCTCTCTCCAGGTAGCCTCAGAATTGAGTTGAACCGTAGGACACCCTGCAGGCGTCTGAGAATTGCTTGGTGGTGTGGGAAAACCCACACACGCTGGAGTTGGTGTCAGAACGGTGGTAAAGAAACCTAGTTTCCACTCTTTCAATAAGTAGTCTTTCTAAAACATTTCTTCCCCATTGTTGTTACATCCTGTTGAAAAAAGATTAAAGAAGACAAGTTAGATGATACAAACTTTATTTAACACTGCATGAAATGGATAATCTGCTTCCAGAGAACTGAAAAAATGGGGCAGACGGCAAGAAGCTTTTATAGGATAAAGAATAAAGAACGAGCAAGAGGGGCTTCCCTGGTGGCGCAGTGGTTGAGAGTCCGCTGGCTGATGCAGGGGACACGGGTTCGTGCCCCAGTCCGGGAAGATCCCACATGCCGCGGAGCGGCTGGGCCTGTGAGCCATGGCCGCTGAGCCTGCGCGTCCGGAGCCTGCGCTCCACAACGGGAGAGGCCATAACAGTGAGAGGCCCGCGTATCGCAAAAAAAAACCCCAAAAAACAAAAGCACGAGCAAGAGACAAACAGAAAACATCTGATTGGCTGGGGCCACATAGCCACCCTTGTTGGGGATGAGGAGGCCTGGAGCTGGCTTGGCCCTCGGGAACTGGCTGACTGGACACACTGCGTGTCTGGTCAAGCGGAGCGTTTATGGGGTGTGGATGTTAGATCTAAGTTTCGGTTTGCTGACCCGGCACCCTGGGAAGGAGCGGACCCATCTTGGGCCTAGAGATTTATTTCAGCAATACACATGGTAAAATCTCGAGCGCGCCACAGAAATATACAAAAGAAAATCGAAGCCCTCCAAAGCCCCCTCCACCCGTGTCCCACTACCCTAAGGTAATCACTTTATTAGTTTCTTATCTCTTCTTCCAAAAGAAGATATACATACTAGAGGAAGTGTGTACGGGTACATTTTGGGTGGTAACAAGTAGGGGGAGGGTGTGTGCTGCTGTGTTCTAGTGGGTAGAGGCCAGAGCTGCTGCTAAACCTCCCACAGGGCACAGACAGACCCCTACAACAAAGAAGTTTGTGCCCGCGGTGTTGGTATTCCCAATGGTGAGAAAGCCTGCAGTGGTTGTGAGACCCGAGGTTATCAGAATCCTCTGGAGGGTGTGTTAAAACACAGATTGCTGCACCCCACCCCCAAAGTTTCTAATTTAGTAGGTCTGGAGGGCGCTCCCCCAATTTGCATTTCTACAAGATTCCAGGTGATGCTGATGTCACAGGCCCAGGGACCCCACTTTCCAAACCTCTGCCTGGGCCTTCCCCTGGTCTACATGGACCAGGTGGTTCCCTAGCACCAGGTCTGGGTTCCACCTGTAGGACGGGATGAAAGAGAGGGAGGAACACTACCCACTCTGTGAGCACTGAACCGAGACGCAGCAGAACCCATTTCCATTCATGGCCCAACGGCAAGAACTTAATGACGTGGCCACACTCCATTGCACTCGAGGCTGGAAGATGTGGTCGCTAGCAGAGGCCCACGATCCCCGCCGAGACGGCGGGCGATTTCATTATTGAAAAGAAGCAGAAAGAATGGACATCAGGACGGTCTGTGGCTCTGCTGAGAGGCTCTCCAGCTCTGCACCCTCCCCACTCTCTCCCTCCTTCCTATCTCTTCCTCACCTGCTGCTCTCCAGACACACCATCTCTCTGCTCTTCCGGCGGCCAGCACACTCCCTCCGCAGGGCATCTGCACCCCCTGCTCCTCTGCTTCGGAAGCACTGGATTTCTTCTCTCCATTCAGGTCACTCCTCAGAGAGGCCACCCTGCCCGCCCTGCCTGACAGGTACCCACTGCCCCCTCTTCCCCTTTACCTCCTCTCCCCTTATCCTGCTTTCTCTGTCCTTGTTACTTAGCCCTCAACAGCAGATGGCGTGTTTATTTCCCTCTCGATTTGTCTCCGTCACAGGAAAGTCAGTTTTGTGAGGGCAAGGCCTGTCTTCAAACAGATTTGTGCTGAGGATTTAAATCCGTGAGCCTCTTCCATGTTCATTAATTTGGAGTATTTTCTTGTGGCTTCTTGTGCCCAGCGTGGTTGCAGACGGGCCCTGTGGCCCTGGAACATTCCTGACTGACCCTCTGCCTCTCTGGGGTGGCCTCGTCTCTCCGGGTCCTTGGGTGTGAGCCAGAGGAAACAGAGCGAGCCAGCAGCAGATCTTCCTAAGGAGGCAGCACCATTGCTCAAAGGAGCATGTGACGGTCACACACATTTAAGATAATAGCCCAATCAAGGGAGAGGCCTTGATTCATCTGATTTACCCCCCACCAGGAAAATCAACTATCGAAACAATCTTGACTTACAAGATTCTTAATGGCTCAAAAGTGCCTTATCAGCTTAAGCTGATCTAAGAAAATAAACATTTCATAACTGTGATCGTATAAGCGGCTCCAGAAACAGAACAGCTCAGCTCCGATGGGTAGTTCTTACAAATAAACCAGGCAATCACACACTACAGAATTAACTAGAATTTCGGCAAATTCATGGGGAGCCCAATGGAAATGCCCTCGCCAAGTGAATGCTAAAATCATCCTGTCGTCAAAATGTGGTCAGGGGCTAGATGTGGGCCTAAAACATTTTGCTCTGACTAGAGCCACTTCTCAAGTGGAACCCAGTTAACTTGGGCCCTCAAATTGAAGGGTTACGCTTAGATTTTAGGGTAAAGCGACATAACTACAACACAATGAGTTCATCTAAAGGGTCCGGCTAACACCAAACAGAAACAGAATGCCAGGAGCCAGCGGCAGGCCTGGAATCAGGGCTGACTCAGTGTGTTCTACATCGACGGCCCGTGCTGTCTAGAAGCACCATGCCCTGGAGCCCGGCAGGGTCCTGTATGATTAAAAACAGGCCAGGCCCTGGTCCAGGGGACAGAGATTTTCAGCATCACTGGTTAAAATAAAACCAGTTTCCTGTTCACCAGAAACGCCAGTTATCAGAACAACCTCATTTTCTCAGCATTTTAATCGTTGAGATTTTATGGTGATAAGAAGAAAGGAAATTATTTTTCAGGAGAGTGTGCTGTAGCAATTTCTCTGGGACCTTATATCTTCTGGGACAAGGTGTCCAGTGTGGTCTTTTTTTGGAGGGACAGAAGAGTAGCCCAGACAAAATCAGGGGAGGCCCAGCTCTGCCCACTGGCTCACTTTGGGGGCAAGTGGTGCTTCTGGAAGGGCAGGGCTGCACTACAGCCAGGTTGCCTGGAAGGGGTCATTTTGTTCAGCCTGTTCCCATAAATTCCCCTAGAGCATAGGTGGTGATTTTTCTTACTCCTCGGATTCCAAATCCTTTCAGTAACTGGCTTGGCAAGCTGCTCTAAGAGCAGTCAACAGAGAGGGCAAATGCCTCGGAAAGCTAGGCCAAATCAGGGCTTGGGAGGCCGCCAGGGCTGTGCCAGGAACCAGTGGCTCCGGCAGGGTGGGGACCCGTGCAAAACCACGCGTCGCCTCCACGGCTTCAGGACTGGTAGCCACCAGCCACAAAGTCCCATCTTGGCCCCTTCCAGAGTTTTCCAGAAGGTTCTCACATTTTCTGCACAAGACAGGCATCGTAATCCTGTCGTTTAATGGGGGTGAGTGCGGCTGCTAGCAGCTCACCAGTCAGGGAGTGCCTTCCTCGGCATTCACTGGTAGGAGGAGACCTCAGTGAGCTCAGGTCCTCAGAGCACCAAAAGAAAATATTTTTCATGTGATGTCTTGGAAACTATTTCTAACAGGCAGAGGCTCACTGAGGCTTCAGAGGCCACAAGCCTAAAAATGTTGCAGACTCTTTGGAAACCAAAGAGGCTTTTCTGAGGCTGTGTGAAAAGGCTGCCAATGTCCTTGCAGCTGGTGATCTGAAGATTCTTCCCTTTCACTCTTTTTTCTTCCTGTTCCTTCCCGCACGGGACCCCTTCCCTGGGAGGTTCCTTTTATTCTTCAACAGTGACAGCCTCCTCCCGACTGCAACCTTCACTGCAGCTGCAAGAGCTTGGAGGGAGGGGAAGAACCCAACTCCTCTGAAGCGGTGAGGGCTGTTCAAAGCTCAACTCCCTAGCTCTTCTGGGAGCAAATGCTTTTATTTATTTATTTTTGCGGTACGCGGGCCTCTCACTGCTGTGGCCTCTCCCGTTGTGGAGCACAGGCTCCGGACGCGCAGGCTCAGCGGCCATGGCTCACGGGCCGAGCCGTTCCGCGGCCTGTGGGATCCTCCCGGACCGGGGCACGGACCCGCGTCCCCTGCATCGGCAGGCGGACTCTCAACCACTGCGCCACCAGGGAAGCCCAGCAAATGCTTTTTTGGGGGGTGGGACTGCGCCGCGAGGCTTGCAGGATTTTAGTTCCCCGACCAGGGATTGAACCCCCGGCCCTCCGAGTCCTAACCCCTAGACTGCCAGGGGGTTCCCAGCTTTTTATGTTTTATTCACAGTGCCCATGACCCATCTTCACCCCAAGACTAATACCCAAACTGTCGAGGGACTGGCTAGGAGAAGGCAGTCTCTCCTGACTCTTCACACTGGCCTGCTACAGACCACTGCTTGTCTCCCGACATCCCTACCCTTGTCAGAACCTCAGAGCAGGCGGCATCAAAGTCTCAAGCTGGAGGCCCCCCAGCGGTAGACCAACAGTAAATCAAGCCAACGCTGTAGGATGTGCTATGCAATACAGTCACCACTGGCCACGTGTGCAGACCAAGCACTTGAGATGTAACTAGAGCAAACTGAGACGTACCATAAAATACACGCCCGATTCTGTTAAACATCTCCTTACTAATGTTTATATTGATTACATTTTGAAATGATACTATTTTCGATATACTGGGTTAAATAAAATCTGTTATTAAAATTAGTTTCACCTGTTTCTTTTCATTCATGGGGCTAGTAGAACACTTAAAATGACCTACGTGGTCGGCATTATATTTCCATAGGACAGCACTGCTCTAGAAACTCTGAAAGAAACTTTGGACTGCTCTGAATCTCAGGAACGTTCCTAGAGAAAAGCAGAGTGGAGCTACACTGACATAGGAGGGAGGAGTTCATCAGAGAATGAGAGACAGGCTTTTTGTTTTGGAAGAAACAATTTTCACTCGCTAGCCGACCAGCGGGCCAGGGCAGCAGGGGCAGCAGGGGCAGCAGGATACTAACGGGATTTTATTCAGGTGCCTGTTTTAGCTCAAGCCAGCCTTCCGGTCTGCACTGGCACATCAGGGGCAGGAACTGGGAAGCTGTGATGTGATCCGTCTCCAAGGCTGTCAGCCCTCCAGGAGGAGAGGGACCTGCGTTTGCCCTGTAAGTCACACAGAGGCATTTTTGTATCTGGGCAAAAACTCCAATAGGAACAGCTGCCGTTTCAATGCTACGGAACTATCCTAAGCGCTTACTGTCCATTCAGTGTTCTCAGATATCCCATTCAGTTGATGTAATTACTGCCTGTGTTTCACAAATAAGGAAGCAGAGTCCCCCAGGGGTTAATAAGGCAGAAAATCACACCGGCTAAGAGAGGAAATCAGGGTTTGCCTCATGTCCCCCCTTTGCACCCTGCTCTACCTTGTTCCAGCCTCTGCTTGGACCCGAGCCCCCCCCCCCCCCCCCCCCAGCTGCTGGGTCTGGCCTGCTCCACAGCCGGCTGCTGGCCCGGGTGAGCTTTCCTGGCCTCTGCTGGCTGCTCCTGACCCAACAGGTAGAGCCCCAGTCCCTGCCCAGCACCCAGCTGTGTGCCACGGGCTGTGGGATGCAGGAGAAGCATCCAACAGCGTGCTCTCTGCTGGCTGGGGGAGCTCCACTTGGGCAGGAGGGTCAGCCCTCCTCAGGGCCCTGCCCAGTCCCCAGGTGCTCCCTCGGGGTTGGCATCTGCTCCCGGGCCCAACCGGGCTTGAAGGGCCTTTGTTGTCCAGCTCTCTGTTTTCTGTTTCACCCCGGCAGGTTCCATCTGGCATTTAGATATTATAAATAGCAGCTGCTAGGGTGTGACTTGGGTGGAAACCTGGAGGCTGTACTCCACCCTGAAAGGGGAAAAAAAGCTTATTTAATTCGTTTCTGCGCTTGGAAGCTTCTAGCTGTTTAGAATGCCAATTAGGTGGCAGCTGCGCGGTTTTTTCCTTTCTCTATCCCAAGAAGGCCCGTTTGCTTTTCTGGGCCTGTCGACTGGAGCTCTTACAGGAGGTTGGGTGGGGCAGGCTTGGCAGGACCACGGCGGCTCTGAACGTGGGCTGGCTGAGTTTTGCTGACTTTCTGCCTGTGGGTGGGGAGTGGGCAAGTTTCCACAGAGGGGCCCAGCCCTTCTCAGTTTCTTCTGCGATGCAGGAGCTTGGGGTAAGAGGAGCGATGTTCCCCTGAGAGAGCAGCCAGCCAGTGCCTGAGGAAGACCCCACTCTAGTGCCCTAGCAGATGCCCTCGGAAGGGCATCCAGCAGGACTCGTGGCTCCGGTACAGCTCGGGTCTCTGCACAAGGCATCTGGCATCGACTGTGCTGCCTTGTAGATGACATCCACTCCGCCCAGGCGCTGTTTCCCCATCGCTGTGCTGGGGGTTACAGTTCCCGCCAGGGTTCCGGGGAGGGCGGCGTGGCCCAGTGCGTGGAAAGCGCCTTTGGCACGGCGCCTGGCACGCAGTGAGGGCCCACAGATGCCAGCTCTCACCAGCTTCCGTGTTAGGTTGAAACGCTAAGCCAGATAACACTCAGAGCAGTTCCTAAAGGGTTCAGTGCAACTTACAGGAGACCAGAATAAATTGGAGGGCTTCCAGTTACCAGCCAAATGTTAATATCTAAAACGATATTTAAAAATGAAAGCACTATATAATAAAATACAAAATGTTCCTTAATACAAAAGAAAAAGAGCATTGCAAGGCAAAATGACGGCAAGAAAGCAAAGCAAGCGGATATGTCAGCAGACAAAAATGAGAAACACCCAGACACTCGTGCTCCGGGAGTCTTCACCGTTATGAAAAGTCCTTGGTGTGTGACCTTTTGGCTCCATTTCCACGCATATAATAATTTGCATTTGTGTGTGTGTGTGTGTGTGTGTGTGTGTGTGTGTGTGTGTGTGTGTGTGTGTCTGGGCGGGTGAGGGCTGAGGCTCTGATGTAGTTAGTGAAAGGAATAAATGAGTAACACTTCTCTGTGGATAAGCGTGGGGCGGGGCTGCTGACAATCTCAGCACTGTCAGCCGTGGTGACAGGGAGGTTTCCTAAAGGGTCTTCTTTGTGGACTTTTTCTGCAGAAAAAGCCAATGGACAGCCCTGTGCAGTTCCTGTGGCCAAGAGACCAACACCCCTTTGGGACTGTCCAAGAAGAATGGGAAAATTCTAAAGGAGGACTCAGGTCCTGCCATTTGGCAAGGGGAGCTCAAGGTCATTGGAATTTGGGCAAAACTGTGAATATGATGTCACTATTAAACAAATATTGAGTCACCTGTTCACTTCATAAGTAGCTTTTGTTGTGTGGTTAATTAGGATGAAAACATAGTATTCATTTTAAATTAAATCCAGAGTCCATTCCAGCATCTATTGAACAACAGTAAGAGGGTAAGATTTGAAGCAATTCCCCCATATTCTTCAGATTCTATCAGCTGTGAGACACTTTGGGTGTTCAAAGACGGCTGGCTGCCTTTCATTCCTCCAATCTCTATCCTTCCCTGTCACGATGGAGGAGGAAAGGGAATACCAGGCCCACCTAGTGCAGCGTCTTAGGTACCCAACTGAGTGAACAATTTGAACCCAACACATCCCAAGTTGCAGAAGCTGGCCAAGTCTCTCGTCATTCAGGACTACTGCTTTGCCTTCTTGAGGCGCGGGGAAGCCGATGCTCTGGAGAACTTCAGGTGTGTGCCACACCCCTGGGAAGAAGCACACCCTCTCTTGCCATGCAAAAGCCATAGTCTGGACTCCATTCTCATCCGCGATGTCCAGAGTTTAAGTGCAACAAAGGAGTTAAATCTGACTGTAGAAACTTTGGTGCTTTCTAGGTGCTAACACTGTGTTGCAGGGTGCTTCGGGGAGCTCAACTGTACGTTACGTTTCCTCTGAACACGGTGCCTGTGAATCATGCTCCTTGGGGAGTATCAGATGAGAGAAGCTTACTGGCTGGCAGGTAACGTAGGGACCGCCTTCTTCAGATAGGTCCTTGCCTTGGGTCTTCCGTGGCCTCTGAAAGTCTTCAGGGGTCCAACCTCTTGTTCTCTCTTCTTCCCTTTCCCCTACTGGAGAGAGTCTCACCATCTCCCAGAACGCCATTTAATGTCCCCTTCTTCTTAGACTGAGTCGTCATTATCAGATGTCAAGACGTTTCATATGGAGACATCAATGTCACTTTTCAGGGAGACAGTGTTTGAAAACCTGAAGACAGAGAAGAATATGGAATAGCTTCAGATAAAGACCATTGGTTTCATTCATTCATTTATTTTTTTTCCCTTCACTGAGAACCTGGAGAGACACTTCTTAAATCCACCTTCTCCACTGCCACCACCTTGTTCAAGAGACCATCTGCTCTGGGCTGGACAAGTGCAAGAGTTTCTTAATGGTTCTGTTTGCTTCCATTCTTGACTTTCTCCCACTATTCTCATCAAGGTGATCTAAACAACAACAACAAAACCCCCGAATCTGATCTTGTCTGTTGGCGCCCCTGCTGAAATTCACTGACTGCATTTCCCTTCCATCCGTCACGTGTAGGATGAAGACTAAACCCTTCAAGGTCCTTTGAGCCATGGCTGCTGCCTGTTCCCAGCATCAGCTGTCCCTCTGTTTCTGTCCTGCAGTGAGACTGGCTGTCTTTCAGATCCTCAAATCTGTACGAGCCACCCTTCCCCCCCTTCACTTCCTCAAAAACGCTTTCACAGCCTTCAGGCTTGAACAACTTCCTTGCAATATGTTCTCTTAACACTTGGTAATTGCCTTTCATATCATTTATCAGAGTGATGATTACGTATTTTTCTGGTGGTTATTTGTATTCACAGAAATTAGTCTGTCTCTCCGTCAGATTATCCGTTGCGTGAGCAGGGGCTGTGCCTGTTTTGCTCACCATTCTATTCTCAGAGCCTAGCACAGAGCTCAACACAAAGTGCTGAATAAATATTTGTCAAATACTTGAATAGATTTGTAGACTGGGCTCCCAGGAGTTTATCATCAGCTAAGAGACAAAAAGATTCTTCAAAGCCCTCTTCAAATGTCATCTTCATCGTGAAACTTCCCTGTTCAATCCCCTTTTCTCCTCTCCACCCTGGGCAGAATAAATCTCTTCCAGCATATGCCCCAGTGTGCTCTGTGTCCTTAGTTATCTCTTCTTGGGCTTTTTTTTTTAATAGCTAAATTATTTTTATTGAAGTATAGTCGATGTCCAATGTTGTATTAGTTTCAGGTGTATCTCCTTGGGCTTTTGGAAGAAGACTGGTCTGACCTCATCCATACCTTTCAACTGGACAGCTCCACCTGGGTGCCTGTATCCATTTCTCAGGGATGCTTTAACCAAGTACCACAAACTACAAGTCTGAAATCAAGGTGTCGGCAGGGCCATGCTCCCTCTGAAACTTGTGGAGAAGAATCCTTTCTTGCCTCTTCTAGCTTCTGGTGTTTCCTGCATGTCCCCTCCACCTGCCCCACCCTGTTCAGCTGCCTGGGAAAATCCTACTGACCCTTTCAGCTCCTTGATGCTCTCTTCTGTGCAGCTGATCTGACCCATTACCAAGGATAGTCAATCACTCCCTCCTGTGCGCCCACTGCACCTTGCCTGTAATGCCAACATTGTCCTTATCACCTGTTATCACAATGTTTTAACATCCACTGTATCATGGAATAGTAGATGGTAGGTGCCTTGAGGGCAGGGACTGTGTATCGTTCCGTTTTCAAGTTTATATCTCCGGCACCCCACAGGGCGATTGGTATGAAGAAGGTACCCAATCCGACAAATGATGAATGAGTGAATAAATGAATAAATAAGTGAACTAAGTGGAATCTGAACAGGCCGTCAGTGGAGGGTGATGGGGAAGACCTCGAGGACCATGAAAACACTCTGTGGGACTCTATGGTTCGGAGACATTAGAAGTCAATGATCGCAATTTAAGCTTAAGTTGAGTTCAGAGTAATAGTGGCCTATATAATGTGTGTGGGCTCGAGGGAGTGAAAGGTTTATAGAAAATAAGACTATCGTGTGTGCAATCAGGAAGGTGAAGTTTAAAAAGAAGCCCCCGAATTACTTTTAACTCATGAGTGAGCGTGCTAGAGTGGAATAAAAGTGGGTCCTCTTAGTGGAAAGTGGTTGTCTAGAAAAATAGCACGCATGTGTGTGACACAACCAGAATGACTATTAAAATCATGTGTACTGGCACACTGGAAAAGCACGAAATAGGAATTGTGAACAAAATGCAGCTCTCCTATCTATCTATCTATCTATCAGCTATCTATCATCATACATTGTATGTATGTATGTCTCTGTGTATCTATATCTCTATCTATCATTTATATACATATCTATCTATCATCCGTGTATTATGTATGTATATATCTATTATCTATCTATCTATCTATCTATCTATCATTTATCTATCATCTACCTATCACCTATCTACTCCATAAGAGCGGTACGGGCAGATGCGAGTTTTGTGGGGTCCCCCATTGTCTCTTTAAATTTTATTTGATAGCAACAGAAGCCCTCTACCTCCGCTGATGACGTGGGCAAGCCAAGGAACTTACTGTCACGTTCAGGCAATTAAAAAGGTCCCTTGAGCTGCAAAAAGTAGGCTCACTTCAGATCTTAGCATTCCAAGTCCCAAGTAACCGTTAAAACTCTGCAACCGAGCCTTCAATCTTCCCTCCTCCCTTGGCTCAGACCGGCCTGGTCCTGGAAGCCTGCCCTGGGAGAGGGGACATGGTCCTTTTCCTCTCCTCTCCTCTCCTCTCCTCTCCCTCTGTTCCCCTCCTCCCCTTGCTAGCTGCTGTTTCCCTCCATGCCTGGAATGGAGCCCAGAAAGGGGAGAGGTAAGGGAATAAGATAGTTCTCACATGGCTGGGTGGCCGAAGCCCTCTGGGCCGGCAGCTGGCCTCCGTGGGGTGGCCTGGCATATGATTAAAGCCAGCCCTGGCACGGGCTCTGCAGAGGTCTCCAGCTGGGCCCCTGTCTCCTGTGGTTCCCTTGATCCAGGCTGAAGTTCTCCATCCCTCTGGGTGGTCTCATGTGACTCCTGCCCCAGCTCCAGGGCTGCCAAAGGTACAACAGCCAGCCCCTTTCTGCCGAGGTCTTCTGACCACCCCGCAGCACTCCATACCTGTTCCCTTTCCCACGGGGCCCACATCTGGTCTTGAGACGCTCCCCTTGCTCTGCCACCAAAGTAGTATCCATTGCTAACGTTTAAATGTCCCTTACAGTGTTCCAGCGCTGAAGTCCTATGTACTTTACCTTTATTACGCGCACAACCACCTACAAGGTGGGTAGATCTGGCAGGCCCTATCCGTGGGTATTTATTTAAAACTTCTGCCTTAAGTTCCGTTGTCACAAAACACAGCAGGCATATTTCATTTTGTGATCGGTTTTGATTGCAGACACAGGAATCGAGAGATTGAGGCTTTATCTTAGTTTGACCGTAAACTCACCGTGAAGCTAGGATAAGCCAGGCATACCTGGAATGGACTCGTCAGCACCAAGGTTCCCTCTTGCACTAAAATTCTGTGACTTAAGACATAATTCTCGAATAAGGAATTATATATAGGTGTTTGGGATGGGTAAGGTAGGAACTAAGGCCTGGAGAAGCCCAGACTGTTTAGATGTAAGTAACCCTTAAAAATCTTGAGCCTCTTTGAGAATTCCCTGGTGGTCCGGTGGTTGGGACTCGGCACCTTCTCTGCCGGGGCCTGGGTTCAATCCCTGGTCAGGGGACTGAGATCCTGCAAGCCATGTGGCATGGCCAAAAAATAAATCTCGAGCCTCTTTACGTTTTGAAAAAATGATATTTAAAGTTCCTCAAAATCTAGGTCTTTACCATTGCTTCTTTGATACTCCTAAAGAGAAGTCTCGATAAAAAGAGAGGATTCAGAAGCATGTGCTTTCAAGAACCTTAAAAACATTTGTCCCTTTAATTCATGAACTCCACTACCAGAAATAAATTCTAAAAAAATAATCAGAAGCATACACAAAGATCTGTGCGTAAGAAGATGAATCACAGTAGTCTTTACCACAGTAAAAAGTAGGAACTACTCCCCTTGTTCAATTTCTGCGATACCCCTTCAGAGAGGATCTCAAACCATGTGAAATATAGCAGTGTTCTCTCCCCTTGTCCTACCTTTCTGTTTTACATCCTAACACTCATCACCATCTAATGCAGTATATGTTTATTTGTTTACTTGGTTTTTTTTGTTCGTTTGTTTGTTTTGCTCGTACCATGTGGCTTGCAGGACCTTAGTTCCCCCACCAGGGATTGAACCCATGTCCTGGCAGTGAAAGCGCAAAGTCCTAGCTATTGGACCACCAGGGAATTCCCAATTTGTTTACTTGTTTACCTTCTTTCTCCCAACTAGGAAGTTCTCTCCATGAGAGCAGTAGGGACAGATCCAAGTTCTGTGGGGCCTGAAGAACACATATATCTGAGGTCCTTTTTTAGGAAATTAATTAAAAAATAAGAATAGAAAATTGAGCATGAAAGTGAATATGAATTTAGAATAAAAAGAAAAGGTCCTTGAAAGGCTCCTCATTAGCCTGGCAGTGAGTGTGCCTCAGAGGGGAAGGGGCTTGTTCTGTCTTGTTCAAAACTGTATCTCCTGGACCTAGACCCGGCACGTAGCAGGTGCTCAGGAAGTACTTTTGGAAAGAAAGAGGAAGTAACAATGGACATTGATTAAATGAATGAGCAAAGAGAGGTGGAAGAGGTCACATAACTGGCCCCCAAACACAACTAGTAACAGAGAGAACTGGATTTGGCCATAGTTTTGCTCTCCCCGCCTTTCTGGGTTCGTGGCTGCCTAGCTAGAATCCATTCCCAGCGTCCCTTGCAGCTACGTGTGACCATGTGATGAAATTCTTCCATTTTAAATGTGAGCAGAAATCCTTGTGCTGCTTCTTAGAACCTTAAGCTTATGGGTGCCTCTTCCATGCTCTCTTCTTTTCCCCTGCTGGCTAAAATCTGGATGTGGTGGTGACTCAGTTTGACAAGATCCCGATGGGAATGGCAGAGCAACAGCTTGCAAAGAACCAAGATTCTAGAACAACTGTAAATAACAGAGCTGCTTTACTTACCAGCATAGTCCCCATCTGGATTATGATGTGACAGAGGAATAATCTTCTTTGTTCTTTAAGTCTTGGTATTTGGGGGCCTTTTTGTTATAGCAGCTTCACCGTACACTAACTAATACAGGTTTTAAAGCCAGGCCCTTTTCATCACACTATACTATCTCCTAGCAGCACTACCAGAAATAGGGAGGGCGATTTACTTACAGTCAGGCCGGACAGATGTGCTGTGGCTTTCTCCTGGCTGTTCCTCATGCTTCCCTTCCCTAGTAATAGGAACAACAGCTAACTGTGTCAGGTACTCTCCTAAGTGCTTTCCATGAAATGACATTTAATCCTCACTTTTTGAGTAGATGGTATTATTATCTCCATTTTACAGAGGAATAAATCAAGGCACAGAATGTTTAAGTAACAGCTAGTAAGCGTGAGAGGTAGGATTTAGACCCATGCTGGCCTGTTCCAGAGCTTAGTTTCCCTTCCCGTCCTTCAGATCCATTCAAGTCTTCCCCATTGTGAATAGGCCAATAGTAGCACCAGATGTCCGTAAATAAAAAAAAAAAAATCTCCTCCCCCTTTCTCTCTGTCAACTGTTCTACATTTATGTCTCTTTGATATCTTTCCATGATGGTGGGAGCTCTAGCGTTGGGGGATATCATTTGGTTCGAATCAGCCAGCATTTCATCAGGGTACATCCGAGAGGGCCCTGAACTGGGAGGAGATTCGGTCTCCGGGCCTGGCTCTGCCACGGGTTTGTGCTTGACCTTGACCTTGGCCCTGCCCTCTGTAACGTGACAAGCATGGATAGTCTCCAAGGTTCCTCATAACTATGAAATCTAAAATCTGTGGTTCTGTCCTTCCTTGGCTCGCTATCTGTCCTTTGGCACTGTGGGCAGGAGGCCAAGGAGAAAAGGTCAGCTCCGTACCTTGGGTCTTGGAGGGGCATCAAGCGGTTTCACTGGATTCAGAGATGCAAAGGAGAAGGTGAGGATAAGTCAGACTCTGCTGGTGTCCTGTTGGTTCTGCTGTTAAAGGCTCAAATGTCTCCTGGCTATGCAGATGCAAATGAAACATGATTTAGGGTAAGAGTGGGGATGAGGAAGCTTCCAGCCTCGAAGAGGGAACTTGAATCCAACTGAATGAACAGTGAAATGATCCCCAGTCTAGAATCCCAGTTTACTTGTAAGTCGGGGTAGGATGCCCTCCAAGAGACGAACAGTGCCCATGAACTTCTGTCAGTGGTGGGAAAAGAGGGGTCCCCTAAAAGAGAGACAATAAGCAAGAAGAAGAATTTGAGAACACGTGAATGAATAAACGAGGGATAGGACAATTTTCCTCCTTCGAACATCTTTAGCAATCAAACGCAGAAGGACTTCGGCTCTCTGGAAGGCTTAAGTGGATCTCCCCGTCGCCAATCCATGTCGAATTGGTCATGGCTGCAACATGTCAGGGTGCAGGAGGTTAGGGGAAGCCTTTGATTCCGGCTGGCTGCTAAAATCAAAGTTTCCCTCCTTCCTGATTTTACCATAGTTTCCCTTCTGGAAATTACTTGCACATGGTTGATACGGGATCAGTTCTGGGCTAAGAAAATGGCAGCCAAGATCTATTTGGTCATATAATGAGCCATGGCAGAAAAAAACGGGAAGAGATAAGACCTTAAGCTGTAAGCAGAGTGGGCCTTTGCCGAAAGGAGGATGACCGGTGCTTTTGCTTTCTCAACAGAATTAAAGAACTGAATGTCTTGACTTGCATGGCTTGGCAGGTGTTCTCTTTGCTGCAAATCTATTAGCTCCTTGCTGACTCTGTCGAGTGGGTGATGCAAAAATAAAAGCTGCAAGGGAGGAGCCCGCAGTGACAGGAAGGACACGGGGCCCCTGAGAGATCGGGAGCTGAGGGACAATGACCCAGAATTCAGAGGAAAGGGGCATCTGAGGGAGCAGCTCTGCATCGTGTTCAGTTCAGTTTTTTCTGAACAAGGGAGAAAATGTGTGCAGCCACAGATCATTTGCATTTCAAAGAGCAAAAGCCAAACTGAGCTGCAGACATACTTTGTGCTGGGGGGGGCAGGCATAGTGTCCATACCCCCAGATACGTCCGTGCCACCCAAGGGAAGCTGTCCCATACATTTGAGAACTTTTCAATGATGTGGGTCCCTTTCCTCTCTTTCCCCTTCCTATTTCCCCTTCCAGACTGGCTGCGTGTCTGTCACTTCAACTCAGGGCAGCCGTTGGGAACCTTCTGTGCTAGATAATATCTCCTCCTCAAATTAAAAGTGGTCCTTTCCTACTTACTCAGAGCCCTGGTATCAGGATGGTTGAGGAAGATTGTTAAATGGCAGTATGATGTGAAGATTTCCTGGGGATTTCAATGACCCTGCTTCCTCTACCCTTCAGGATAAAGGTTAATCACGGGAGGGGGAATGAAAATAACACACTGTCTGATGAGAAATGAGGGATGGGTCAGATGGCACTCACAGAGGCTGGCTGAGTTTTCAGTTTCTTACTGTGATGAAAACTGCATTTCCATTAACGGCTGCTGTAGACGTTACTTACCAAGAGTCGCCTGTGATAGCATCATCCAGCAGGTCATGTGGTGGGGACCCGTCCGGCCAGGGATGGCTGCTGGAGCCTCTACTCCTCTGCCTCCACACAGTCCCGGGGATGCTGCAAACGAGCAAAGGCGGCACTTTGGTGCGAGTGAACTGGGAGGTCCCAGTACATATATCGTGGTGATTTAAAAATGTTTCCTTCTCCTACCCTTTTCCTGTGACCTTCCCCTGTCTGATTTGAATTCACGATTTTTTCCATGTGTTCCGCAGGAAGCCAGATATAGGTCAACAATAATACATAGCAAACAGTGTTATCTTCCAGGTACCTACTAGATACCCTACTAGTGTATCTCATATACACTATCCCTCATAGTTTCAATAACCCCGTGTGATGGAGATTGTCTTTCAGTATCCATTCTTCCCTTCCCCTTAATAATAGAATGCCACTTGTTTTTTAAGCTAGGCAGATGACTTCCTTCAATTAGATCATTTAGCCCAGCTTTTCTTGTAGTTGTGTGTGCCCGTGTGGTCAAGGAGATATAAGCAGAAGTGCTGCATGCGAGTTTCAGGAAGTATCCCTAACGGAGAGGAACATCCCTCCCTCCTTTTTTTTTGGCTGCACCCCGTGGGGCCTGTGGGACCTTAGTTCCCTGACCAGGGGTTGAACCTGTGCCCCCTGCAGTGGAAGTGCAGAGTCTTAACCACTGGACCACCAGGGAAGTCCTGGAACATGCCCCTTTTTGTCTCTTCCTTTCTGTGCTGACTGGAATGTGGACATGATGGCTGGACGTGAACAGCCATCTTAGACCAGGAGGCTGACATTGTTGGCAATGGTAAAGCACCAAGATGGAGCTGCAGTCCCTGAAAATTGTGAGGGAGAATTTTGAGTTTTTTGGTCACCTGCAGTCGAACCTGTCCTACCAGAAACACCCTGCAAGAACATAGTAGAATGAGGTGCTGGAGAGTGTGGGCTTCGGGGTCAGACATCCCTGGTTAAAATCCTACTTCCTGTACACTTGCCAGCCTTGTGACCTTAGGCAAGTTATTTCGCTGCTCTGTGTCTGACTCTTCATTTGTAAAATCAGTGTAAGTAAAACCTTAATGGATTTGAGGGAGTGAATTAAACTATATAATATACTTAAAATTTTCAGCATCTGGTGCAAGGTAAGTGCATGAAAAATGGTAGAGTTATTCTCATATTATAGATGAGGAAAATCTCATCAGACCTCAGAGAAAAAACCTCAGAGAAGTTAAGTAACCTCCCCAAGGCCATGCAGATAAATAATTTAGAGAGTTGGACGCAGAAGCCCCCGACGCTTGTAATTTTTCCCTGACGTTGACCACCATGGATGCCTAGATAAAAAAACAAGGGGAAAAGTGCACTCTTCCTCATTTCATACTTGTGAGCTAACACATCTAGATACACACACACGTTCACTCACACACGTAGCTCAGCTTTCTTTGAATGGAGAATTATTATTTCTTACAAATGAATCTGCTGAAATGGGAATGTTGATTTGTTTGAACTACCATGTGCCAATATCAGAAATTTGTTACAAAGTTTCCAACAAGCTGTGCTGACCCCCCAGGTCACCAGCTGGCGATCTGTCCTCTGTGACGTTATCACATTCTGCGTTTCCTTGCACACGGAGCTCACTTTTCTATGATGAGACCAGGGCTGAGGTTTGGATGGGATTGTTTTATAGCAACTGTGGGCTCTTGACGACAAGGGTGAGCTCAGTGGTCTGTCATTCGAGGTGGACGATTTAAGGAGGTTGTGAGTGGCATAAAGGCAGGGGCAGTATCTCTTTTGTTCACCGACGTGTCCTCACCCAGATGGGCTCAATTATCATGTAGTGAATGAACTTTTAATGAACGAGAGCTCCAGGATCATCATGCAACAAACAGTCCCGGATGAATTGCTAACCAAGCAGGACCCTAGGGGCCTTCCCGGGACAGACCCCTCACCCATATCCTCTGCTTTAGCTCCTCTCTGAAGGACCTAGATAATAGTATCTGCTGCACATTTCCTCAGTTGTTTTACAGATGTGAAACCCCACCAAATGGAAGAAATTAACTGCTTGATGACCATGAGCACACAGCCCCCAGATCTACTGGCCCCTAAGGATTGAAAATGTTAACCCCGTGACACCACCCTGTTACCTCACCATCAACCAATCAGAGAATTGTGCACGAGCTGGTCACTTACCCTGGGATGCCTCTCCCTTACCTGGCCTTTAAAAATGCTTTGCTAGGACTTCCCTGGGCCTGCAGTGGTTGAGACTCCGTGCTTCCACTGCACGGGGTGCAGGTTCAATCCCTGGTCGGGAAACTATGATACCGCGTGCCTCGCGGTGCAGCCAAAAAAAAAAAATTGCTTTGCTGAAACCCACTGGGGAGTACGGGCATTCTGAGCACTAGCTGTCTTGAGCTCCTTGCTTGGCGCCCTGCAATAAATGCTGTACTTTCCTTCACCACAACCTGGTGTCAGTAGATTGGTTTTACTTCCTGTAGTTGAGCAGACCCACGTTTGGTTCGGTAATAAATTCAGCCACTGAATTGATGCTCATAGGACTCCCCACTGGGGCCCAGGTATGGGGGGCACTTGCCCAGCTTTGCCCCCCACCCTGACACCCAATCCCACCATTTTAATAGCACTCCATCTTCCTTTTAGTGAGCCTCCCACCATGGGCTGTTTTTTTGGAAGAGGGTGGCAGGTGGAGGAAGCGCCTGCCTCTTAGAAACCAAAGGGGCCAGATCCTCTCTCTGGGAACTTTGAACCTTAACAATGGCTGCAAGGTTAGAGGAAAGTTGGAAGCCATTCACTGCAGGGCCCGGGTGGTGTGGGATTACACGGCCCTGCTCGGAGTTTAGCAGTGCTTCCTTCAGCCCACCTGCCCACCCTGGACTTCTGAACTCCCATGGGTTCTGATGTACCATAAAGTCTTTGAATAATCCCCAGCTTCTTCGTTTCTTAATATAGTTTGCAAACAAAATTGCAAGAGGGATTTTACTGATAATCTTTGTCTTTACTGATAGACTTAAGATTATCTGGTAAATTTCCAAAGAGCCATTTAGGAGCAGCAGAGAGAAGTTGTACACTCAAGGCCAGTATTTTTCAGTTTGAAAGATGGAGACTGAAGTAATTGGAGAAGGTGATAGTGCCTGTTTCTGAAATGATTATTAGGATTGAGTATTTGGCACTGAAAAAGCTGGAGAGAAGGGAGTTGAAGGCTGGATCCATGGCTAAATATGGTGCCAACACCTAGTTTTACAATTGCTGACGCATTTTTCTCATCAACAAAGAATGTATGTTGGCAGGTTTCTCTCTGGCCCTCGCAGCACGCTTATTGCTGTGAGGCCCCTTCACATGTTGTGATGATTCTGGGTCATTTTCTCAAGTTTGAAATTGTGGATGTGGCCATGTCTGTTTCCAGACAGAAAACAGTGGAACCTTGGAATGAGTTGGAAAAAGTTATCAACTGTGAATTTGCACTTTGATCCAACTGAATTAAGAAAGCAGGTCCTTGCGGTTTTCCACAAAAGGAATCAGGCTTTCATATTCTACACTACCAGTGCCCTTCTTCTCTGAAAAGAATGCATGGTCATTGTTTAAATTACATCAGAAAATATTCCTATTGTGTTTTACGATTTTTTTTTGTCCCTTATACCATGAAAAGAATGACTTTGAGAATCCAGTTTCATAAGCCAACTTTAATAGTATAATTTCTAAAAAAAAAAAAGTAGTATAATTTCTGTTGGAGTAATTAGCATCCTTCTTCCTCATCTTTTGCTGAACCCACTGGAAAAAAAAAAAAAAGACAAAGGAGAAAGGCAGATGGAGACCAAAATATCATCTTTCCAACTGATAACGTTGATATGGGAGAAAGTGGAATGTATCCGTGAGCTAATGGATTTCCTAATTGTGAGACCAAGTATTGGCAAGACTGCCCATCTGGCCACAGGTAGAGTTGGACCACTGCTGGCCTCCACACAGGGCAGGGGTGGAGTGAAGCTTTCCTGCTCTGTTCCCCATGGGATCAAGGGCCAACTAGAGCATGTCTTCGCTGCTATTTCCTAAGAGGAAGAGGAGACAGGAAGGGGCTAGGCTGTGCATGCAGACTCACCAATCAGGGAAGTCCCTCCACCGTCCTGGGCAGGGGTGAGTGAGGGCTGCAGGAGGACCATTGTGCTGACGGGGTGCACGCCACAGGAATGGGAACAACTTCATGGGAGGAAGTACCTTCTCTCCAAGTCTTAAATGCCAAAGTCTATTACCGTTGGCATTTTCTACTCATCGGCTTTGGTTTCTATTCCTCTCACTTTCGCACTGCCCCTTGAACACTCTAATTTGAGCAAGAGAGAAAAACTACATAGTAAAAAGAGCTCTGGACGAGGTGTCAGGAGACCTGGGTCCTGGTTGGGGCTGGTGGGTGGGGCACATCAGTTCTCCGGGGCTTGTTTGTCTGCAGTCTGAGTTGTAGGAGATGTTACCCCTTGTTAGGCAAGTCCTCCGATCTGGGTCCCATGCCTTTCCTTCTGGGAACCTTGCCTCTCCTGAATATTCAACTTTTTTTTTCTCAACTCGGTTCCTTCCGTTGCCTTGTAGACAGCCATAGGTCTTTCCCACTTAAACACAATATCCTTGCTTGTCTCACCCTGTCCAGCAACTTCCCCATCTCTGTACATTCTTCTTTACAGGAAAACATCTTTAAGATATTGCTAGAATGTACTGCCTCCCCTCATCCACCCTTCAAGGCAGACTGGCTTCTGGCTTCCGGCAGTTTGATGGTCCCACGTGACTCTCTCTAAGTGGCCAGTGATCGTCACGCAGCTCAACCCAGTGGACAATTTCAGTCTCGTTGTACCTGATTTCTCAGCATTAATTGACACGGCTGACCATTCCCTGCTTTTCAGAAATCCCATTTCCCTTTGTCTTCCTGACACAACACTTTCTTGCTTATCTGCTTTGAAGGCTTGTTTTCTTCTCATCAGCTGTGTCCTGGAGCTCTGCCATCCCTAGGTCCTCTCTAGCTTTCCCTCTATTCTTTGTCAGTGAAGGAACGATTAGACAATTTATTTATTCATTCAATTCAATTTTATGAGCAACTATTATGTGGTAAGCACTCTCCTAGGCATGAAGAATTCAATAGTGGGAAATAATCCCAAATTTCCTGCTCTGATGGAGCTGACATTCTAGTGAGACAAGAGAGTCGGTAAATAAGCAAATAAATATGTATCAACTGTAATAAGTTCTATGAAGAAAAACAAATCGGGGTGAGGGAATAAGTGTGTGTGTGTGAGTGATGCTATAGTTTTGTTTGTATGTTTGTTTGTTTGTTTGTTTGTTTGTTTCGGTACGCGGGACTCTCACTGTTGTGGCCTCTCCCGTTGCGGAGCACAGGCTCCGGACGCGCAGGCTCAGTGGCCATGGCTCATGGGCCCAGCCGCTCCGCGGCATGTGGGATCTTCCTGGACGGGGGCATGAACCCGTGTCCCCTGTATCGGCAGGCGGACTCTCAACTACTGCGCCACCAGGGAAGCCCTGTATGTTTGTTTTTTGATGCTGATGCTGTAGTTATATAGAAGGGTCAGGGAGGGCAGACTCTTGAAAGAAATGAGGGAAGAATTTTGGTATCAGAGTAGTACTGGCTTCATAGAATGAACGAGTTAGAAGTGTTCCCTCCTCTTCTATTTTTTTTTAACTATTTTATATTGGAATATAGTTTAACAATGTTGTATTAGTTTCAGGTGTACAGAAACTTGATTCAGTTATAAATATACATGTATCTATTCCTTTTCAAATTCTTTTCCCATTTAGGTTATTACATAATATTGAGCAGAGTTCCCTGTGCTATAAGTAGGTCCTTGTTGCTTATCCATTGTATTTTATTTTATTGATATTAATTTATTCACTTGTTTATTTATCTGGCTGTGTCGGGTCTTAGTTGCGGTGCGGCTTCTCTCTAGTGTGGCACGCAGTCTCTAGAGCGCGTGGGCTTAGTTGCTCTGCGGCCTGTGGGATCTTAGTTCCCTGACCAGGGATCGAACCCGTGTCCCCTGCTTTGGAAAGTGGATTCTTAACCACTGGACCACCAAGGAAGTCCCTGTAATCCATTTTAAATATAGCAGTGTGTACGTGTGTCATTTCCAGCTTGGAACAACAAATGATACAATCATTTTACCGCCTAATTTTGCTCCCCAGCTGGTTCCAGGATATTTATAACTAGGGTTGGGCCATCTATGCTACATTTTGATTTCCTGAAAAATCTTCAGCTATTTTCCAATACGTGTCATTTTATAAAAGGTATATTTTCCAAGTATTTTTTTTCCTTTCTAGGGAAACAAAAGCATGTTTTAATCACAGCACACAGTCCAGATGCTTCTGATTTACTTCTACTCAATTCTCAAAAATGTTGCTTTGTAAGTGCTGTTTTATTCCTCTTCTCTTGAATAAGAATTTCTTAACATTTCCTTCCTCTTGAACACGGAGTGGTATTTTGCTAAGGGAAGGAATATCCTGATATCACCATCACTGTATTGGTTCAAAACCAGAAGTCAGGGCTTCTGAAAGGGCCTTGGAAAAACATGGGATGATTCAGAAACTCCATGCAGCTAATGGCATAGGTTAAAGATGCCGATCGCTCCAAAGACGCAGAAGAGTTTTTAATTGGCCATTCCTACACACCCCACAGCGGAGCTGTATTTTTCCCCTGCAGAGAAAAAAAAAAAGGTGAGTGGGAGAAGAAATTTCTCTTGTCAGCTCGAGCTTTAAAAAGAAGAAGGAAGTTTGGGGTGAGTGGATGTTTTTAAGCTCAAGCATATGTTAGAGGGGGAGGAAATGAGACTGAGTGAGAAGCAAAGTGCTGACGTCGAGGACCCTCCATGGCCTCCAAGTGACCCAGGAATCTCACCAGTTCCTGTAACAAATGCCACAAAATATGCCTCATGCTAGAGCAAGTTTTGTCAAGGAGGCATTGGCATTGAGTGAAGTCAGCAGAATTGAGAGTGGTGCCAACCAGGGCTCCTCTGTAAGATGAGAACTCAATTTCTCTTTTTTTATCCATCCATCCGTCCATCACACTATCCATCCCAGAAATGCTGGGGAAGGCAGGCAAGAAGGATAGAAGGAAATGGAAGTTAAATTTTATTGATTACTTGTGATGCCAGTGATGACAAATAGGCTTAATCTCAGGGCAAGGCTACTTGATTGGTAGTGGCTAGGCCTGGAATGCTGTGTTAAGAAGGATTCTGAGGTCCAGTCCGTCTTCTATAGTAGAGAATGTTGGAATAGGTTCAGAGATATCAGGTATGGGCATGATTGTAGAGAGTGTCAGCAGTCACACACATCCTCAGAACCACCACACTGTGCCACGCACTCAGCACAGGGCTGGTTAGTTGGAGGAGACAAAGCAAGGGTTAGTCTGATACCCAGCCAAGGTGGACGGGAGTGAGAAGAGCTGCTTATGGTTAGGAGGGAATGGCAGAACTTTAGAAACAAGAGCTTGGCCTGGGCAGGACGTGCAGCTCTGCCAGGAAAAGCACTGGCACCTCTAGCATATAGGGAGCTTCTCCCTGCTCTGGGCCCAGCTACATTTTACATGGTGTCCTGATCCCTTAAGTCCCTCGTGTCAGTAAGTGAAAGCTTCCCTGGGCCATCTGCTGAAACACTGGGAACTCCAAAATGATGGAGAGCAAAGCTTTGTAAGTCAGACAGTCTCACAAGCTTAACGCCGCCCCTGAGAAGCTGCTTACACCCGCAGAATCCTTCTGAGCCTCTGTTTCTCATCTGCAAAACAGAATCAAAACACCTACCTTACAGGATGGCAGTGAGGATTAAACATGAAGTAAAGGGCCTGGCTTAGAGTAACACTTCCTAAATGGTTTCTGTTTTTATAAAAATGCCCTTGGTTTTAGACTTGGCTATTATCAATCAATATTTATTACTCGCTTGGTATGTACAAAAGGGAACAGAAAGATCTAAGATCTAGGGCGACCGAAAAGACACGCGCAGGACAGAGAACCTTGGGGTCTGGGAGAAGTGGCCTGTTTCTACCCGACTTCCGGAAGAGGTGGGGACTTTGGACTGGGTGAACATTTGAGGACAAATAGTAACAGATTTCCCTTTTCCCAGCTATAAATTTGGGACAGTCCTTTCTTTTCCTGTGTGGGCTTTTGTGTTCTTCGGAGAAGGGACCAGTAATTCTGAGAAGCGGACAAGAGAAGGTGCAGTAGTTGCTTACAAAACAATGACTTAAAACCCTGAGTCTTTTCCGGATTTACCTACATTAAGAAAAAAATCTTTTGCCTCATTGAGGAGAGCTCCTGGGGAGAACGCGGAGGGGGGGGGCTGTGTAGGGCTCGTGTGGCTCTCTGGGGAAGGCAGCCCAAGCTGAGGAAACCATGTAGGTGAGGCCTTGCCACCAGAAGGAACCAAAACATAAAGAGAAACCAACCCCATTCAGCAGACCACGGAAAAATGCTCTTTGTTGTTTGAAATTTTTCTCTCGTTTGTGGCCAGTCTAACGATTCAGTGATGACCACAGCTATGTTCGGGCCTAGGGTTTTCCTCGGAGGCCTGTGCCGCCTTCAGAGTAGGAACAGAAGCAGCTGATGAGGCTGCCCCTCCTCCCCGCTCTCTTTCCAGTTTCTGAACCATGTTTGGGACCAGCAGCGCTTGGAGCGGTCGTCCGTTCGGAGATTTTATCAGACTTCTTGTGACTCTAATTCCGGTGGGAGGAAGCAGAGAAAAACGAGCTGTTTAGGTTCATGGACAATGCACTTCTGGGCATGAAATGTGGCTCTCTCTCTCCTGCCGTTGAAGTAAGTTCGAAAGAGTCAAATAGTTTTTCCATTTGGGTCCTCACTATGGTAAGGACAGAGAACCACGGAGAAGATTCAGGTTTCCCGGACCCTGCCAGGCGCACAGCAGGCATCTGCAGCGACCACTCTCTCGCCTCTGAATTCCCCCCAGTTAGTGTCTCCCTACTTCTTGCTCTGGACCAGGGAGCAGCAAAAGGAAGGAAAAGCAGGGCGAGGGGGCCAGCTGTAGCAGTGACTGCGAAGGACCGCTGCAGTGTGATCTCAGCGCACAGCTGCCGGGGGCCTGCAGCCAGCCAGGGTGGAGCCCCCGGAGGAGGTCCTGCTCAGCCGGGCTCAATGACCTGTTAGTGTCTATGCAGCCTCACTGTCGTCCTCATCTAGGATCAGAAGGCTTGGGCAGGGGCGGGGGTTGTTCATTCATTCACAGATCTGTTTATTTATTCATCCAACTTTTTTTTTTTTTTTTTTTCCCCACACACTGACTCTGTGCCAGGTGCTGGGGCTATGGAAATGAAGACTGGGTTCCTACCCTCCTGGGCTCCCAGTCTTGTGGGCAAGGTAGATCCATATGCAAATCAATGGAGAAAAGTCATCTGCAGGGTAACGGGAGTGCGTAAGGGCCCAGCCCTGCCTGGAAATGTTGAGAAAGTTGATCTTGAAGGATGGGTAAAGGATGCCAAGAGGGTGGAAGGCTGTTCCAGAGGAGAGTCTGGAGCTTGCAAAAGAGCTTTGCCTGAAAACAATGGCAAGGTTGAGAGAGATTTTCAGCAGGGAGTGAAAGTTAAGGAAGGCAAAGTTAAAGGAGGAACTATTCAGTTCTCAATGTCCAGTTGAGATTCCAGTTTATCAAAAGAGTGTAATTTTTCCCTTCTCCAAACTCTGAGAAACACTTGGATCTTTGTATCACGGTTGCCCAACACTGTTTATAGACCACAGATCAGGCAGCTGACACTTGTTCTACAAGGGCAGACACGGGAAGACATTTCTTGTTGCTCTTTCCTGCATAGACCCTTGCTAAAGCCTGAAGCTTTTATAAAGACTGTAGTGATTCTTACCCTTTATGGGGTCAAGGCTCCTCGGAGATTGGAAGGAGAGTGATAAACCATCTCCCCAGCAAATGCACATCATTTTCCATAAAATTTCAGGAGTTCCCAGAACTATCCTCCCTCCCAAACCCTCCCATACACTCCAGGTAAGGAACTCCCCAGCTGGCCTCAGGCTGCAGGTCAGGGGACTGGAATGACCCAGTGTAGACATAGAGCTGCTTGGTGACCTGATGTGGGCGTTCGGCCTGGAGAGTCTTGAGTGTAGCTTATCTACAGACAGAGCTTTGAAAGGAAACTGAATCCTTTTGCAGCAGGGCCGATACTAGTGTGAGGCAAATGAGGGCTTTGCAGTGGGTGTAAAATGTAAGGGAGAGTGTGTGCTGCCAAACAGCTCAGTAATCAAGATAAGTCATATATATATTTTTTAATTTATTTATTTTTATTTATTTTTGGCTGTGTTGGGTCTTCGTTGCTCCGCATGGGCTTTCTCTAGTTGTGGCAAGCGGGGGCTACTCTTCGTTGCAGTGCGCGGGCTTCTCATTGCAGTGGCTTCTCTTGTTGCGGATCACAGGCTCTAGGCTCGTGGGCTTCGGTAGTTGTGGCTCCCAGGCTCAATAGTTGTGGCTTGCGGGCTCCAGAGCGCAGGCTCAGTAGTTGGTGGCACAGCGGCTTAGTTGCTCCACGGCATGTGGGATCTCCCCGGACCAGGGCTTGAACCCATGTCCCCTGCATTGGCAGGCGGATTCTTAACCACTGCGCCACCAGGGAAGCCCAAGATAAGTCGTATTTTAATGCACTTAAAAGAGGTCAAAATAAATGCAAAAACCCATGATGAACAAAACTTCACAATTTTCAACAAAGATGGGATGCAGTCCTGTATTTGCATGGCCCTGCCCCACTCGCCTTACCCTTATCCCAGCCCTAGGCTTTGGAGCCAAGAAATGGACTCCCTGAAAGTCCCAAACTTGTATTTGAGCAAGACTTTGAGTTTCAGTAAGTTGGTGCCCGGACACGAGTTATTTCTCGTAGCCGCCCAGGAAGGGTCTGGGCAGCATGAGCACTGCGACTCCCTCTCTGCTAAGCTTCAGCTACCCCGCCTGCCCACCTTGGCCCAAGGAATGTGTGTTGGCAGTGACCCAAGTATTCCAGCAGGTGGCACTCTTGCTCCAACCAGGTCCCCCTGAAAAGGGGCATCTTAGCCAAACGAAAGGGATTTAAACTAGTTGCTAAATTGTTGCCAGTTGTTTTTTGAAAGGCCAGAAAGAATCCTGAGCAGGGACTGGGGTAAACAGAGATGCCCTATGAAGAGGACTGAAGGAAGAGTCTAGAGACCCCGGAGCAAGGTAGAGCCTGATGACAATAGGCTGTGCTGCTCTTTAGCAGGGGAGAAAAATCAGAATCTTAAACCTTTTGTTCTCAGGTGCAATATCAACACACGTGACAGGGGAGAGAGAAGCAGGATGAATGGTTTTCTGTGAAGGTGGGCAGAGCTCCCTCACTTACCTGCAGTGTTGGCTGCAGCACTTACTAGCTGTGACCTTGGACTTTGCAAGCCTGAGATTCTTCATCCATAAATGGGGATTATTGCAGCTGCCCCGCTGGAGGGTTGTTGGAGGATTAAAGAAACATGGCCATAAGGCTGTTTGCATGGTGCCTGGCACCAAGTACGTATGCAGTGAACACAGGAGAGCTGCTGTGATGGACTTTTAGGCAAAGGCTGAGCAGCTAGGTTTTGTGACTTCCCTTGGCCTTTAAATTAATTAAGGAGATGACCTCAGAGTGACCCAGAGAAATAAGTTGATAACCAACCGTTGCTTCAGCAGACTCGACCAGAAGAACTTCCCACCTGGATCAAGTTTCACAGGTGTGATTTTTGAACCAGGAAACCAAGCTGGGTTCCCCCCCCCCCCCCCAAGAACCGTCTCTCCCTCAGGCCTTGGGAAACATCTGACCACCAGGTGACTGGCCCCGCTTAAGCTGTGCATTGTTGCAGAAAGTATCCATTTACACCTAGGTGTATCAGACCCTTCCCATGAAACCAGTCTGTCTCTGCGCACCTGAAATCCTGAACTCAAAGACATGCCCCCAATTAACTGTTCTCCAATAAGAATGAAATTGGTAATGGCTCTTGTTTACTGAAGCTTATTTTATGGCAGTTACGTTAATTAGCACTTGACATACACTCATTCATTTATGCCTTGAAACTGTCTGGAGAGGTAATTGAACCCATTTTATAGACGAGTAAATTTAGGTTTAGGGAAACTTAATACTGGCTCCTTCAGCCAATAATTGGTATAAACGTAGGTCTATCTGACTTCCAAAGCTATCTATCTATCCATCCATCTATCCATTTATCTATCAATCAATGTACCTATGTATCTATCATCTATTTATTTGATATGTTAAATGCAAACTATTCTGATCTGTTAATTAAAGCAAGTTCCTTAGAGACATCTGGGGTCTAGGGAAACGTTTGTTGGCCTCAGCTGAAGCTTCTTTCTTGAACGTGTAGAGAGAGTCATGGCTGTATCTTTGCAGATACATACATAAGTAACACACACATGTGACTTTCCGAGGAGCATGTTCTTAGAGGCCCCATAACCCAAATGACGATCCACTCTTGTGTCAGCAACTCTTCTGGGGGTCCTGGGAGGGAGAGTTTTGTGCCGCATCCTCTGCGTGGGAGGACTACCAGACTGTGCCAGCTCCCACTCTGCCCTGATCTCCCTTAGCTGGCACGGGCAAAGCCAGCTGGCCAGAATGCTCTCACTTTTCAATGGGAAACTGCTGCACAAGAGAGGAAGTGTCAGAACAAGATCACTCTGACCTGGAAAAAGGAGCGGGAAAGCAAATGCTGTCTTCCCAGAGGAAAAACATGACCAGCCATCCATGAGGGGATTTGGCTTTCCAGTTCCTAACTGGAGAAGACAGCGCCCCGTCAAAGGGGGCGTGTGCTGCCGATGCTGGGGACACAGTTTCAATCCCTGGTCCAGGAAGGTCGCACATGCAGCAGAGCAACTAAGCCCGTGCGCCACAACTACTGAGCCCGCATACCGCAACTACTGAAGCCTGCACGCCTAGAGACCGTGCTCTGCAACGGGAAGCCACCGCAATGAGAAGCCTGCGCACCGCAAGGAAGGGTAGCGCCTGCTCACCGCAACTAGAGAAAGCCCGAAGCAACGAAGACCCAACACAGCCAAAAATAAATAAATAAAATTTTTCAAAAGTAACAAAATAAAACAATTTTAAAAAAGGGGGTGGATGGCGTGTGGAGGCTTTTTTGTAAACACAGCTGTTGGGGTCAGTTGAAGATCCGGTGTGGATAAGTGAGAGTTTCCACATATAGCATGTTTGTTCTCCTCACAAAATGCAGGTTATTTCCTCTACGTTAGTATTGTAGCTCAACTCAAATTAATAAAATTTTCTCTATTATAGGGGGTCCATAAACAATCTACTTTATTAGATTAAGTGAGTTTTAATTAGTCAATTCGAGAACAAGTTCTTCTCCAGGACTTAAAAACTATTTTGTCAAATGATCACAAGGAGAACATGGTTGGCTTTATTTACTTAGTAACTTAAAAGGAAAGTCACTTCCTGTTTATATCATTAGAAGTTAATTCCATCTTAAAAGTCAATGAGGTTTAGGGATTAAGAGAGTAGAAAAAATAATGTTTTTCTTTGGCACACATAAATCTTTTTGTTAAAATAAAAATAAACCAAAGTGGTGTAATAAAATATGGAATCGTGACAGTTTGTTAGGAAATGGATGGACTGAAAGACGTCTTGCGTTCTTAAACAGCGGCACGTGGAGATCTAGAGAGGCCGGAGGAGGGACCAAGTCTTACTCATTTCTTCATCCTCAGGCCCTAGCATAGCCTCGACGTGTGGTCTGCACTCCACCCATGTGTCCTGATTGGAACTAAAGTCCAGCACACGGGGTCTCCTTTGTTTGATTCTCTGAAATGGAAATGGAAAGGGCTAGTCTTCTGCCTTTTTTCATTCTCTATCCACACTAGCTCCCTTCTCAGAAGGCACAGCAGGAGCCTAGGCTCAGAGCCACCTCTAGAGGGGTCGGGGCAGGGGGAATAGAGAACACTGGTCTCATCCCCTGTCCGTATGGAAGGGGGAGAAGGATCAGACCCACAGCTCAGCTGCAGGGAAGACAATGTGGCATGGAGGCCCTTTTCTTGGGCACCTACTATAGCGAACCAGGAACTTTATTTATTATCTATTAGGAGCACACCAGGAGCTTGCTTTACTTATTATTCTCCTGACACAGTATCTAAGGAGCACTCTTTGTTTATTATTCTTCTGCTGGATCCTCACAAGAAGATTGTGAAGCCACTCGACTCTGCATTCTTAGAAGAGGAAACCAAGTCCTACAGAGTCAAGTAACTTGCACCAGGGAAGGACCTGGACTCAAATCTGAGACGTTATTATGGAAGCCCTTTACACAAGGCCGAATTTCCTCTCAGCAGTGGAGATCCAGTCAGTCAGTAGAGGAGCAGGGCTCAATTTAGAATGGTACCAGGTGTTCACATATTTGAACAAGGGCATGTCTAGGGAACAGTGGTGGATAGTGGTCGATTTGGCAGGCAACCTGCTAAAGAGCTAGGAGATGAAACTGACTTGGGATTGAACAATTAATTGCATATTTGAATTTTTTTTCCCCCCTCCAAGTCTACCCACTGAAAAGTCCTAGAGTAGGAGGGGACCAGAGAAGAGCTGTCAGGATGGAAGACATGTGTTTCTCTCTTTTGCATTTATTTTAAAAGCCTTATCTAAAGCTCCCTAGATCTGCTCACATCTCATATAGGAAGATGAGTGAGTCCCAGGCTCTTCAGTTAGAGAACGATTTCCATAGGTCAAAAGAAGGAAAGGACTCCAAGGTTCTTTTTACATCTTCAAAAACAAAAATTAATTTCTAAGTTCAACACCCATTCTCCTTTCACTGACCCTAATTAAATTTGTTTATCATCTTTCTATCTGGCTTGCATGACCCTGAAAATGGCCACGAATGCCTTGTTAAGATGCTCATTTCCTGCCCTCTCTCTGCATCCTGCAGGCTGCAAGCTCTGTTTATCCTTGTCTCTGTTATACGGGAATCAGGTGAGGAAGAACAATCTCGGTGCCCCAGGAAGGGGCTGGATAGGAGAATTCAATGGCACAGTCATGAAAATAGGGCCTGTGGTGAGGGACACAGTCCTCTCCCTCAAAGGACTCAGTATCTGGTGGGAGATGGACAGGGCACGGTTGTCTGGGGCCCCCTGGGACACCAAGTGGGTTCCTCTGCAAGGGGCCTGACTAGGGCCCACCAGAAGCTTCCTTTTGTATGCAGAAATTCTCTTGTTGAATCCAGCTCCTGGCCAACCCCTAATTCTAAGGCTTTCCCACTTGCCAGGGAGACCTCAGGTTTTTAACTGATTAAAGAGAAAGGCTTCTTTGATTCTAAAAAGGAGAGCATTTAAGTTGCCAGGTGATTTAATGCAATTATCTCTCCTTGGCCTGACAGGCTGAAACGAACAAGGCAGTGAAGGAAGTGTAGGAGCTTTTATACAAAGCAAGACAGCTGCTTTCTCACCAGCTATCAGCAGATTGGGACTGTTCACTGAGATTTGTGATGCTTCCTGCAGCAGAGTTAAGTGCCTTAAAGAAAAACAAAACACTGGTTCTCTGAGTTTCCAGATAGTTTCCAATGATTTCCAATTCTCTCATTACCTGGAGAGATTCTGCTTCTGTTTTCTGTTTTTGCTTTCGATCCATTTTCAACCTTTGTTACTGAACTTCCATTCGGTTCCCTTGAGGACCGTCCCCCTATTAGTTTGCTGGGGCTGCCATAACAAAGTACTACAAACTGGGTGGCATACACAACAGAAATTTATTGTCTCAGTTTTGGAGGCTAGAAGTCCAAGATCAAAGTGTCGGCAGGGTTGGGTCCTTCTGTGAACAGTGAGGGAGGATCTGTTTCAGATGGTTTGCTGGCAGTCTTTGGCGTTCCTTGGTTTGTAGTTTCATCACCCTGGTCTCTGTCTTCACGTTGACCTGCTGCTCTCCCTTTGTGTGTCTGTGTCCAAAGTTATAAGGGGACCAGTCCTAGTGCATTAGGGGACCCAGCCTACTCTAGTCTGGCTTCATCTTAACTAATATCTTTAACGACCCGATACCCAAATAAGGCCACATTCTGAAGTACTGGGGGTTAGGACCTCAACAAAGGAATTCTGGGGTGGAGGGGGGAAACGACACAATTCGTCCTCTAACCCCACCTGGAGCACTTCGACATTGCTAGCGGAAACCAGAGGCATGGACATCTACCTGCTTGCCTTTGGTACAAGGACACTTGACTCTGGGACAAAACTGGAATCAACTGGGAAGCTTTTGGAAAAAAATGACAAAACAGGGTGCCCAGCAGGATTGCCCCTAGCATGTGCAGAGCCTGGGCCAATATTGTCTGGTGGGACTCCTGTCTACGAAACAAGTTGATTACAAAATGTATTACAAAATTCCATGGGCCCATATAAGTTATAGTGATTTATTGAAGAAAAATTAGAATAATGGGTAAAGAATAGAAGGTTCTTTGTAGGGTCCAGACACTCTTGTCTTCCTGTCCTTTATCCTCCAATGCACCCTTCTGCTTAATTTCCCATCCCCCCACTGTAAGGAGGAAGCAACTTTGTTATTCCAGTGCTAGGGCTTCTCAGAGTCTGGTTTGTATTGAAACAAAATAGATCTTCTCCCTTCAGCTTTCCCCCAGCATCATTAAATTAAGGGTTGTTACATGGTGACTGGTGAGCTGCCTCATCATGTGCTCTGGGTGGAGATGGGCTCCCCAGGACCTTCTCAAAGGCGGTACTGTGCCTCCCCCTTGACAATGAACACGAAATGCCAAGTGTTCCCTAGCATGAAAGAAAATGGGAATGTTCAATTTGCTGTTTGAAATGTTCTAGCACAAATGTAGAATTATCTTCCTCTGTGTTCTGAAATCTCCACGCGGTAATCATTGCCTTCCTAGCATGTGATCTCTTTCCCCGGGCACCACACCCCTACCACATACACTACAGCCCAGAGGGTGGTGGCCTGAGCAAGGGTGAGGAGAACAGTTCCATTCCTGCAACAACCAGGATGGTTCATCAGGCACCAGGCCAAACTTACTTCTACAAGGGTGTTTGGAAAATACTGTAACTGGGGTCAAACCCAGCCAACAACTAAATATGAGAGTGAAAAATCGCTTGTACATTCAGAGACAGAGCTCTGGTCTCCAACCTTCTTTTAAAGGCTTTCTAGTTCTCAAGCTGGTACAAACTACCTTTCTCTCCCTCAGGGGGTCAATGTAGATCTTCCCCCTTTCATGGACGATCAAGTTTACTTGACAGTGTATGTTTGGAAAGTTAAATAATCTTGCTAGAAATTGAAAACCTTATTTTAATGTTGAAACGTGGGACATAAACCATAATGCATAATTTGTGCAGCTTAAAAATTTTTTTTAAAAGTCTAAGAAATTTCTTGCTGCTTGAAACTAATATGATGCTGTATGTCAGTTATTTCTCAATAATAAATTGAGAACTTCCATTCACTCTAATCTTCTGTATGAGTTATTTGTTAGGAAAGTTTGAGACCCATTGAAACTAGTGGTTTCAACCTGTTTCTCCATGATTTAAATGACTTTGAATATCCCCTGCTAGGGATGTTCTTCCCGGTTACCTGATGAACTCCTATTTGCACCTCAAAACCCACTTCAGATCTCCCCACCCTCACCCCCTCTCCACACACCTTTCTTTCCCTACCAGTTACAGGTTATCACCACGTTCTCTGAAGTGTGCCTAGCACTTTACACTTATTCCATGTTAGTGTAATTTATTTGTTTATGCATCTCTTTCATCTATCAGACTGGACACTCTTTGAGGGCAGGACTTATTTTTATTCATTCTTCCCAATGCTTAGCACTGGGCCTGACATAGAGCAGATCTCAGTAAGTCTGTTGGTTAAAAGCAATGTTTTCTTCACTTCTTAAAAAAAAAAATAACTGAAAAATCCCAAATGTTCCAAGTTGCTGCTGAAATCCAAAATGAGATTGTTAGTGTTTTTTTCTGAGTCAGCTGTGTGACTCTGAGTGTGTCCAGAAAACACAGGAGTTGCCCTGGCAGGGGGCTCAGGGAGTGGCTGTCACTAGATCCCGGCCACTTATGGGGAGGGAGAGAGGAGGGCATGGAAGGAGGGATAATCCAGCAGCTGGCCCAGTGGTAGGGCCTCCTGTCTCCTCCCTCCTCCACCCCCTCCCGGGTCTCTCCCAACAGCTCTGTACTTACAGCCACTCGGACAAGCCCCGGCATTGTTTGCCTCTAGGGTAGGGTCAGAGGCCTTATAGGAATGGCATGATTCTACTTCCTTAAATAGCAACTTGGGAATGAAATGAGTAACCATGTCTTTAATTAGCCATACCCCAGAGGCCCAGAGGGGGCTGGTAAATGGTGGGCTCCCAGCCAAGATCAGCAATATGCAGCTGGTTCTCGCTCTGTCCAGGGAGACTTAGTGGGATGTTTTATTTACCTCTCTCCCCCGAGCTGCCCTGTCAGTTCCTGCTCCATTCTGCCATCATTTCAGCCTGATGGGCTGCTCGGGGTTGACAGAAGGAAAGAAGGGAAGAAAAAAAGCTAAACTTTTCTGAGCATCTCTTATGCACCGGCTCTGTGCCAGACACTGGGAACAGCAAAGTGAAAGATGGGAGAAGCCCAAGGATGTGACCCAATGAAAGCATAACTCATGTGGTCCAGTCCCAGAGCAGCATCAGAGAGACCGGGTTCCAGCCACCAAAAGATACTTCAGAGTAACTTAAGTCCATTACTTGTACTTTCAAACTTGGTAACTAGAATCCTCATGGACACGCAGAGCTCCCCTCAATACAACCTCTTCCCTTTTCTAATCCACTTCCTCACACCCTGAGCCTGCCCTGGCACTCTTTCTTTAAAAGACTCCTGAAAACTGTCCCGATCTATACAATTTTTCCTTTTCTGTCTTAGAGAAAACGTCTTCCTAGCCCTAGTCCACACACCTCTCATCTCTTCTCAACACCTCTTTCCTCCGTCTCTTCAGTTTTCTCTCCCAGCTTTGATTCTATATCACAGAAAAGAAGAATCCTGGAAGGGAGATCACTATGCCCAGAGAGAGAGAGAGAAAGAGAGAGGTGGTAACCAAGTGGGAAGAGCCTTTTTAGCTGAGAAGGAGAGAGAAGCCAGGCTGCAAATACTTAGAAGCTAGTAATTCCTCTCCTGTCACTCAGACTTGCAAACACGGAAGCCTGAAATGCAGCACATCCAAGGCAAAGGGGAAGGGATGACAGAGTCTACCTCGTGCGGAGGGATTGCTTCCCACAGACAAAAGGCCTGAGGTGAGTTTTGAAGGAAGCCTAGGAGTTCACCAAGAGGCCAAGGAGAAAGGGATTTCCACTCAGAGGGAGCAACGTCCCCTTGTGTAAGACAAGAGAAGCTTGAGTCCCTGGGTGGACTGTGTCAGGCCCCTACTCTATTTTCTAGCTCCTGACCTCCAGGCTTTTCAGAAGGGTCAGCGATTGCAGATGAGAGACAAGATCCCTTCCTTTCAGTCATTTATCCTGAAATCCAGGGTCCAAGCAAGACATCAATGAAGGATGCTAACGAGCTGGCAGGGCAAGACAGGGAGACCATCCATCCGTCCCTTCTTGCCCGGGCAAGAGAATGCAAATGCAGCCACTGAGCTGTGGCTGGAAGGTCAACTGACTCCCTCCTGAGGAAGTAGAGAAGGCGCTGGGCTGGGCCGGGCAGGGCTGGCTTTGCCCAGACCAACTCTGGTACTCTTAGTAAGGAGGTGGAAAGCCCGGCTCTAAACAAGGCTTTCTCCGAAAACCCTTTCAGCTCACTCTTGTTCCGTCCCCCCAGGCCTTGAGCGGTTTATTCGTAAATGGCCATTCGGCCTGGGGTCAGTGTCATCATTTCTCCACTCCCTCTACCTCTTAGCTCACACACCTATCTGTGCTCCTGAGGTTTTAAATAGCACGTTGTACTGGAATTATGTTTGGAGCTGGGATGTATAGGAATGGTGTGTTGGTGCTACCGCAGCACCAAGAATTCTGTAAAGCGATCTCGGGAGACAGCAGGGTCCCTGGTCCAGGAGCATCCCCTGGGAACTTGGTAGAAATGCAAATTCTTGGGCCCCATCCCAGACCTGGGGAACAAGTGGATGGTGCTGTAGGACACAGCATCTTGTGTTTCAGGCCTGTTCCATTGACCTAGAGAGCTGCTTAAGGTTGTGGTATTAGCCAGTGCTGAGCAGAACTGAACCCCCAGGTTGGTGGAGGTTCCAAAGTGGGGAAAACACTGTCGGCCTAAGAGCCTCTTATCTAAATGGACACAAAAGCACAGTGCGTCCTTTGCCGGGAGCGGGGTCAGCTTGACAAAATGCCGGAAGTGTTGCAACAGAGGCAGAATTCTGACTTATCGGCAAGCAAATGAGCCTGAGCTCTCCCAGTGTGGGAAGGACTGGGGACCTCAACCAGGATGTAAATAGGACTCTGCTCGGGGGAGAGTGCCGCCGGGGACCCCCCTCCTTCCTCACTCTTCTCAGAAGCTGTCCCTGCCTCGTTCTTCTCCAGCTGAGCAGGAGGAAATACACTGTAAGGGAAGTTAGAGACAATTAAATTCACTCTAAGGGACTTTCTGAGGGCAAAGCCTGGAACAGACTTTCAGGGCAGGTTGCACAATCTTCCTTGGGCATCTTTCTTAGGGGCTGTGGAGTGTAGCAGTTAAAGCTGGAGCATGAACTGGGCTCCATCCTGGCTTCTTCCAGGATTCAGCTCTGTGATCTTGGGAAAATTACTTAACCTCTCAGTGCCGTCATTATCTTTTTTTTTTTCTGCGGTACGCGGGCCTCTCACTGCTGTGGCCTCTCCTGTTGCGGAGCACAGGCTCCGGACGCGCAGGCTCAGCGGCCATGGCTCACGGGCCCAGCCACTCCGCGGCATGTGGGATCTTCCCGGACGGGGGCACGAACCCGTGTCCCCTGCATCGGCAGGCAGGCGGACTCTCAACCACTGCGCCACCAGGGAAGCCCCGCCGTCATTATCTTGATCATAAATTGGGAGCCATGATGGAAAGATGCTTATAGATATTTGGGAGGATTAAATTAGATAATGTATCCTAAGGAAGCACTTGCCCAGTATCTGGCCTGTAAGGGTCCACCAGATATCAGCTCTTAGCAATGGTCAATGCCTAACATGGTGCAGGCACTCAAGGCGTTGCTGGATGTGGATGACCCGACCCACACGCCCTGTCTGGAGCAGCCGGAAGGCCACCAGAAATATATTCCATTGCTATTTCAGAGTCCCTTACATTCCGAACAATTCAATGACCAGGGAGTGGTCCTGCTACCCGAGACTTGATGAAACTCTAAGCAGGCATTTTTCACGGTGGTTTCCTATTTCTGGAATGTCTTCTCTCTCTGGTCTGTTGTCATCCAATAGGCTGTTAATGGGGCATCAGAGTGACTTAAATTGTTCCCATGGACAGAGGGAGGAAACAATTAAAAAGAAATGGGAAATGAGGCTTCTTGGGTAGAATTACAAGGCTTAACACCAGGTTGCATTTCCTGACAAGGCTCGGCTTGGAAGTCTCTTAGCACTTTGTTGTCCGTCAGAAGAGTGATCTCTCACGTCTGCCCGGCCCCTCCCTCCATGCATTCCTAGCCGCAGCCCGGGCAGCCATGCTGATGTGTTATGGGGGCTCATTTCTTAGGCTGAGCTGCTTAGAGGAAGAGAGACTGCGGTTTCTCAGTCACACTTGGACACACAGGGAAAGGCACCCTCGACAGCGTGTCAAACCTGGGACCACGTGGTTACCTGGAGATTTGTGTTCTTCAAATGACTCTATACCACATAATGTAGGTAGTCTCTTCCCACCTTTGATCCCGGGCATTTGATAGCGATGCTGTTAAGGAAGTCCAGAGCGGGTGCAGGGGGTGAGGGGCAGGAACGTTCAGAGCGTGCTCTGGGGTCCCAGGAAACAGCACTGGGAGCCCCGTAGCACCAGCAGTTGGAATGCATGCTTCTGATTTTGCCCCAGTGGCCCGACGGCCCCTGTGGATGAATCACCTAGTTCCTGCAAATCCCCCCTCCGATCTCCCCTCCCCCTGCAGGGACCTCCAGCTCACCTTGATGGCTGGACATTCCTCTGTGACTGCCGCTAGAACTTTTGCTTCTGAGGCGAGCTTTTAAGAAAATGCAACATTTAAAAACAGGCACTCAGAAAACAGGTGAACTGAGGAAATGGGTGATTATTGTGTTCGCTATATATAGGAGAGAGTCAGCATCTAACAGAATTATTTTTATATGCTATTTTTTTTCCAGAGCTCAGTATAGCCATCCAATCTAATTATGCTATAAACATCTATTTTTGTAGCATCTCCCTTCTCCCTCTTTGGGGTCAGACGTGAGCTTTTCAGACTCTCTCTTCTACTTCTTTTCTGACTTTCCCCTGTGCCTGGCTCTGAGCTCGGCCCTCAGAAGGCCCAGCAAGTGATCCTGATGGCTGGTTGTACTCAGGCCTGAGGTGGGGGGAGTCGGATGGTGTCTTGGAGCTGCAGCCCACACCTTTCCAGAAATGTGCTGCTTGAATAAGCAATCCTTACTCCTCTCAAGGTGGCTGGACAATTAAAGACAGGCAGGTGTATTCACTTCACCTGGCCTTCTCCTCCCTTGGCTGGAATAATCTGTGCAAAGTTGGAAGCAGCCTGAGTGTGTTCTGTATGTGTCTGCGTGTGTGAACGCATTCCTCTGTGACCTAAAGGCAGGCAAAGCATGAAGCCTGAAAAATACACAGGCTGTAAGGACTGAACTTCACCTCTCGGATTAAGTCTGATTGATTTGGTTTTGATGGAGTCTTATGTCTGTATCGAAGGGAGTTATTTAAAAATAGAGCTTCTATCGCTGAGGATTGCAAGGGTTCAGCTGTCAGCATGGACTGCTTCGTCAGGGGTTCTCACTCCCTGGACTTGGTGCCCACGGTGACTCCAGCTTTAGTCCCCAACACACGCCGCTTTGCACCTTCCTTAAAACTTCTGTCTCTGGAGCCGTTGCTCACACTGTTTATCTACACAGGAAGCTCTTGCCCTCTGTCCAGGTTGCCAGCCATTAGAGGGGTAGCAGAGTGTCCTTTCTTTACATCTCCAGGGCCTAGCATAATGCTGGGCGTGGAGAAGACACTCAGTAGATGCTTATTCCCTGAATGCACGGATGCATGGCTGTCTCTCACACTTGTTCTGCCTGTCTTTCATTTAGGGAAACTTATTTAGTGCTTACTATCTGCCAGGCTCTAGTCTAGGTACTTGGGATATATCAAAACAGACAATAATCTCTGCCTTTATGGAGAGAGATTACATCCTAGTGGGGGTGACAGATAAAAAAACAATAAATAGATAACTTGTATGGTATACCACAAGGGGATAAGTACCTTGGGAAAGCAGGAAGAGGCAGATTAGAAGTGTGAGGGTTAAGCAGGTTGTGATAGTAAGTAGGGTGGTGAGGGCAGACCTCAGCTGAAGTGAATGTGTCCCCTGTCTGAACTCCTATAACACTTGATCCGAACCTTTCTTCTGGCATTACTGTCTGTTCCTCGTACTCATATATACATATTAGTACACATATAAATATATACCTATCCATGTGTTCTACCTGCGCCGGCTCTCTTATTAGGCTGTCAGCATACAGAAGTTTCTTCCATGCCTGATTAGTATTCGTATCCTCCTCAGCATCTAACACACAATAATCGTTCAATAAAAAGTACCCAAATGAATGAGTGCTTAGTAAGTGATTTGCTGAAGAGAATTATACTGACTCATTTTTATGCCTCCCTACAGGAATCATAACTGTCCTATTGGCTATTTTATACGCACACACAACTTGCTGTCATTATGTTAGGTGTCAAATGTCTCTGGGTACTTTACGAAGAGCATTCACCCTTAAATTTGGAGAAAGGGACGATCGGCATCTGTGGCCTGTAGGAAGAGAATATGAATAAGCAGGAACCCCTGAGGGGGTCAGGGGGACAGTGGTGGTGGGCAGTGCTTTCTGCGCGTAAAGGATCTGCTCTTCTGAACTCCCCCTGAAGGAAGCTTTGGTAAATGTTTTTCCTTCAGGGGTCTGAGGAATGCTTTGGTGTCCGTAAAGCCTTTACGTGGTATTATAAAACGTGGTGCTACATGGACCCCCCCTTGAAAGCAATAGGATTAGGGAAGGTAATTCCCTGTTTAGGAGGGAAACCAGGGCCAGGGAGGGGGGCGGCCTGCAGAAATGTGGAGAGAGTGCCTGGGCACTGCTGTAGCCTGATTTGAGGAGAAGCTCTCCCAAGCCCTTCTGACACTTCTCAAGGAGGGGACGATGGGTCTTGAATGTTGCCGAGAAACTAAGAAGGGATTTACACTCAGAGTTCCTCTGCGCTGTGATATATCCTGTTTGAAATTTCTAAAGGAGAACAGTAAAATAATGCTGTTAATAAAATAGCTTCCATTTACTTACTGTGCACCAGCCTCCAGGTTTAGTTTACATGGTCGCTGGCCCTCCATCTCTCCGGATACAGCAAGCTAGCCGTACTGCACCGTTTGGTATAGGCGACTTGAGCATCCTTGGATTTTGTTACCCGAAGGGGGTCCTGGGAACAATCCCCTGTGGATACCGAGGGCTGACTGTATTCACTGTCTCAATCTAGTTCTCATAGCCACTCTGGGAGGTGTGAGAGTCCCTGTCCCATTTTTCATGGATGAGAAGACTGACACTTCCAGAGGCCAGTTCCCCCAAAGTTGTGCCGATGGTAAATGGCGAAATGAGGGTCTGACTCCAGGCCTGTCTGATTCCAAAACATGGCCTCATAACTGCTAAAGGAGAAGAAAATTATTTTCTTGTTAACAAATGCAGGGGATGCCCTTCAAAAGTGGTCATTGTGGAGACCGTAGAGCCACGGGGGTGTAGGAGGTGCTGCATTTGGGGAGCAATGTGTGCTGCAAGGACAAGTACGAAGTGACAAACTGGGGCCCATGAGGTGGCTATAGCAAGGGAGGGCTCTCAGCATGTGAACAGGTCCTAGTAAGAGGCGGCAAAAACGAAAAAGCGTGGCTGAGCTGCTGAGATCATGGAGGGCTTGAGATTTTGAAATTTTCACGTCTACTCTCCAAGCAAATAAACAGCTTTCTGACCAGTGACTGATGGTGTTTCTCATTCAATCAGATACTTTATTTAATCTACCATGGATTTCCATATACCAATCCTGGAAACAGGAGGCACTCTGGAAATACTTGTTCCAAAAAATCCAACCCTACCAAATCGTAGATTTACCCTCTCGCATTAGGATTTCAAGTTCATTCTGCTTAATAGTCATGGTTAATCCATTGGTGTACAAATGTCCGAGACAATGAGCTGCCCTTCTAACTTCCCCTCCTGCCACTCTCCCCACCCACTGTGTGAGGCTCCAGCCAACAGACTTATTTCAGTTCCTCAAACCCACTAGATCCTTTCCCACCTCAGGGCCTTGGCAGGTACTGTTCCTTCTCCCTGATGTGACCTTTCTTCCCTCCGCCTCCATTCTGACTCTTCACAGGTCTTCCTGCTTCTCATCTTTGGGCTCTCAGCTTGAACATCATCCCCTCAGAAAACTACCTGACGACTTCACCTATCAGGAGTGAGGGGAACTGCTCATGTGAGCTCTCCTCTGGCCCATGAAGAAGGCTGAGGTTGACGTGAGCTGGGACCATTAAGGTGGTCTTCTCATTTAACGTGAAGTTCTCAACAGCCCGGGTGGGGACTGGAGGGACAGTCAAATATTGTGGGCTACAAAGAAGCAGTTTTCAAAATGTCCAAAGGTGAGATCAGTGGAGGTTCTTTAAGGGAAGATGGCATGACACGGTGTGAGCCTTCAAAAATAGAGCCTCTACTATGTATGGAACTCAAAATGGTGCCAGTGAGGAAGGAAAGGATGTGGTATCTAAAAAGATGGATGTGGTTGCCCAAGGTACCTTATAGAATCCAGATGTGCACAGAGGGAGGAGGGAGAAAGAAAAGACCAGGTGTGAATTTAGAAGCGTTGCTTGCATCTGTACCAACAGTGGCAGGTAGTTAAAGAAAGAAGAAAAATCAACTTGTTATAAGTGTTGAAGACAAAAAGAGCTTCTCTGGGTGACTGTGGAGCAAGGACTAGAGAGGAGCATTTCTGCTGTTTGGAAAACAGAGGGTATCGCTGCTTCAATGAGCCCTCCCTGCCCCCTGACCCCCACTCTGTCCCACTCTATCTCATCACCCTTGTGGGTTTACTTCATAGCGTTGATCGCTATTTGGAATTATCTAGGTTATTCGTTATTCTCCTGTTCATCATCTATTTTCACCTCTTCTAGAATGTAAGCTCCATGAAAGTAGTGGCTTCACTTGCCTTATTGGCTACTAGATTCCCAGGGCCTAGAACAGTGTCTGGCACATGTCAGGTGCCACATAAATGTGAATGAAATGAACCAAAGGCTGAGACAAAGTTAGATACCTCAACCCCTATGTTCTAGGGGAGGTATCCAGACTCTATTCACCTCTGTCTACTCTGTCCAGATTTGGAGATGAGGCTCTCCAAATTGCAAAAAGGACAACACACTTATAAAGAAAAGGGGAGAGCAACTCACCTTTCCTGAGAACCCATGTTATGTCCACATGTATGACATAGATAATGCCATTTAGCCCTCACACTATAGAGGCTGGTATTCTCATTCCCATTTTATAGACAAAGAACCAAGGCTCAGAGACGTTAAAGGAGTTGCCCTAAGCTACTCAGCCAGTAAGGTGTGGAAGCTAGATATGAATTAAGTCTCTCTGGTTCTAAAACCCTCTCCCTTTCCATTACACTGAGTCTCAGTGGGAACTGGAGTAAAAGAGAAGTGAGACAGAGAAAGACTAGTACCCTGTGATATCACTTATATATGGAATCTAAGAGAGCAAAACAAATGAACAAATGAAACAGAACAAAGCTCACAGATACAGGAAACAGATTGGTGGTTGCGTGAGGCGACAGGGGTTTGGGGGTGGCCGAAAGGGTAAGGGGGTCTATTGTATGGTAATGGACGGTAACTAGGCTTATTGTGGTGGTCACTTTGTAGTGTGTACAAAGATCGGATTATTTATACACCTGAAACTAATATAATGTTATATACCAATTGTATCTCAAAAAAAAAAAAAGAAGTTAAGAAAAAGAGAAATGAGTCCTTTAACTGCTTTAAATAAGCTTAAATCTCTAAGCCCTGGACAAGGTAAGTATAAATTGCTGCCACGATAATGGTCCTTAACAAAACCATTCCAAAACTCTGTGGTGGACAACAGTAAGCTCTAATTTCTTGTTTTTGTGTTCGTGGGCTGGTTGGGGTTTGGCTGATCTAGGCTGAGCTCTGTCGGGCATGGCTCCAAGCTGCGGGTTGGGTCAGGTCTGCTCCATGAGTCTTGCATTCTGCTGGTACCAGCAGGCCTCCAGGGCAGGTCCTTCCCTTGGTGATGGCAGAAGCACAGATGAGAAGAGAGGAAATAGATCATCCATTGTCCCTTCTGAACAATTCCATTGGCTGAAGCCAATCACATTCCAGCCAAGCCCAGTACAAATGGAATGGGAAGTACCTAACATGTCTAGTGGGGAGAACTGCAAAGGCAAATGGCAAAGGATATCAATCCCTGGAGGAGTGATCGAGGGGAGTAATGATGCCATCGACCATAGGGACGTGTGGAATGTTCACGGTGGCGGCACTGGGCCATGTGCTTAACATAGAGTATCTCGCTGAAGCCTCACAAAAATCTTATGTGGTAGGATTATTGTCATCTCTATTTTTCAATGAGAGAATTTAGGCTCAAATCGAGTAGTCGCTCAAAGTCTCACAGAAGTAAATAGCCTGGCAGGGACATACACGCAGGTCTGTTTGGCAACTGAAGCCTCTATTCTTAGCCTTGATTCAACTCTAGTGAGAAAACTCTCAGCTGTGATGGAAGAGGAGATGCCAGTAATTTTTGAAAAACCGTGGGTAGTAAGGAAAGAACCAGAAGACTAGACACACACAAATAGATGCATTTTTCAAGAAGTGGGAGAAAGTGGGCTCCTAAAACTGTACATAAGCTTGAGTTTCGTTTTGTGTCAAGGATGGCTGCCCTGCAAAAACAAAAAGAAAAAGTCTAGGGAAGAAACCACCATTCTTGTGTCTGGGCTAAAGAATCAGGCCGGACGCTGTTAGGAGATGGGTGGAGTTCATCTGAAATTCCTCTTGCTGATCACTCAGCCTGGAGGGTAATATTTGGTCACCCCATCTGCCCTCAGTCTTGGTTTTATACTCTTGTGGGCTTGATGCTCTTAATGCCTGGCTACCTTAATTCTCCACTTGCCTATACCCTGGGCCTTTGATTTGGGTCCCCCCAGGGATGGCTTGAGGGCTGCTTGAGCGAATGTCCATATGTGTTTCTGCCGGTCACCCACGCCACCTTGCATATGGCTCCCAGACAAAGCCTGGTGCCTGACCCCTGCTCTCCTTATCAACCTTGCGTGCCACCAGGATTCTCCCGAGTCCCGTCACCCCGAGGAGGGATACCTTCCCTAGAACATTCTAGAACAAATTTAGACCAAGTGGCTCATGGGCATTTCTAAAGGTGATCCGAGGGGAGTGGCATGAGCTCCGTAAGGATGAACAGTGGTCTAGCAAATCTGATTTCCTTTGTTAAAAAAACGGGACTGGCAGATCAAGGGAGGGTCATGAGGGTGGTGACTGGATTTCAAGGGGTTTGACAGATCCTTTCATGATCTCTTTCAGAAGATTGGGAAACCCAGGCTGATTTAGGACAAATAGATTAGTTCTTGGCAGTTAAAAAATGATGCTGTCATTAATCAGATGTGCTGATTAATGAGAGCTCAAGGGAGGCTGTTGCTATTAAACAATAGAACTCCGTCATCAGCCAGATCCTATCACCTCCACCCACAGCCCCTCATCTCTCTGAACAACTTGGATGAAGATGCAGGAGGCTGGTTTATAAAACTGGTGGGCCGTAAACCAAGTGGGAGTAGCTAATACAAAAAAACGAAAGGGTCCAAAATTTTAGAACAACAGTTAATATACGTAGCACCCTACAAAGCCCTTCTCTAGAGAAGGATCTTATTTAAGTCTTTAAACAACTCTGCGTGGTAGGTATGACCAATCATGCTCATTTTAGACAAAGCTCGGGGCTCTAAGTAAATTCCCCAAGGTCACTCAGCAACACACTGCAGAGCATTCAGTTTTAAATCCTGGTTTTTTCCAATTCCAAACTCTATACTCTTTAAAATGGGGCAAAACAAATAAGAGAAAATGAATAGAAACATATTTTTTAAAATATGCAAACGCAGGTTGGGAGAGAAACCTGATGTACCAACTGCCACGGGACGTCTCTCAGCTTTACTCCTGGGGTCCTCACATCTGTGACGGCAGCCTGGCTCTTTTTTTTTTTCCATTTATAATTTTTTTTTTTGCCTTTCCACTTGAGTTTATTTACTTTTTTTAACTTTTTATTTTATACTGGAGTATAGCTGATTAACAATGATGCGATAGTTTCAGGTGCACAGCAAAGGGACTCAGCCATACATATACATGTATCCCTTCTCCCCCGATCTCCCCTCCCACCAGCCTGGCCCTTTGACAGAGCTGACATTCTACCCCCCAAGCCTGGCCTCCTCTGGGCCGTGGTAAGCTCATCCTGCTGGAGCAGAAGAACAGGAATGTGAACTTGGCCCCTGACTCGCATAGAGCTCCCAGCTCCTGATGCGATTCCAGGGTACCCATGGCATGATGGAGAAGGCATGAGCTTAGAAGTCCTGCTCATCAGTTGTGTACCCTTTGGCAAAGTGAACTAAGCCTCTCCCAGCCTCAGTTTCTTTTTCCGTAAAAGGGGAGAGTGACAGTATGAATCTTAGGGGACAACGGTAAGGATCACATGAGATGATGCCTGTAAAACACTTGACACAGCGCCTGGCTCATAGAAGATCCTAATAGATTGCAGCTCATCTTCAGAGCCGGGAGGTCTCGGGCTGCTTCATGATGACGACCATAGTCGTCTGAGTACTGTCACTACACTCCCACCCTTTCTGGATCCAAGTGCTGGCTTCAGTAATGCAGAAGACCTGGGTGGATTCTGTACCAGTATTTTGTTCCCTTTTATTGCTGAAGAGTGTTCCAGTGCGTGGGTATACAACCTCTTGTTTATCACCAGTTGATGGACATTTGGATTGTTTCTACTTTTTGGCTGTTGTGAATAATGTTGCTATGAACATTGGCATAGAAGTCTTTGTGTGGACATATGCTTTCATTTCTCTTGCGTATATACTTAGGTGTGGAATTGATGGGCACAACTCTTTTTAATATCACTTTTAACAGTGTCATGATTGGCAATCTACAGATATATATGTGTGTGTGTGTGTGTGTGTGTGTGTGTGTGTGTGTGTGTGTGTGTGTGTTTGTGTATCTAAATACATATATTCTTTTTTTTACATTCTCTTCCATTTCAGGTTATTACAAGATACTGAGTATAGTTCCCTGTGCTATAGAGTAGGTCCTTGTTGATTAACTATTTTATATATAGTAGTGTGTGTATTTTATATATAGTAGTGTGTGTATTTCCCAAACTCCTCATTTATCCCTTGCACCCCCTTCATTATGTAAATTAACTTAGCTTCTCTCCCAGGAAGAAGGAATTCTTCTTGGACAGAGGAGGGAAATCAAGTTGACAACTTCAGAGTTTTCTTGGGTGGATGAAGGGGGAAATATGAGTATGAAGTCTTTTCACATATGTTATAAAGTGTAAAACAATTAAAATGTAATATATTACTGAGATCGTTGTAGCCGTCCACATGGTTAATAATATAAGGTGATAGAATAGCTATGCCTTGTACCCCAAACAAATAATTTAGCTACTAAAATACTATCAAGTCTGTAATATTGTATTTTATCCATTTTAGACACATACCTCCCCACCCTATCTTTTAACATTTCTGAGATAAGAATGTGTCTTTTGACAATAATGTTTTTTAATCACCATTAGCCATTTCCCCGGATGTTCATGTCTCTGAAATCTATAACCAGGGACGTCTGAGAGAAAATATGAACTATTGATTTCACCTCTATAGTGAGTGTCTGCAGTGAGGCTGCAAGCCTGTCATGACGATGGGAGTGGGGTTTCCAGGTGACCGTGTGGAAGGAGCCTGGGCAGCTTGTCCACAGGAGGGGGAAGGAGGCTGGGGGATGCGGGTCAGGGCTGGGGCCAGGTGCTCCCAGGGTTTTGATAACATACCTGACTTAGGAGACACAGGTGAAAGGGAGATTCAGGCTTCCACCTCCACCTCTCCGGGTGGCACACTCCCACTTTCCAGTTCCTTGCTGGGTCACAGAGTCCTCACAAATCAGTTTCAACATGGGGCAGCCTATCTGGAAAATATCTACTGCGTGCAAAGTCAGGCCTCGCATTCCTGTGACATTCACTCCTAACTAGCAACACAGCTACCAAAGGGCCCCTCAGAGGGACTGCGATTAGAGGCTGAATGAAACATTTCCACTGATGCCAAAGGATGGCCTATCACCCTGCCTGCTGACCACCGGCGCCGGGGCTGTAAGATAATATTATGACAAAGAAGTTCAGAAGCACAGGAAATGAAAACAATGCAGCGGCCTGGGAGGAGCTCCAGCACAGAAAGGACTTCAGAGCGGCCGGGGTCTGTTTGTAAAAGCAGAGGTTGTTCAAGCAGAAGAATGATCGGGAAGCAGCCGCATAGCACAGGGAGATCAGCTAGGTGGTTTGTGACCACCTAGAGGGGTGGGACAGGGAGGGAGGGAGACGCAAGAGGGAAGAGATATGGGAACATAGGTATATGTATAACTGATTCACATTGTTATAAAGCAGAAACTAACACACCATTGTAAAGCAGTTATACTCCAATAAAGATGTTAAAAAAGAAAAAAAAAAGAATGATCGGGGCAGAAACCCAGAGCTACCGCTCCCAGGAAGCAGCTTGTCAAGGGAGGGGGATGTTTTCGAGATTCTTCCCCTCCAACAGGGCCTGTGGTGGAGGGAGCAAAGCTGTGGATGCAGGGAGGCTGCCTTTGGTCTGGCTGAAGCCCCAGCAGGGCCAGGTTTCCGGAATCTAAGTAAATAAAAGGTAGTTAGACGGTAGAGGGCTCACCTTTCAGAAAATGCATTTCTGTCTTCCTTGCTTCCTTTTAGCACATCCTGTGAGAGTTTGTACCTTTGGCCTGATGGTAGCCTGGTCAGCGAGTCTGAGTATCTTGAGAGGGTTGAGGGTTCAGACCTCTGGGTTAGTGGTCCATCTCTCTAGGCTGGTCTAACTCCTGGGGGCCTTTGAGTAAGCTGGCTCGGGCTTTCCCAGTTTTAGAAGGAACTAAAGGTGGCCAACAAGGTCCCCAAACCTGCAGGTACCCCACAGGGACACCTGAGCCCATGGCTCTGAAATAGTTGACTTTGCTCCCAGAATACTGTGGAAAGGGTGGCCGTCGTTCCATCCTCCTCCAGCCTATACGTGGGTCCTGCATCCACCTGCAACCTGGGTAGCAGACAGCAGCATTACCGGTGAGACAGTGCCAGCACCCAGGGGCACTGGGCCCAGCTGGAATCATTTGTCTCTTCTTACCTTTTGGTTGGAGATTGGTACGTACCAGGCATGTGGTTGGCCTTTTATAAACTTTATCTCATGTAATCCTTACAGGAACCCAATGAGGGATTATATCAGTCAGGGTTCTCCAGAGAAAAAAGACAATAGAATGTGTGTGTGTTATAGAAAGATACAGATACAGATATAGATATATAACACACATAGTTTATCTGTACCTGCTATATACAGTATATCTAGATCTATCACCTATCTATCTATCTATCTATCTATCATCTACCTATCGAGAGAGGGAGAGAGGGAGAGAGAGATTTTAAGGATTGGCTCATGGCTTCATGGGAGGTTGACACGTCCAGAACCTGCAGGGGGGACTAGCAGGCTGGGGACTTGGGAAGAGTAGAGGTCACTGTTGAAGTCCGAAGGCCACCTACTAGCAGAAGTAACTCTTGCTCAAAGGAGGTCAGTCTTTTTGTTCTGTTCAGGCCTTTCCCTGACTGGACAGGCCCATCCACATGTGGAGGGCAATCTTCTTTACTCCAACTCCACCCATTTAAACGTTAATCTCATCCCAAAACACCCACACAGAAATATCCAGAATGGTGTTTGACCACGTATCTGGGCACTGTGGCCCCGGCAAGACACATAAAAGACACGTAAAATTAACACATAATTATAACATTAAGATTTAATTTTACATCCATTCCACAGGTGAGGCAGTTGAGGCTTAGATACTTGAAACAACTTGACTGAGATCACAAGCCGGTAAATGGCAGCTGGAGGAATTTTCTTTTTTTTTTCCCTCATTGTTTCCAATGCAGGTATTTCTGTATTTAGAGCTTGGGCTCTTAGCCATTTGGTTCTGTTATCTCCTTACAGGCTGTGGCTCTGGAGGAATCCGATGTGTAGGAAAGTCAGTCAGTGTTGTCAAATGAGCTGGTGTAAGGATAAACAGAGCATCAGTGGCTAAGAGATGCTGGCCAGGGGAGGGCCTTTGGGGGCCTCGGGAACCAAGTGTGAGAGGGCCCTGAGGGAAGTGGGGATAGTCAGACTTACCGGACATTGGCTGGTTGGTTCCCTGGTGGTGAGATGTATGACTTAGAGCAGAGTGGGCAGGATAAGTGATGGGTGAGAGAATGGAGTAGGGAAAGACCGAGAATTCCAGCATCTCCAAGGGTAGATAGAATGGTGAGGATGCTCACACTCCAGAAATCCTTTCACTTCAGATAAGGGAACAAGAAAGTACACTCCACTTCTAAAAAGAGGTCGTGTGTGGGAGGAAGACTGTTCTAGATGCAGAACTTTCAACAGCCAGCCCGTCTTTTCTTACTCTAAGCCAGGACATCAGAATTAGGAGAATCCTGTCTCTGTGAGGAAATTCGAGCTCCAATATATTTCTCCCCTCAGGAAGAGGTGGTCACTCCCCAGATCTGCAGCAAAGCTTCAGAGGCTGAGGTACCCCAATACAAGCCGTCAAGAACTTTCAGGAAAACCGGAGGGAGGATTGTGGAAGGTTACAAATTCCAGAGCAGCAGAACAACCAGGCATATTCTTAGGATCATACAAATTAGACTCTAGGAGTTTACTCAAAAAAGACCCATGATGGTTTACAAAATTTTGAGCAAACAATAAAAAATCAACGTATTCTTCCAAAGAAGACATACGGATGGTCAACAGGCCACTTGAAAAGTTGCTCAACATCACTAATCAGCAGGGAAATGCAAATCAAAACCACAATGAGGTATCACCTTACACCTGTCAGAATGGCTATCATCAAAAAGACCACAAATAACAAGTGTTGGTGAGGGTGTGGAGAAAAGGGAATCCTCATGCGTTGTTGGTACAATTGTAAATTGGTGCAGCCACTATGGAGAACAGTATGGAGGGTCCTCAAAAAATTAAAAATAGAACTACCATATGATCCAGCAATTCCACTCCTAGGTATTTACCTGAAGACAATGAAAACAGTAGTTTGAGAAGATATATGCACCCCTATGATCACTGCAGCATTATTTATGATAGCCAAGGTATGGAAGCAACCCAAGTGCCGATCAGTAGATGAATGGGTAAAGAAGATGTGAGATATATATATATATATATATATATATATATATATATATATATAAAACAATGAAATCTTCCCATCTGTGACAACACGGCAAAGTGAAATAAGTCAGACAGAGCAAGGCACATACTGTACTATTTCACTTCTACGTGGAATCTAAAAAACAAAGCAAATGAACAAGCATAGCAAAACAGAACAGATTTACAGATACAGAGAAAAAACAGGTGGTTGCCAGAGGGGAGAGAGGTTGGGGGAAGAAAGAAATAGGCGAGGGAGATTAAGAGGTACAAACTTCCAGTTGCAAAATAAATGAGTCACAGGTATGAAATGTACAGTGTGGGGAGTATAGTCAAGAACTATGTACTATCTTTGTATGGTGCCATATTGTACCTAGACTTATCGTGATCAGTTTGCACTGTGTAGAAATATCAAATCACTATGTTGTGTACCAGGAACTAACATAGTGTTGTAGGTCAGTTATACTTCAAAAACAAATAAACAACCTCATAGAAAAAGAGGTCAGATTTGTGGTTACCAGAGGCAGGGGCTGGGGGGGACGGGGAACTGGATGAAGGCAGTCAAGAGGTACAGACTTTGGTTATAAGATAAATAAGTTCTAGGGCTGTACTGTGCAACATGCTAGATATAACTAACATTGCTGTGCATTATATATGAAAGTTGTTGAGACAGTAGATCCTAAGAGTTCCCAGCACAAGCAAAAATATTGTTTCTCTTTCTGTAATTTTGTATCTGTATGAGATGATGGATGTTCGCTAAACTTACTGTGATAATCATTTCGTGATGTATACAAGTCAAATCATTATTTTCTACACAAACTTATGCAGTGCTGTATGTCAATTATATGTCAAAAAAACTGGAAGGAAAAAAATCAACAGAGTTCAAATAAAAATCCACATATTAGGGCTCTCTTAAGAAATCAGAAGACTGACAGCACAGAGCTCGAATTGCTATGGTAGTTGAGTTGACTTGCTGTAGTTGAGTAGGAGGTCCTCACGGCAGGGGGTCCTGTGCCTGCAGATCTCCGCATCCCCACCGCTCCCTGCTGCCTTCTGGAAACTTTCCTCCCACCCAGTCAGTTTCCGTCATTTACATTTGCTGCTGGGCTCTAGAATCCCTGCTGTAAACCAACATTTCCTTTATCTCTGAGGAAACTGAGGCCCCCAGAGGGAACACGTCCTGCCCAAGATGAGATAAATTGGTAACTGTCAGAGCTAGGACTTTAACCCAGGACCTTTCATACCCAACTCAACTTTTTCTCTCCACACCTGGAAGAGAGATCGCAGTGAAAGCTTGGTCTGCTGACTCTGGTCCAACGTGCTTTCCGTCATTATCCTTGGGATGCTACAAGGACTGTGGGAAATAGAACCAGAAAGGGAATGTGAGGGTGATGGCCGTGGTGAGAAGGGTAAGATTTTTTTTTTTAAACAGCGAGAGACTATGACTTAGGACTCAGGGAGAAGGGAAGAAAAAATTTCCCCAAACACAAAAATCAAGGAAGCAAAATGTGGAAGAGAAAGAGGAAGGAAATTCAAGCTGCCCCAGAATTTAAGCTGTCAGAAGTACCAAAATCCCCCAGAGTTGAGAACGTAATTATCACAGAAAGCCTTGCTCAGTTCAGAGTCTGAAGACTGTGAAAATTGAGAAACTTCAGAAATTGCAAACATTTTTTAGATGAAAGATAAAAACTAACTTGGAAGGAGTAAGGGGAGGTACTATTTTGAAGTAGACACTGACAAGGAATAAATACTGTTACAAAAATAAGACTGATAAAGGCATACTGTTTAAAACTTAAAAAGCAATTTTATTTGCATTATCTTATTTACCATGAAAGGCTTATAATTGTTTTATGGCCAAAGGGGTCTCTTCTCCCAACTCTTTGCTCCTCTGATGGAATCCTGTGATTTTGGATAGAAATGCTTAAACCTCAGGGGGATGCTGGGAATATCTCAGACCAGATATCCACAAAAACAGATATGTTGCTTGAAAAGCTGTTTTCCTTTGCACAAGTGTGTTTCTTTCTTGTTGTTTGTTTCTAGCAACTGTTTGCGTGTGTGTGGCCAGGAGAGGAATCTCTACATAGACTAAGTAGTCCAATGGGTCTTTACTGAGCTCTAAACTGCATGCAGGCAGGCTGTGGCTGCTGGGAGAACAGTGAAAAATAAGAGCTCTGTCGTTCCTTCACTCACAGAACTGACTTGGTCCTACTGTGTGTGGTGATTCATTAAGGCTGGATATGGTATAAGATTTCCAATAGCCTTTCGCATTCCCCAGTACTACTCCTTAGTTCACCTGTAATATTGGCTGGGCATCTGGGCCTTCTATGCATGTCTCTCCAAGAATGGCATGTTTTGTGCAATGTCTTACAGTTAGCAGGACTTGAATTTACATAGCATGCAGAAGATATTTCAAAACTCCCCCCTCTCTTGTCACCTGTTTTTACAGAAAGTCAACTTTGCAGGAGATAATTTCTCTTCTGTGTTTCTTCTGTTTTCTTGTGCTGGCCAGGATCTCCTGGGTGATGCCGAATGGAGGTGGTAATAGTGAAGATTGTCGTCATGGCCCTGATCTTGAAGGAAATGGCTCCTGGCCATTGAGTTTTATGCATTCACCATTATGTTTGTGGTAAGCTTTAAGAATACTGCTTTTTTCTTTTCCTAGTTTACTTAAATTTTCTTATCATGATAGATGTTGAATTTCATTGAACATCTTTCCGCATCTATTAAGATGATCATGAGATGTTTTTCCTTTTGATCTGTGAATGTAGTCAATTTACCCTATTGTATTGTCTTTTTTATTATTTATTGGTGGGTTCAGTTTGCTTATGTTCTGTTTAGGCTTTTGTATCCATGTTCCTGAGTAAATTTGTCTTATAATTTTCTTTTTCCAAACTGTCCTTGGTGGTTGGTACGGGTTATGCCAACCTCATAAAATGGAAAGACTTACCTGTTTTTCTATTCTGTGGAAGAATTTATCTAAGACTGGAATGATACGTTTACTTTATGGGAAGATTTTTTTATCTATGGGATTTAATTTTAAATTTTCTATAAAATCATTGTTTTTTTTTTTTCTCTTTTAGATAACATTTTAGTATTTTCTATTTTCTAAAATTTTTTCGTTTTCACCTGTTTACAATTTGGGGCACAAATCTATTTATATATTCTATCTTTTTAATATCTGCAGCAACTGTAGTTTACTTTTTCATTCATATCATAATTTTTTTAAATGAATGATTTTTCTTTTTTGAACAGTATTGTCTGAGACTTGTCAACTTTATTGCACTTTTCAAAAAACCTGATTTATTGACCTTCACTGTTGTATGTTTATATTTAACTTTATTATTTCCTACTTTTAATATTAGTTCTGATTTTGTGGGGTGGGTTTATTTCTAGTATACCCTAATACTGACAGTGTTGGCCTGTAAGTTCTTGTATCCACAAGGTGGGGGACTTCCTGTGCTGCTTTTCTTGCATGAAACCTAGCTTTTGAGTTCTCACTGTCAAAACAAAAGTTCAGTGACACCAGGGTTTGGCTTAAGTCCCCAAGAGCAAAGTGGATTACCTGTCTAAATTCTTTTTTTAAAAAAATTAATTTATTTATTTTTGGCTGCGTTGGGTCTTTGTTGCTGCATGCGGGCTTTCTCTAGTTGTGGCGAGTGGGGCCTACTCTTTGTTGTGGTGCGCGGGCTTCTCACTGCAGTGGCTTCTCTTGTTGCGGAGCACGGGCTTTAGGTGCGCGGGCTTCAGTAGTTGTGGCTCACGGGCTCTAGAGCACAGGCTCAGTAGTTGTGGCGCACAGGCTTAGCTGCTCCTTGGCATGTGGGAATCTTCCTGGACCAGGGCTCGAACCCGTGTCCCCTGCATTGGCAGGCGGATTCTTAACCACTGTGCCACCAGGGAAGTCCCACCTATCTAAATTCTTACTTTTACTTTATTTCTGGCCTCTGAGAAGTCCTTTTCTTACCAGCTCAGTGATACGTTTATAAAGGTACATTTGTTAATGTTATATTAGCATGTTAGGTGTTTTCAGTAGGAGGGTTGCTCTGGGTGTCTAGTCTGCTCTACTGATAGAAATAGAAGTTACTCCAGTTTACTGTTTCCCACTTTTCTTCCCCAGGTCTTCTATGTCTTTTGCCCCAGGTTTCTGGCTTCAAATTCCAGGGTCTGCAACTGAACCATGGGTCTTGTGTACCTTCTACAGTGACTTCATATACTTCAGATTGTAACTCTAAAGAACCCTTTTTCTTGCTGACATTGTTGGTCCCTCACTGCCTCACTAACAGATGTTATTACATGCCCATTTTCTCTGTTTCTTCACTCTGGAAAGGCAGGGGAGTAGAATACGGGGAGAGGGAAGGAATAAGAGGAGAGGTGAGTGTAAAGCAAACTCCTCCCTCACTGCTTTGAGAAGTTCTGGATGCTTCTCCTCCTCCTTCTTCTCTCTCTCTCTCTCTTTCACACCCACACCCACACCCACACCCACACACACGCACACATACACGAGGGCCTTGTCCTAGACCAGGCTAACAGGGCAGGCATCTCCCTGATGATGAGACAAAAATGGTCAGAGGCTGTCCCTTCCTTTTCCAATTAAACTTTTCAATAATCAAAAGTTAGTTTCTGGGCTTCCCTGGTGGCGCAGTGGTTGGGAGTCTGCCTGCCAATGCAGGGGACGTGGGTTCGTGCCCTGGTCCAGGAAGATCCCACATGCCGCGGAGCAGCTGGGCCCGTGAGCCATGGCTGCTGAGCCTGTGCATCCGGAGCCTGTGCTCTGCAACGGGAGAGGCCACAGCAGTGACAGGTCCGCATACCGCAAAAAAAAAAAAAAAAAAAAAAAAAAAAAAAAAAAGAGCTTTGATCCAAAAACCTATACTACTAACTTTATGCTACCCAGTCTTCTGACATAAGTTCTCTGCCTCTCTTCCTCTAGTTTGCTTTCTATCCTTTGTAAGATAGACTTATTGGTATATGTATTTATTACATTTGTTTGCTTTTTCTCCACTGTGCTATTTTTGAGGGTGTTTTTCTGCCACGACAGTGAGTTTAGTTGAATAAAGTTCGTTGGGTGGGAAATTGTCTCATGGCTAGGCCTCAGTTATTGATGGAATGATTTACCTTATGAAATGTATTTGCTGATGTTCTGTATTATAAAAACAAACAAAATGAAAAGGAAGAGTTGGAGAGGAGACACAAAGTAAAGACACAGAGACTTCCTGGAGTTTGCCATCCATCTCCACACTGGGCTTGCTGGGCTCCCAGAAGTTTTCCCAGACCTTTCCGGTTGAGCCCAGATTAAGCAGAGTTGTTTGGGGTATTGATCATTAGCTGTGCTGGCTGTTGCTCAAGAATAAGGAAAAATACCTAAAACAAAATAAAATGCAGAGTGCGGTTTTCCCAGTCTCCGTTGGCATGCTCACATTGTTGAAGAGGTTTAGGACTTCTTTTCTTCTAGTAGAGTCAACATGTATTTTTAAGCATTTGCTGTGTGCAGAGCATATGATGGCAGGCATTGTTAGGGACCCATGAATGCATTAATCTTCGTCTGTGCTTAATATCCTTAGGGAGGCAGATATATACTAACTTTGACAAAAAATTGACTCTGTTATGTCCCACTAGAGGGTAAATCAAAATACAAAGGGAATGTAGGAGAGGGATGGGGGTATGGGAAAGCCATCTCAGTGTGATGGATTTATTAAAAAAATTAAAACATTATATTTGAACAGGCAGATTTGTGAGAGTTGGGGGATGAGAATAGAGGGTAATGATTTTCTCAGGAGTCAGGAGACCTGGGTTCTACCTCCATTTCTATAATCCTTACCAGGTGTGTGATCTTAGGCAAATCACTATCTCTCTGAGACTCTGGTTTTTCACCTATAATGTGGGGATGTTAGAAAGTAGCTACCCAAGAGGTAAAAATTTCCAGTTATAAGGTAAGTAAGTCCTGGGGATGTAATGTACAGCATAGTGACTATTGTTAATAATGCTGTATTGTACACTTGAAAGTTGCTAAGAGAATAGATCTTAAAAGCTCTCATCCCAAGAAAAAAATTGTAACTGTGAGATGGATGTTAATTAAACTCATTGTGGTGATCATTTCACAATATATACATATATCGAGTCATTATGTGGTACACCTTAAACTGATACAATGTTATACATCAATTATATCTCAGTAAAACTGGGGGGAAAAGGACCTACCTCGTAGGTTTGTTGGGAGGATTTTAGCTCAGTATCTGACACATTGGAGGTTCTCAGTAAATGCTTGAAATGAAGTGCATATGCGTGTGAGTGTGTGTGTGTGTGTGTGTGTGTGTGTGCTTGAGTGCGCATGTGTGTGGTGTTGGGAAAGTGCTTGCTGGTGGACAGGAAGGTGGGAGCAGGGAGGTGGGAGGGTTATAGTGATGGTGGGTATGGGTGGGTAGTGTTGAGAAAAACTGGGGAAGGAAGATGTAGTGGGAGAAAAGACTAGAAAGTGAAATAAGAATCAAAGAGGAGAAAATCTTAGATTTTACTCTGTTGGAAACATGGAGCCAACATTGTTTTTCATCAGGTGATGAGAAAGAGCTCTCAGGTCCTGGAAGAAATGACCAGCCCCTGTGCATAGATACTCCACTATTTACCCGGCACCTATTCAGGTGTGGCAGATTGATACCACTCCCTCAAAAATATTCCCCAATCCCACACTTTCTCTCTCTTTTTTAAAAATAATATTACTACTACATTTTTAAATTTTTATTTATTTATTTTTGGCTGCATTAGGTGTTCGTTGCTGCGGGCTTTCTCTAGTTGCAATGAGCGGGGGCTAACTCTCCGTTGAGGTGCGCGGGCTTCTCATTGTCGTGGCTTCTCTTGTTGCGGAGCACGGGCTCTAGGCGCACAGGCTGAAGTAGTTGTGGCATGTGCGCTCAGTAGTTGTGGTACATGGGCTCTAGAGCACAGGCTCAGTAGTTGTGGCGCACGGGCTTAGTTGGACTGCGGCATGTGGGACCTTCCCAGACCAGGGCTCGAACCCGTGTCCCCTGCATTGGCAGGTGGATTCTTAACCATTGCGCCACCAGGGAAGTCCCATCTCTCTCTTCTTTAAAGGCTGTCTTTCCTTTGTGTTTTGAGGCCTGGAGGCAAAGGTGATTTGAGCTTTTGAAAAAAACCCAGGAAACTATGTTTCACCCAGTTACATCCTCCACACCAGCTCTTCCTAAGGTTCCTCACACATGCTCCCAAAATTAACGGGGTTACGGGGAGAGCTTTATAAGGTTAGCAGAAAATGTCAAACCACATGAGACTTGATGTACTTCCGTGGAACCGTCTTTTCTTCCCTGGTACAATACCCTGCAAAATTGTAAAGAAGGTGTAGGAGCTATTAAATCAATCCCAGAGGAGCCTTCTTGTTGCCAACCCGTTCTCTGGAGATTAGAATCCTGAGGGCAGATTTAGGGAATTGGAATCCAAGTCTGTGGAGTTGCCAACGTGTCCTGCCTTGACCTGCCAAGTTCAAGGTTGAACTTTTGTGAACTTTCTTTGCAACAGTTTGAATCTGCTCCCTTTGTGCCATGCAATGCCAACTTACGGCACTACTGAATACAGGGTTTCAGGGAACTGTATCAGGCCAGTGAGCTTATTTCAGCCTCGAAGCTTGATGGCCAACGTGAAATCTATGGCACAGGCAATCTTTTCTGATTAAAAAGCTTCTAGGAACTCAATCTAGCACCACTCTTCTTTATTACCGTTTTTCAGAAGAATGTCTAAGAATTGCACCTATCGTGGGAGTTAAGATTTTGAGTCAATGATTAATGGTATGGTTGCGTGTGTTTTCTTTCTGAATTAACCCATATGACCCATGGCATCTGCACCTCGTGTTAACCATTAGACACACAAATGAGCCCGGTATTTATCTGGGAGGTGGAGTTCTAATGCTCCTTGTTTCACTTTGTAGTGAGAGAAGGCCATGATCAGTGGGCTTTTCCATGAGAGCCAGGCTGGGGGCTGCCTTCCTTCCTCTGGTTTGAAGAAGTTCTGTTGGCCTCTGTTTGCTCCCGGACTGATGCTTGTCGCAGCGGGGCCTCCTTTCAGTGTTTCATATAAAAGTCCCTTTGATTGTGTGGCCTGCTAGCGCTTCACTAACCAATCTAGACCCAGCAGAGGCTGTTTTGCACTTCTGATAAAATCAGGCACCTTTCTTTACACGTGTCTGCTTTCCTTACAGCAAATGTTATTTATTTCCTATTCTTCAAACTCTTTCCATGCTTAATGGGGGAAAGAGGTTGCCTCTAGAGGTACTCTTGCCAAGTTATTAGTTTTAGGTAAATTCAGCTTGAATTTGAGCAAGATAATACAAACTCTGCCTGTCAGTTTTTCTGGAACTCTTCTTCCTGCCAGGAGCAATGTGAGCTCTGCCCCCTCTCTCAATTGCTTTCACTGCATTGCCTGAAATTGTGTGTGTGTGTGTGTAAGTGCTTGTCATGCTGTGGGGAAGTGAGAAGGAGGGATGAGGGAGGCTTAGTTCATAGTCTGGCTTTGGAGAAGATCACCTTCATATTATTTGTTCCCTTAATAAGAATTGGGTGGCAGGGGGAGCAGAGAGAGAGTGAGTTGGGAGGTTAGGATTTACTTTAAGGTCTTTGTTTAATTTCATGGCTTCAATTTGTTTTAAGGGTTGATATTTAATTTATTTTGAGATTCAAATAATATTAAATGAGGATATGGCTTTTTTATGTTTATTGAAAGAAAGCATGACTTTATTTATTTAAATGGAGATGTATTTGACATAGAACATTGTGTACATTTAAGATGTACAATGCATTGCTTTGATACATTTATATATTGTAATATGATTGCTGTTGCAGCCATGGTTAGCCACGTCGATCACGTCACACAATTACCATTTGTTTTTTGTGGTAGGAAATAATTGAGATCTCGTCTCAGCCATCTTGCTGATTATAACACAATATTGTTGTCTATATTCACTATACTGTGTGTTAGATCTCCAGAACTTATTTATCTACTAGTTGCCATTGTGTACCCTAAACAACATTTTTTCTATTGCCCTACCCTCAAGAAAGCAGGAATTTAAAAGGCTGGGGAATGTTAGTATAAAGTCTCCTAATATAAAGGGTTCCCTCATGAGGATCTTCTCTGAAGGGAAATCCACTCATATTTTTAATGCCCAGCTCACATGGCTCCCCCTCTGAGAAATCTGCCCAGACCAATCCAGCTGGGAATCTTTCCTCTTCTAAAAATCCTGCTGGGGCTTCCCTGGTGGCGCAGTGGTTAAGAATCCGCCTGCCAATGCAGGGGACACGGGTTCCAGCCCTGGTCTGGGAAGATCCCACATGCCACGGAGCAACTAAACCCGTGTGCCACAACTACTGAGCCTGAGCTTTAGAGCCCACGAGCCACAACTACTGAGCCTGCATGCCACAACTACTGAAGCCTACGCGCCTAGAGCCAGTGCTCCGCAACAAGAGAAGCCACTGCAATGAGAAGCCCGTGCACCACAACGAAGAGCAGCCCCCGCTCACCACAACTAGAGATAGCCTGCACGCAGCAGCGAAGACCCAACGCAGCCAAAAATAAATGAATGAATGAATTAATGAAAAAAAATCCTGCTGCACTTAGTTTGAAGCTTCCTTTAAACAGTGTTTTTCTACTGCTGTTATGTATACACATCTCCAACGTTTGTATGTTTTTGTACTTCTGCATGGATTTTGCACAAAGGGGAGTATATATCAGAACGTACGGATTCAAAAACTATTTATGGCGTAAAAAAAAAGGATGATCCAAAAATTCTGAGGAAAAAAAAAGAGAAGAAAAAGATAGTGTGGTTAGATGAATATACAGGAAAAAGACATAAATCATAGAGGATATCTTAGGTATCTGCTGGCCACAGAGTCTCACCCTACAGCTGTAGAGGAAGAGGAATGTTCTTCCCTCCATAGGAGGAAGAGAGGGGAGTGCACGGTAAGGTCCCAGGAGAGCTGGGGGAGCAGCACGGGGTGGGGGTCCTCCGCCCCTAGGGCTCTCAGTTCTGCAAGGTCTGTTCTCAGTGACCAGTGTCTTTTGGCTTCTCCTGTCCTATTTACTCTGGACTCCTCAAAGCCAGATTTTCTAAGTTTATTGATTCTGAACCCGAAGTTTCAATTTGTCCACAATTTCTTCTGAAAACCTACCAAGAATCTTCTGGATCCTATTGTGGGCTAAGGGTCCACAACTGTGTGCTGCTTCTTTCCTTTCCTATCTCAGACCACTGTATGTGGGGATGGGGGCAAAGGGGACTTGTTATATGTCCATTTTGCATCTATCCCCAGGTTCTTACATCTAGTTGTCTATTTAACATCTTCCCTTGGATGTCTGGTAGGCATCTTAAACTTCATGTGTCCGAAACCAAACTCTTGACCTTGCGCAGTACCAACCTGCTTCTCCCCTCATCGTCCTATTTCAATACATGTCAGATCCAGCCCCCAGCTGTTCAGGCCTGTTGTCTAACAGTCATCTTGATGCCCCTCTTTCTTCCAAACTCCACATCCAGTACATCATCTGTACCTTCAGAATATATTCTTTTTTTTTTTTTTTTTTTTTTTTTGCGGTACGCGGGCCTCTCACTGTGTGGCTTCTCCCGTTGCGGAGCACAGGCTCTGGACGCGCAGGCTCAGTGGCCATGGCTCACGGGCCCAGCCACTCCGCAGCATGTGGGATCTTCTTGGACCAGGGCACGAACCCATGTTCCCTGCATCGGCAGGCGGACTCTCAACCACTGCGCCACCAGGGAAGCCCAGAATATATCCTTAATCCAACTGTTCTCCTCTCAGCACCTCTCCAGCTCCTGTTGGGCTTGGAGCCACCTTCATCTTTTGCCTGGATTATTGCAATAGCATCTGCCTGGTTTCCCTGCTCTGTCCTTGCCCTGCCTCCGAGATCTCAGCAGCTAGAATGAGGGTCAAATTACGTCGTTCCCTGCTCAAAATCATCCGGTGGTTTCCTCAGGATCTCTTAGAATGCAATCAGAAGCTCTTTCTAGCACCTGCAAAACCTTGTATGATCTACATTCCCACCCTCTTGATTTCATCTCCTACTATTCACGCCTCCACGCAGACCTCCTTGCTGTTTCTTAAACATGCTGGTTGTTTAAGACCCTGCCTCAGGTCGCACTTTCTACTTAGAATGCTCTTTCTCCAGCTATTAAGTCACCTTATCAGAGAGGACATCCCTGCACACTCTACCCAAAACTCCTCTGAAATTTCTTCTTAGTCCTTCACATTTACTACATATACATTTGTCAGCTGTGTTATTTTGCCACCCACTTGAATAAAAACTCTATGAAAGCAGAGACTTTCTATTGTTTGCTCTACCTGGGACTGATCCCAGCACAGAGTAGGAACTCAGTAAATCCTGGCTGAATGAACCCCCTGAGGCGTAGAGAGGAACACTCTGGATGGGTGTTGCAGGATGCTGTGTCCTGCAGCAGCTGTTGTGGTCTAAGAAATGAGCAGAAAGGCCACAAAGCATATGGTAGGGCAAACCCAGCTGTGCTGAGTCCTTCTTCTCTCATCCCTACCATGAATGGTTCAGCTATTTTGTTTTATTTTCTCAAGAGAATGCGGTAACATCCATGACTAGTCAAGTTTTTTTCTTGGAGTAGGTCAATAACTTATGCTGTTGACATGTCTCTGTGTGTAATATCCTAAAGATCTTTCCCAAGTTCCAACTATGTCAGAGTAAATAACTGTTCCATATTTGAGCCTGTTCAGGCACACGTACATCCTCACTGCTGGCTACAGACGTAACATGACCCGTACTCTCCGGTCAAGAGGCTGACCCTCTATGCTGGGCGCCACTAAGAAGATCCAATGTTCTCATGAGGTTCCAAACAGCTTTTGCCAATGGTTTAGGAACTCTGATTTGTATTTCAAGTTTTTTTGGATTCTCTTATTTTTTAAAACTACTACAACAACAGCAATAATGATAGTAATTAAGAAAAACCCTTAAAGATTATTTCAGAGATTATATTACTAAATATCTAATAGAGTAATATTTCCTAATACCAAATGTTAGGAAATCTTGAATGTATAGCTAGACCTAAAAACTGTATTCCAGTATGAATTTCAGATGGTGGATTCAACATGCTTACCTAAGTTAGCTTTCTCCCCAAACCCAGCTAAAATGACAGCAAGACTTTTCTTTTCTTTTTTAAAATAAACTCACAAGAACAGGACAGAAAGGCCAGGAGAAGAGTCAACAGCAACACAATTTTGGAAGTTGGACAAAAATGGACACCTAATAGCCGACTTAGCAGATTGGAAAAAGCTCAAACTGGCAACGAGGAAACCTGCCAACTAACTTGCACAGAAGGCATAGATGTTTCTGGAACTGTCACAAAGGGGGAGCTAATAGAGGCAGTAGGGTGAAACCTATTTGAGAAAGTTTCGGATCTTTATATCACCTTCTCCCAACGCATCCCTCTGAGGGTCACGCTTACCTGAAAAGTATTTGGAAGTTTATTCTCTGGAAAAACAATCTCTGGTTGGGAGATAACAGGTAGATGGGCCCTATGGCCAGAAGAGGAGGATTAAGTGACTATATGCAGACTGAGCACTTATCAGTGTTCTCCGCTCCAAATTGGCAGGGGATAGTTTAAGCAAGTCCCCCGCGATAGAGGGAAAATGAGCCACAATTAGACCTCAGTGAAGGAGCCTCTGTAAGCAGCAGGGTCTTGGCCCTTGACAGAATGATAGCCACAGTGTTTAACTACCAGCAAGGTCACCAGCCAGTCAGAAAGATGATACCAGACACACACAACTGGAAAGGCCATACCCAGTCCTGCACTGTCTGGTTGTGCAGGCAGTACACTGCACAAATACTGGCAGTAGCTGGGCCACATCAGAGCACGCAAGCTGAATATCAGTGCTAGTCTTGGGTGATCTGTCCTCATTTCCGATGTGACTTGCGTGCCTTATAGATAGAGCCAAGGAGACCCCCAGAAATATGACTTTTGTGATTGGTTATTCTAAGACTGGGGACACATTCTACAGAGCAGAATCATCCTGCTGGTCCCAATTCATCCCCCTGACATTTCATATTAGTCAATTGATTTTCGACTCATAACTGTTAATGAAATAAGCACAAGAAGCAGTTCCTGCTGGGAAAAGAAAGATAAATATTCCAAGCCTGTCTCCAAATTAGTGTAGTCGAAAAACGATGTTAATTGAAAACAGTTTAACTCAGCAAAACTCACAAACACAAAGTTCTTTCCAATGTGTTTGCTAAATTAATCATTTTAACATTTCTCCTGCGTTCTTAAAGCAGGATCATTTGCAAACGAGTGACCTGACTTTGCCACTTTCCATTGATTTACGGGATGGGGGAGGAAGAGGGGAGAGAGGTAGGTCTAGGATTCTGATACAGTGAGGCATCTAGCCCTCCCTTTCCTTACTTGAGTACTTACTTTGAACTGTCATCATATGTTAATGAGCTTCAAGCTTGTCTAAGAAAATGCCAGCCTTTCATGTAACAGGGCTAATTTCTTTAAAGTCTGAATTTAGGCAAAGTTTAAAAAAAAAAATCACAGTTATTAGCCTACTGCCTGATCTACCTTTTAAGCCTTCTGGAATCTTGCATTTCAACTGGGTTTTCATCATTTATTGTGGATGAGTGATCTAGAAAGTTAATGTGCTCCTTTTTATAAATAGTCTAGTTGTAAATCATTCACTAGCTCCCTAACTGGTCCTTAGGTAGGGAGAGAAGGAAATGCTTTTAGTTCCAAAGCCCCTCCCTTCTGTGCAGGCATTCCCTGTGACCGCCTGGATTTCTACAGAATTTTTGCTCTCTTGGGTTTGGCTACAGACCTGCGCTCTGAGTGCGTGTCTTTTGACAGGGATCAGACCAGCTTGGATGCTGCTACGGGCTATTTCTTGAGGTGGAGCAGTAGGTGTGGCATGGCGGCAACCAAAAGTAATTTCATCCTGATGAACCAGATGGTCGGGACTGGTGTCAGCAGGGCGGATCCCTGCTTGCTGTTGCCCAAGCCCAATGTGAGAGCCTGGAGTCACACTCTTTATCTATGACTCCTGACCCATGGTCAGTATGCCAGTAAGGCCGGCTGTTTCCGATAGCCCTCGTGATGTGTCTGGACACTGGACTGTGGAACGTGGTTCCACAGATGTTGGTCATATCATCTGGCAGTATTAGAGTGTTCAAGTTTGTTTTTTGGAAAAATCTGGAAGGGTTTCAGGCTCATCCCCCAGTGGGTTAAAAAAGGCTTCCCTGAGACAAAGGACCTCTTGAATACTCACGTTAGTGTTAGCAGGCCAATCTTCTTAGTTCGGATTCCCATTAACCTCCCGGCGGCAATTCAAGTTTTTGTTCGGAGCCAGCCCCCGCCCTCCTTCCAACAGTGCCGTCCTCTGAACTTGTGCACGGGGCTGAGGCCACCGCTGTGGGCTCCCAACAGGTGTGTGAGGCCCGCCTGCAAGTCCCTGTCACTTGTCCAGGGCCCTGCTCTTGGCTTTCTTGGGGAAGCTCTCACCTGGCCTGGCATGTTTAACCCTGGTGAAAGAGTTACAGAGCTATTCCTGTCAGTTTCCTATACCCCAGCCTGAGATTCAAATTCAGTTTCAGAGTTATTAAGACAGTAAAGGTAGGCCCTGTATGTCTCTGCCGAACACCAGCCGAGGGTGAGTTTCCCAAACATCAACCCTCGAAGGAATCTTTCTTGCAAACGATCGATCTAGTGAGGACCCTCTAGGTCTTACTATTCTGGAAACCTGGTTATTGGTTCAGTCCAATGCATATAAACCCACTTCTATAAAAAGGGCCTGACACTCAGATAGATCTCAGCGCCTTCTCTTCCTAGCTGCGTGATCTTGGAGGGATTCCTTAATCTTTCTGAGTTTTAAGTTCCTCGTTCGTTAAATGGGGATAATAACACCTACTCTGTAGGGGTGGGTTGTTGGAAGGATTCAGTGAAATAATATGTCAGGAGCGAGTGGAGAGAAAGCATTTAATACATGGAAAGGCTGTTGCTATTAAGTAACATGTGCCGTCTATGGACTAGGCACTGGGCACAAAGGTAAAAGTCCATGCACAGTTTATGGCCCAGGGAGGAAGTTGGACTTATGAACAGATGGCTTCAGTAGGGTGGGAGCAGAAAGTTAGAGGCGCACAGATGGCACGAGGGCAGCTCCGCTGAGTGCAGCTGCGAACCTGGGACTGCTGGAGTTTCTTTGTCTTGTTTTGTAATTGCCTGATAGTGATGTGTTTTCCGGCTAGGTGGAGTCCTGGGTGTAACTAGGTGGGGCAGGTGAGGCCAGAGGCCAGGTGCAGCCTGGGGAAGAGGTTGTGAGGCCCTGCCGTGCGTGCGCAGCCTACAGGCATGCTACTTCCTGCAGAGGCGAGACCCCATTGTCAATGTTGGCAGTGAGGTTCTAGACAGTCCACTGCATTGCCTCATCCCTCTTCCCTCGGTCAGGACTGAATGTGAAAATACCTGCAGTTGCACCTGTGGCTGAGAAGTTCTTTCTCGTCGTTCCCCAGATATGCAGCCTGCTCGTCGTGGTCGTAGTCACGGAAACTGTCTTGCTGTCCTCTCTACCGCTCACTGGCACCTTTCACCACTAGTTGTTTTTGTGGAGGCTCAAGCTGTTAATGACTTGAAGTTCTCAGAAAAATTCAAACTCTGGACCCAGCGAAGGGCATGGTGAAAATGGACGTGATGAATTTCCTTAAGTGTTCAGTGACTCTTGGGTTTGACCATAAACTCAGCAGCCTGGCCTTGGAGCTGTGCACAGTGTGGCTCTCCTGATCTTCCCGTTGAATCTCTCCACAGTTCAGATTCCATTCCATTCAGCCTCTATACCTTAGTTCCTTCTATTTTTTTTTTTTTTTTTTTGCGGTACGCGGGCCTCTCACTGTTGTGGCCTCTCCCGTTGCGGAGCACAGGCCCTGGACGCGCAGGCTCAGCGGTTGTGGCTCACGGGCCCAGCCGCTCCGCGGCATGTGGGATCTTCCCGGACCGGGGCACGAACCCGTGTCCCCTGCATTGGCAGGCGGACTCTCAACCACTGCACCACCAGGGAAGCCCAGTTCCTTCTATTTGAAATGTTCTTTTTTTCTTGACTCCCTCAGATTGGGTACAGTGCTTCTCTTTTTTGAAACCACTCCAGCAAAATTTTGGCACTCCTCTCAAAATATTTCACTTGTGTTGTCTTTAATTACAGTTATGTAAATACTCATCCTTTCCATGAGATGGTAAGCTAGTACGTTGAGAGTAGGAAGCATGCCTTCTCCCCTTTGTACGTAGGATGTGCTCAATAAATATTTATTGAACTAAAGGAAATTTAAAAAACACGATTAAACACCTACAGGGCACCAGACGGTGACTGGAGAGGCCTCTGAGCCACAGTCCCAGTTTTCGTAAGTCTTCATGACTCGAGCTGGTCTTGGGTTATAAACATCAAATTCATTTGGAGCCTTCCGAGTATTTAAACAAGCGCTTGCCCTTGCTGCGGCTAACGTTAACTTTGGAAATTGATAATAAACAATAGAAAATAAGGTGTCTGTGGGTAGCAGTGATTAACAATATCCTCTGTAGAAGGGCTGGTGTTGGGTGTCTGGGGTTTCTGCAGGTATGTTATATGATGGGTAAACCAGTCATTTCTGTTCAGACTGCTTTCCTCACCTGACAAGTCATTCTACAAATTCCTTGGATGGATCAGTGAAACTCGTCACCTATAGGGTGTCTTAGATTTCAATTCAAGAGCAAGAAAAATACCAGAGGGTAGGTTTGGAATATAACTCTGTATGGGACCGGATTAGTCAGCTTTTATTGCGATAGTGCTGTGTAACAAACAACCTCAAGATCTTGATGGCCTTCAATAACAAATATATGTTATTTGTTCATGTGGCATGTCAGTAGCTGTGAGTTGTGCTGTGGTTTAGGGCTGCCCCCATATTATCTTCTTATTTTGGGACCTGGGCTGAAGGAACAGCCCCCATTGGCCTGCAGTGTTCCCATATTGGAGGATAGGTGTTCAAGTCAGCCGGCAGTTGTTTGGAATGCCTCTTCAAGGCTTCACTTGAAATTGGCATGTCATCACTTCAGCCCACATTCTATTGGCCAAAGTATTTTAGATGGCCAAGTCCCCAATGAATGGGGCAGAAATTGGGGGGAGGGGTGAGAGGAGAGAGCAAAATAAATGTTTGCTAAATTATAATCCAGTTGACCACAGGGACACTTAGAATATTTTTATTCCTCTGCTGATGGAGGTGTAAACTCCTTGGAGAGAGAGACCAATACCTTGCTCTTTGCCAGGCACATCGACACTCGGCATGTGTTTGTTGAATGAGTAATTGAACTGCCATGGCTCAGTTTAACTAGGTGCATGGTCTTTCTCCATTTGCATCTGTTTTTCATGGAGAAAGTCATTCCTTTTAGAAACACAGACCAGACAGACGTTGTATGTCATTAGAAGCTCTAATCTTATGTTTGCTGCTATCCTTGCAGTGGTGCTCTCAGGAGGGCAGAATCTGTGGACGGAGTCATCCTGGGGAGGACCAGTGAGTGAGAGGATGTAAAGAGGTAGTTTGGGTAGTTCCCCACCCACTGCCACACCCAGCGCAGGATGAGCAGTAGATGGAGAGTAAATAGGAGGTTTCGCCTGGTGAGGCTTCCCCCACCAAATAAGAAGGATGGGTGTGCGTTGCTGAGAGAAACTCTTTATATAAAAGTTTAAACTTACAATGTGGGTAGTTGGGGAGGGGCTATTTCTGCTGCAGAAGCTTGCTTATTTCAAGAGAACTTACAACCGATTGCTTTAACTACTGCAGTGGGGGAGGCAAGAAGGTTGGAATTTGGAGTTTGGAATCCAGCAGGGCTGTGCTGGAGCCCTATCTCCGCTCTTCGCTGTGTGGCCTTGGGCAAGTCACTGCACCTCTCTCAGCCTCAGTTTCCTCGACTGTAAACTGGGCAGAATGATAATACTTCTCTCAAGAGCTCCTGTAAGGATTAAATTAGCTGATGTATATAAAGTTCTCAGTACAGTGCCTCATGTGTAGATAACATAGTAGTTGGAAGCTACTGTTACTATTGCTATCAGCGTCACCATCATGATTTTGAACACATTGTCCGAATTTCAAATATTATAAACTTTCATTAAACACAAATCCTCAGGAAAATATTTTTCAAAGCAAGGAATTCCTGCAGCTCTTTTAAGGAAGAGTGAGAGGCAAAAATATGGAGAAGGAAAGGCGAAACGGCACAAGAAGAGAGTAGAGAAGAAAGAAAAGAATGAGGATTAGTTTTTGGGGTGTCTGAAGAAGAGACACTAGTAAGGAATTGTCTGGAAAAAGAACTCTTGGGGTTTGGGAGCAGGTGGGGAGGAGGAGGGAGTCCAGAGCTCATGCTGGGAGTTGGGCTTCAAGGGACCAGAACCAAGAAAGGGGCCACTCCTTAAGGCAGCTTGGGATAAGGAAAGCCAGGGACGAGGTCTTAATATATCAGACTCATCAGAAGGAGTCAAGAGTCCCAAACCTGGAAGGCCGAGGAGAAACACCAATTTCACAGACCCAGGGGTGATGGTAGAGGCAGCCGAGTCCGAGCTTCAGTCCCCAGAACAAATGGGTTGGGAGTGAGACCAGGTCAGGAAGAAGAAAGGGGGCGCTGCGGCCTCTCGGGACATGTACACCTTGCCGAACAGGCTGGGGCGGGTCAGGTGCGAGAGGATGGACAGGCATGGGAAAAGCAGAGGCAGGGCAGGGGCATGATGGTGACAACACTGGTGCTGCCGCGACAGGACCGATCAGCCTCATGGGTGCTCAGGGCGAACCTTTGTTCACAAGGAAACTGAGGCTCTCCCTCAGTTTACCTCCCTGTCTTCTCGTACTTCTGGGACTGAAGTTCTTTTAGGGCAATAATGAAATGTTGAAGAGAAACCCCCAGAAGGAAGGGGCACTGGCCTTCAGCAAGTTGGAGCATAGAACAAAAGGCACCTCTTTTTGCAGGAAGCAATTTCTCCGCAGAACATCCAGGGTTACTGGTCTCACGGTCCAGCTTATTCTCACGGCCCTGAGCATGTGTGTCTGTCCCAGACGTGTGCTGGCTGTCTAGCTTAGTGTCTGGTGCACAGCAGGTGCTCAGTAAATATTTGTTAAATGAATAAATGGAAACTGCTGGAACAACTGAAATAGCCCTTGTTAAGAGAATTTCAAAGTTTTCTTTTGTATTAAAAAAAATGTGAGAACTCCAAAAGAGCTAAATGTGTATGGATCTGAGAGAAGGATGAGAGGTTCAGTTCCAGAAGGGATTTGGTGTCATTGCAACCTGTCTGAAAGCAGAGGTGATGGACCTCGGCCACGTCCAGCCCAGTCCCATCATAGCCTTACCCAAGGCCTGGCCATGTTACATGGTATGTCAGTCAGGGTCCCGGTAGAGAACAGATGGTACTCTCATACTGGGTAAATTGAGGAGAATTTAATAGACACTATTTACAAGGGATGGGCAATGTGTAGGGAAACCACAGGGTTTGGGTTGGGAGACTGAGGGTGGTGCAGTAGGGCTGTTACCACTCTCAGGAGGGAAAGAGCAAGGAGAGGGTGTGGGTGGGAACCCTGGAGAGAGCTGGACTCCCTGACCTCGGTGGAAGCACTGGGCATCAGCACTAAGGGAGGAAGCTGAGTGAGTAGATAACCTGACATCAAATGCTCCTGCCCTCCTTCCCCTGCCGTGCTCCCAGTTGGCTGGACCCAACTGGATGCCAGAGGGCTGTGGAGTCTCTTGAGGCAGCCCTTACAGGTCAGCCTCCTGGGTACAGAGTAAGCTGAAGAAGGGTGGGGCTTGGAGATGGAAAGGTTCATGGAGGAGTTCCAGCCCAGAGGACCATTTAAGAGCCTGGTGAAAATAAAATGTGAGGTGGAGTCTTCAAGCGTCTGGGTGTGGTCACTACTTAAGGCAATGTGTGGTCTGACCGTGAAGTCCAGCTCCTTCAGCCAAAGTGTGGTCACATGAAAATTAGAAAACAACGGACGTGTCACGAAATACAGGGATGACACTGACACAGGGTGGAGCCCCGGGTGGGACCAGGGAGGTCAGCCTAGGTGTTGCCCGTTTAATCCTTAATAATGATCTATAAGATATAAACATCTTGATGAAATTGGCCAAGGTGACCAAATTACAAGGTGTTATAAACTCTGGCAGAAACAAACTAATGAAAGACCTACCAGCGGAAAATGCCTCTGGATTTAAAAGATGGGATTTGGGGCTTCCCTGGTGGCGCAGTGGTTAAGAATCCGCCTGCCAATGCTGGGGACCCGGGTTCGAGCCCTGGTCCGGGAAGATCCCACATGCCGCGGAGCAACTAAGCCCGTGAGCCACAACTACTGAGCCTGCACTCTAGAGCCCGTGAGCCACAACTACTGAGCCCGCGCACCTAGAACCCGTGCTCCGCAAAAAGAGAAGCCACCGCAGTGAGAAGCCCGCGCACTGCAACAAAGAGTAGCCCCGCTCGCCACAACTAGAGAAAGCCTGCGTGCAGCAACAGAGACCCAACACAGCACCCCCCCAAAAAAGAAAAGATTTGGCGAAGTGAAATTTGGGGAATCTGGGGGCAGCATGTTTTAAAGCATACACATCCACTAAGAGGCAGAAGACGGGAAGGCAAGACTCGGCAACCGTAACTAAGGGTGAAACGGGCTGCAGGAAATGCTAACCTCCTGGGGACTTTTGGTAGAAGGAAAAATCTGTGTTGGCTGATTCATTGCAGCATAAACGTACTTGTAGTTTGGCAGTCATGAGTTTAACGCTAATAATTGTTTTAAATAATTAAAAATCATTTAATTAACTAGGAACTCGCACAGAGCTAAGTGCAGAAGAGTCATATGTGCTGATGGAGGCCTCTCACAAAACTTAAAAGATTAACTCCTGTGGAATAAAAATAAAAATTGTTTCAAGCTTTTTACATACCCTTTGACCCAGAATTCTACTTCAAGGAATTTATCTTAAATAATCAGGGCAATTCTTGGAGCTATAGGTATAAGGATGTTCACTGTAGAGTTTGTTATAATGGCTCCAAATGAGAAACAACCTATATATTCAATGGTAGGGGATTGGTGAAAGAAATTTTGCTAGATATGAATAGATGTTATAGGGGAATTTGAATGACATTGGAATATATCCAATGTGTGGTTTACAGAGGGCAAAACAGACTCTGTATCACTTTGATCCCATTTTGGTTACACACACACATACACATACACACAGAAAGAAGACTGGAAAGATGTCTGTGAAACGATTGAACATGATTAACTCTAAAAAAGGTAAATGAATATATGTAAGATATATACGAATAATTCCACCTTTTTTTTTCCTTATCCAAACTACCTCAATTTCTACAGTAGACATGCATTACTTTATGGTGTGAAAGCAATTTCTTTTTGCTCATCTAGTGAAATACGGTTTTTCTCCTAAGAACACATTAAAAATATGTATAATTTAAAAAAATCTCCACCTTCTATTCTTCCTATGTCTCATTTGCAGTGATGAAAATCCATTTGGTAACTCATCCCAACAAAGTTTCAGTGTCCTCTTTCAGAACATTTTTCAAAATCAAATAAATTTTACTAGAATACTAAACCCTACTTTTTCCATCTAAACCTCTCAACGTATTTCTAGAATTTGGGAGGACATGTTGTATTTTCTCCTTGAGGAGGGGTTTTATTTTATTTTATATTTTATTTTTTAAACCCACAGAGAGGACTTTCTTGCCTCTCCCGCACCTGTTAACTCTGGCGTCACACCCAGATCAGTAAGGTAGGTTAGAGACGGATGTGCAGAGGTACTTAGAGGAGGTTGGATAAAGAATTGAGAGAGCACAAAGGAGGTCATGTGTATTTTATGTGACATTGAAGAATATATCTAAAAACCAATGGAAGATCATGAGTTACTGAACCTCAAGGAGGAAATAGCATTTGGCTTGTGAACTATTTATTACTTGGCTTTGAATAAAAATGATACCAAAGCCAATTATAGGAGGGGGATGGAGTTCGAGTGAATCTAATAATAGATTGTTAGACTGAAAAAAATTATAGAAATCGTTAGTCAGACATGCCAGAGGCTCATTCTAGTATCAAATATAAAAGTAAAAACTTGGCACACGTCAAAACTTCTAACAGAAGGGATTTTTCAAAGTAATTTTTAATAAACCCCAACAGTGGAATACAATGCATCCCTTAAAATGAGGTCACAGAGGCATATCCTTCAGCCCTTGCAGGTGGCTTCTAAGGACCCGCCTCAGGTTTGCAGGAAACAATTTATAAACCTCAAGATCCTCTGAGCTCTAAAATATGATGATTTAATGGATCTAGGATTCCTTATTCCCCCAAAGGGCCTAATTTAAAAGAAATAATAGGACCGAGATGTAATTTGCGTTTCAGGAAGTAAGGAAGAAATGTTTTTTCCCTCAATTTATAAAAATTTATTTAGCACCTACTCTATGCCAGGGCTTGTGTCAGGTGGTAGAGATAATGAGATGAAGAAGACATAATTAAGGGGTTCACATTCAAGTGGAGGAAACAGATCCTGAAACAGACAATGATAATAAAGTGAGGCAAGTTCTTTATCAAGTGATAAAATCTCATAGACAGTAATATTTACGTATTTACTGAGGAAGATGAGGACCTTGAGTGTGACTTAAGAAAAGGGGTATTTAAACCATGCCTTGAAAGACAAGTGAAAATTTAACAGTCAGTAAAAAAGGAGTGAGTGAGTGTGTGTGTGTGTGTGTGTGTGTGTGTGTGTGTGTGTGTAGTCCTGGAGGTCAATGCACTCATTGGCAGGATTGAAAAAGTCATGGCATTTTTTTGGTATATTCTTTGGTAAAGTGTCAAATCTTTAACCCACTTTTTATTGGATTATTTTGTTAATACTTAGTTTGAGAGATCTGTATATACTTTTTGGAGTCAAGTCCTTTGTCAGAAATATGTACTGCAAATGTTTTCTCCCTGTCTCTGGCTTGCCTTTTCATTAATGGTATATTTTGAGGAACAAAAGTTTTAAATTATGATGAAGTTCAATTTCTTCTTCTGTGACTCATATTTTTATGTACTATCTAAGAAATCTTTGCCTACATTAGGACTGCAAGGATCTTATCCCATGTTTTCTTCTAGAAGTTTTATACTTTTAGTGTCTAATAGCATTTCCAGTTAATTTGGGGATATGGTGTGATTATAGGTCAAGGTTCATTTTTTTACATATGACGATTCAGCTGTTCCAGCATTATATGTTTGAAATACTATTCTTTCCACCGTAGGAAATCAATTGTTGAAAATTAATTGACCGTATCTGTGTAGGCTGATTTACCCACCCCCTACTCTGTTGCATTGATCTACATGCCTATTCTTATGCCAATACCAGGCTCTCTTGGTTACTGTAGCTTTTCAGTAAGTCTTAAAATCTTGTACTGTAAGCCTCCAACTTTGTTCTTTTTAAAAATTGTCTGTGATATTCTATGTATTTTGTATTTCCCTGCATTTTAAAATTAGCTTGTTAACCCCTACCAAAAATGGCAGCTGGAATACAGATTAACATATGTTGAATCCATAGACCAATTTGGAGAGAACTGATAACTTAACACTTCTGAATCATTCAATCCATGAATGTGGTATATGTCTACATTTGTTTAGTTTCTCTTTCTTTGCTTTTTCTCAGTGAAGGTTTGTAAGTCTCATTGTACCAGTCATATGGGGTCATGCTGTCTGCACAGAAGAGACAATTTTACTTCTTCCTTTCCATTCTTAATGCATTTCCTCCCTTCCTTCCTTCCTTGCTTCCTTCCCTCCTCCCTTCTGCCTTCCCTCCCTCCCTTCTTTCCTTCCCTCCCTCCCTTCCTTCCCTCCCTCCCTTCCTTCCTTCCTTCCTTCCCTCCTTCCCTCCTTCCTTTCTTCCTTCCCCTCTTTTTCTTTCTCTTTGCCTTATTACACTGGCTAAGATCTCCAATACAATGTTGAATAAGTGGTAAAAGTGGGTATACTTGCTTTATTCCTGATCTTAAAGGGAAAACATTTAGCAAATGGTCTGACACATGGAAGCCGTCAGAGAGTGCCCCACGGCTCCAAAAGATCTTTGAGATGGGCAGCAAACCCAGCCACTCCTCACTTCACTGCTGACTTTGCTCCTCACCAGTATCATCTCTCCACTGAACCCTCCCAGTAGCTTTCTGACTGCCTCCCTCCCACTCTGCCTCCCTGTCCCAGCCACACTCCCAGTTCTATTCTCCAGACAGCAGTGGCATTACCCTTTTAAGACTCAAGTCAAACACAGCCATGGGGGCTCCTCCTCTTTCTCCCCCTTCGCCCCTGCTTCCCCCACATCCCTATTTAATGCAGTGTGTCTTGATTCTCCTTCCCCAGGAGTGACAGGCTTGCTCTTTCCACAAGTCCTGGAAGATTGATGGGCCTTGATCCTTCTCTCTTAGCTCCTTCTGAAGCCTGGGATTAAGCTAACCGGGCTCAACAGTGTTGCTGACAGGGGTCCTTAGAGCCTCTGAACATCTGCGTCTTGGTGACCAAGTGTAGAAAAGTCCAGGAAGGCTGGTGGGTTTGCCAAGTCTCAGAAGACAGACATTCCCTGGGGCCTCTCACTGGAAACCCTAAGTAATAAGAGTGCTTCCTAAGGGGAGACATAATGACTTTTTATCTCTCTTGCAAGTCTTTACTTAGAGACTCCATCACAGACACATCGTGTGAAATGGGACAGGAATTCCATTAGAGGAGGGAGCAAGTGCGGAACTCCTTGGCCAGAACACTATGTTCAACCAGTTTGACATTTGTAATAATGTCTTTGCCCCTGAAGACTGTATCTCTCATCCCGCAGCTTCTGGTGAAAAGTATTTCAAAAAAGGCAGGGAGGGCCTGTCACTCAGGCATTATCAATCACTCAGGCCATCAGTCAGTCAGCAAAATCTTCCCTGGGTACCTATCATTCCCTCGTATTTGTGGAAAGCACTTTCAGATGCTTTGTCTCATTTCTTCTTCTCAGCCCCCATGTGAGGTGGGCAGGACAGATGTCACTCTCAGATGGTAAGTAATCTGAATCCTTAGAGGCTGGGTGGCATGAGATCACAAGGCTAGACAGTGACGGAGCTGGGGCTGAATCATGGATTTCCTGATCATCATCTACTCTGTTCTCTACTCCCAGGTTGTGTCTCTAAATCCAGCCTGGGGATGAAGGTGAGGTACAGATGCCGTGTGCTTGGCCAGTAGACACTTCTTTATAATGATTTGTGCTTTGAGGTCGCTGCAGATGCTATCTTAAAAAGACTTTCTCACTCAGAGCAAAGTCAGCTATGACAGGAGAAGTCTGTGGCGTTAGAGGTGACCACCACCTGCTGCAGAGAGAGGATGGGAAAGAGGGCAAGGAGGGCTCAGCAGCAGTGGTACTGGTGGTATAAAGGGAGAACCCCTCCAGGGCTTTGCTTACTTCTCAGGCTGCTGGAGCTCTTGGAGCTGTTAATCTTGGCTCCTTTTTAATCACTAAGTTCTCTTTTCAAGAGTTGTTTCCCCTGCTCCTCCTCCCCCTTCCGCCTCTCTTGGAGAGCTCTTAAAAGCAGACCTTAAACTAAATAAACACCCAAGTGAAACAAGCCAGGGCCGTCAGATGTGAAGGATGCAGCCGGTAAGGTAGGGGCATCCAGCGGTCTTGGGCAGTTGTGTGTGTGTGTGTGTGTGTGTGTGTGTGTGTGTGTGTGTGAGCAATGACATGGGATGGCCAATAGGACCCCCACAGCCCTTTGCCTCTCTCTCCTTTGGTCTATTTCCTGGGACTTTTTCATGAGTCTTTTAAGCAACCTCCATCTGCCTTGGTAGAGGAGCTGATGCTTGCCTTAATCTTGCTTTGTTTTCATCTGTACCTGCCTGCCGGCCTTCCTGCTGTTTCTTCCTCCCTTCTTCCCTTTTCCACTCCTTCCCTTCCTTTGTTTCTTTTTTCAGTAGAGTAGATCTTTCTGTGATCTTAGAAGAGGCACCTATGTATGATGGATAGGAGGAGAAGCATGGACCATGGAACATGGGTTTAATTTAAACCTCTCAGAGCTCAGATCCCCATGTATAATATAGGGTTAACTATGGTAACCCCACTGATGGTTGGGAATATTAAATGGGAGAACACATGTTGAACACTTGGAACAGTGCCTAACACACAATAAAGACTCGATATTGTAAAATGTTAGCATTACTGAAGGATCTTCTGTTAACGAGCCAATGGGGCCAGCAGCTGTGTGGTCTGCTTTGAATCCTGGATCGACGTTGACCTCTGAAGACCAGGCTTTATGACAATATATAAATACCATTTTTCTGTTTGGCCCATTTTTTGCTTATCTGACTAGAAAACTGTTGGATTACATAAAAGATTTTCACAAGATCCCTAAACTTAATGGAGGACAGAGAGACACCTGAACAGATCTGGAGCTCAACAGCTGGTCCCACCTACAGTTGGGACTGGGCCACTGGAAAGATGAGAGTACTGGTTCTGCTTTTTGTGACAATTTTGTGACTGGGTAGATTAATGAATCTTTCTGGGTTTCCGTTTCTTAAACAATGAAATAAGGATAATTAGCTCCCTTACAGGATTTTGTGAGGGCCAATGAGCTGAGGTCTGAAAAAGCACTTAAAACTCCAAAGGTAGATGGATTGGAGTTGAACTGCTGAGTCTCCAACAGAAGGAAAGAACCTCGGGGAAAATCATAGAAATTTAGAGCTGGACTGAGTTTGACATGTATCGTCCTCCTGGGGTAATTCAGAGATGAGAAAACAGGACTGAAACAGGAGGTGACATGCCCACAGTAACACAGTTGTTTAGTGATAGAGCTGGCAATGGGGTCTCGGGGTGTGCTCCTTCACTAGGCCACACAGAAGGGCACAAAGGGAATACAGATCCCAGTGTAATCCCACTGATAGACTTCCCATGGGCAGCTCTCAGGGAACCCATTCTGACTCTTTGGGTATGGGAAGCCAGGTTTGAATTCTAGCCCTGCCCACCTACTTTTTTTTTTTTTTTTTAACCATTCTGTTAGTATTGACAACTGCATGTGGTCAAGTGACCACCACAATTGAGACAGAACATTTCCATCACTCCACAAAAATTCCTTCATGCCTGTGTGTAATCAACACCTCTCCTTGGCTCACCCCAGCAACTACTGGTCTGTGTTTTGTCTCTATAACATTTTGCCTTTTTCAGATCATCATATGTCCTAGTTCATTCAGGGTTGTTATAACAAATATACCATGAACTAGGTAGCTTAAAAAGAACAGAAATTTGTTTCTCACAGTTCAAGAGACTGAGAAGCCCAAGATCAAGTCACTAGTAGATTCAGTGTCTGGTGAGAGCCTACTTCCTGGTTCGTAGATGGCCAGCATTTTGCTATGTCCTCATCTGGCAGAAAGGGCAAGGGAGCTGAGGGCTCCTTTATAAGGGCACTAATCCCATTCATGAGAGCTCCACCCTCATGACCTAATCACCTCCCAAAGGCTCCACCTCCAAATATCATCACATTGGGGGTTTGGATTTAACATGAATTTTGGGGACAAAAACATTCAGCTTATGGCATCATATAAATGGAAAATACATTGTGTAGTCTTTTGAATCTGACTTTAGTCATCTAGCATAATGGGTGTGATATTTATCCGTGTTGTTGCATATATCAGAGGAGTTGGTCTCTTTTTATTTGTGAATAGTTCTCCATTGTATGGATGTATCACAGTTTGTTTAACCATATAACAGGTAGTGGATATTGGGCTGTTTTAAGTTTTCTATATTAAAAATAAAGCCACTATGAGTATTCACATACTTAGCTTTCTTTTCTCCAGGATAAATACCTAAGAGTGAAATTCTTGGGTCATATGGCAAGTATATGGTAAGTAAATGTATTAGGAACTGCCAAACTCTTTTTTTAAATGCTGTACATTTTGCACTCCTGCCAGTAACGTAGGAGAGTTCTACTTGCTCTGCATCCTCACTAGCACTTGATATTGACCATTACTTTTTCCATTCTAAGATATGTGAAGTGGTATCTCACTATAGTTTTTCATTTCCTTTACTACTAATGATGTTGAGCACCTTTTCATGTGCTTATTTGGCATTTGTATGTCCTTTTGGCAGTGTTGGTTCAAATCATTTGTCCACTTTTAAAAATTGGGCTTCTGTTTTCTTATTATGGATTTTTGAGAATTATTTATATATTCTGGATATAAATCCTTTATTTTTTTTTTCTTGCCTAATTTCACTGGCTAGAACTTTCAGTAGAATGTTGAATAGAAGTAGTGAGAGTAGACATCCTTGTCTTTTTCCTAATCTTAGGGAGAAAACATTGGATATCTCATTATTATATATGATGTTAGCTGTAGGTTTTTCATAGCTGCTCCTTATCAAGTTGAGGAGGTTTCTAGTTTCTGAGAATTTTTGTCAGGAATGAGTGTTGGAGTTAATAAAATGTTTTTCCTAAGTCTATGGAGATGCTCATATGGTTTTCGTTTTTGTTAATGTGGTGAATTTCAAATGTTAGACGGATCTTGCCTTTCTGGGCTAAACTCTACTAAGTTATGATGTTTTTATATTGTTGGAATTGATTTGCTAAAATTTGTCTAGAATTTTTGTATCTATCTTGGTCTGTAGTTTTCTTTACATATATTTGTCTGTTTTTTGTATCAGACTCAGGCTGACCTTATAGAATAAGTTTGGAAATATTTCCTCCTCTTCAATTTTCTGCAAAAGTCTGTAGAACTGACATTTTTCTTCCTTAAATATTTGGTAGAATTCCAGTGAAGCCATATGGACTTGGAGTTTCCTTTGTGGGAAGGCACTAAACTAAAAATTCAGTTTCATTAATAGAGATAGGGCTATTGAGGTTATATTTGGTGAGTTTGGGGAATTTGTGTTTTTAAAGGAATTGGTCCATTTTAGCCAAGCTATCAAATTTATTGACATAGTTTTTCATAATATTCTCTTATTTTCCTTTTAATGTCTGTAGGATCTATAAGAGAAGAGATATTACTTTTCTTATTCCTGATATTGGTAATTTGCATCATCTTTCTCTCTTTTTTTAAACATGTACAAAATGGTTTATTTATTTATTTTTTATACATTTTTTATTAACTTCAAGAAAATAATTTTTGTTTCCTTGCAGTCCTTCTTTATTTTAAGTTATTACCTGTTATTCTCATCCTAGGAGACATTTCATTTTGATGCTATTTTATCTGTTGTTTCTCTCCGTGGACTTTGTGTTTCTCATTCACTGAGGCTGCTCCATCTCACGTTCTACTAGGAGTATCTACATGCTTCCTAAATTTTTCAGACACCCTCTTGCTGAATTTTCTGGATGTTTTTCCCTTTCCACTATTCAACACTATTTTTAGGGGGTGTCATTTTACTTCTCTTAGAAAAGTCACACTCTTTCTTAAGTTGACGTTTCTCAATAGCAGGATGAGCAGGATTCTCTCTGCACAGGTGGGGCTGGCTGTGTTGTCTCTTTTTGTCTTGATCAGTGCAGCTAGATGTTTATAAATTTCATTGATCTTTATGAAGAATCAGTTGTTGGCTTCATTAATTTCTGATCTTACCTTTATCATTTCCTTCCTTCTGCCTGCTTTGAGTTTAATTTGCTCTTCTTTTTATAATTTCTTAAGATGAACACTTAGATAATTGATTTCCATCCTTTTGGAACTAATATAATCATTTAATCTTACACCTTTGTTTCTAATCTCTGCTTTGGTTGCATCCTACAAATTTTTATAAGCTTTATTTTTATTTTCACTCAACTCAAAATATTTTCTAATGCTCCTTGTGAAATCCTCTCTGATCTACTTCTATTTAGAAGCATGCTGTTCAATTTTGAAATATTTGGAGATTTTCCTCATGTATTTCTGCTATTGATTTCTAATTTAATTCCATTGTGGTCTTAGAAATCTTTTGCATGATTTCAATTAAAAATTTTACTGATTCTTTAAAAATTATTTTAGCTTGGTTTATGTTATTAACTAGTTAATTATTATTATTGCAAATGACCTTATATTCTCTTTCTTAAAAGTATGAAGTGAGCGGATACTGGCCAAATAATTTATACACATAGGTATTTTGCTATGTTTGTATCAATTAATATAAAAACCATAATATACACCCATTTTAAAATCATATCTTGTAATCCTTTAGAAATAAATGTTACATAAAAAATAAATTAAAAAATAAAAAATAATAAAAATTTTGTTGAAATGTGTTTTATGGCCAAGTACATTGTTTACCTTGGTGAATGTTCCATATGTACTTGAAAAGAATGTCTATTCTGACCTTTTGGAGTCTTCTACAAATGTCAGTTAGGTTAACTTGGTTGATAGTATTATTCAGGTCTTCTTTAGCCTTACTGATTTTCTGTCTGCTTATTCTATTGATACTGGGGAGGAGTGTTGGAAGCTTCAACTGTAATTGAAGATCTGTCTATTTCTCTTTCCTGTTCTATTAATATTTGTTCCACACATTTTGAAGCTCTGTTGTTAGATGCACCCACATTTAGGATTGTTATGTCTCCCTGGTAAATTGATACCCCTCACGATTCTATAGTGTTCCTCGTTTATCCTTGATAATATTCCTTGCTCTGAAGTCTGTGTTTCACAGAGTTGTTTTGCAACCAGAAGGCATCAAGACCCAGCTGTAGAGGTTACCAACAGCAACCCTTCAAAATCTTTCTCTCTGTTCCTGTTTCCATGATGAGGCCTTCTCAAGCATTGCCTGGGTACCCAAGCCCTGTGAGGAAGATGAGCTAAAAAGAAGCAGGTTGAATGTTGATTTTGTGGCTCTTAAGAGTTAAATGCTGAGATATTTCAGTAATGATCTGGCTCCAGCCGTGAGATACTTGTAGTGAGAGGTGGCAATATGAATGATGAGTGTTGCCAGGCAGGCAGGACAACAAGCAGTACTTGGGCACCCAGTAGCCAGGTGTCCTGCAGTTCCCCAACTGCGTATCACAGCAGACAGTTGAGAAGATGCAGGAGAATGTGGAATTTCCACTCTCGGCTGGAAATCCAGCCCAGGGAAAGTGGCAGGCAGCCCTTAGGGATTTGAGAGGGCTGTGTATATGGTGGGTATGGGGGTTTAGGTTTTTGAAGAGTGAGATGGGGAGAAGGATTTGAACACCAGTCACTGTGGGAGGAAGAACAAGCTAAAACAATCTTATACATTATTTGGGTCCTTTTTCTTTAATATTATTAATTTTAAATCTCTATCACCATGTCTGGGAACTTAATAAAAGCTCATTAAGAATTTGTTGAGTGAATAAATGTCTAAACTTGAGAATAAAAGGCCATTTTATCTCTATTTATATATATGTCATATATATATCTATATATATCTCAATACTGTGACCATGTCCTTTTCTTTGATGGTTATGTATTAGTCAGCTATTTCTGTGGTAATAGTGCATAACAAACAACTCTAAAAACCTTGGTGGTTTACAACATCAAGATCTTTGAGTCATGAGTCTGTGGGTTGACTGGGTGGCTTTATTTTAGTTTGAGCTCAAGTCTGCTCCCTAAGTCTCTTGTGAGATCAGCAGCTACCAGGTCATGGTGGATTCAGAAAATTAAGAGGCCAAACCAAGCTGGAAAAGTACATTTAAAACCTCTGATTGCATAATATATCCTAATATTTCATTAGCCAAAGCAAGTCATAGAGCTCAAAGTTAGACAGGGAGATATATATATTGTTATATATGGTGTTTGTTATACACTACCATCACAGCAATAGCTGACTAATACGTATCCTTCAAAGAAAAGGATATGGTTATAGTGTTGATATATATATAAGACATAGAGGTAATGTCCTTTTTTCCTTAGGTTTAGGCCTTTATTTATCCAACAAATTCTTAATGAGCACTTATTATGTTTCAGATATGGGGACACACACACACACACACACACACACACACACACACACACTCTTTTACATTGTCCTCACAGCTACTCTGGAAGGCACAGCAAAGCCACATCACAGAATGTGGACATATAATTCCATTACAGGGAGAGAGTAAAGAGCTGTGAACAATAATCCAATCTGCCACAGGTACCTTCAGTAATAACTGCTAACACCCACATATGGCAGGCACTGTTCTAATCACTTTACATATATGGACACATCAGGTTAAAGTGCCTTTTATTTGATGGCTTTGAGGATGGACACAAATGTAGAAGTTTAAAGTGGTTTATGCTTAGACTTATAGGGTTGTAAAGGAAACTGAAAGTTATGCTTGTGATAACGTTGCAATGGGCACTAAAATTTTAAAATTCTATGTAAAAAAACGTACATCATGGAAAGAGTCCAAATATTTTGTATTGTTATTCTAGGAGTTGTATAAGATTATTTCAGTTATTGTTTTAAAATCTTCTAGAAGCTGTATATACCCTTGTGTTTACATCAATAGATATCAATCAGTAAATATTTATTGTATTCCTATTCTATACAAGACTTTACTGTGCTGTACTGTGGGTGTTCCTGCCCTCGGGGAGCTTAAGATTTAGCCAGGGGAAAGTCATTTCTATGAGGACAGCTAACCATAACTCAAGCCAGTAAGTACCAAGTGCCAGATGGCAGCCGTGGGACAACAGAGTTCTAAGGAAGGCCTGGTCTATGCCTTCATCCTCCTGCAAAAATTCTTAGAGTCCTGTCATTAAAGGGTTCATAAAGAGGAGTCATTGTAAAACCCTGGGTGCCTCCACACACCTATTTATTTGGCTCATGTCCTGTCCACAGGTTTCTTTGTTCCGGACATTCAGAAAGAAATGTGAATTGTCATGTATTGAATCACCTCCTAAGACTCCAAAAGTGCCCTAGAGAAACAGGGAGCAAACTGTGTTACACTTCACTGGTCTGGGGAACATGTTGGCTGTCAGTGCTCCTTCCTTTGCTCTATCCTCCACTATTTCTAGGTATCAAAAAAGAGTGCAGCCCAATAAAAGTAGATGTTTGTTCCAAGTCTTGACACCAATGCTTACAAAACCATTTGCCACCTTATACGTCAGTGTCTTGATTTCTTTGTTTGTTCAAAGGTCCTGAGGTGGTTCCCATCCAAACATGGGGAACTGAAAGAGAATTTGGAAGTTATTTTCCTTTCAAAGCCCTGCTGTTTTTTTTTTTTTTTTTTGCCAATCCCAAGTCTGAGACAAAGGTAGGGAGAGAGAGGGATACTGTGTTTCCTGAAACATAGTACTATGAAAATTTATGTTTGACCTCAAGTTTTTCCTCCTTGAATGATTTCATAGGGATAAGGGATTTTTTTTTCATTTTTCTCTCAGCCAGTTCATTATTGATTTTAAGTATTTTTGTCCAGACACATTATACTTTTGACAGTTCTTTTTTTATGTTTTAATTGGCCCTTAACTCATGCAAAGCTATATAAAATGGAGGTCAGCTTAAGACCTCAAATTAGTGCAAGTCATAAAACACTTGTGAAGTGGCCCTGGCCTTTTTTGATCCATGAAATAAGATACCTGTCCAAACGCTCCCTTACCCTGGAAAATGGGCTTCACTGACCAAGGTTTCAACTTCCATAGTCAAAATTTTGGATTGAAAGTGTTGAAATATGCCCTTTGAAGGCAAGTATTCACTTATTTCCACAGAGCAATCCCCCCTTTAAATTTTGAGACACAAGAGGAAAAATGTGTGCCCATCTCACCTTTGAAGTGTGGTTATGAAGTGTATGGGTTTAATAATCCCCTTAACCACAAGGCTGTTATTTATAATCTTTCTGTGATTTTATCCACCAGGTTTGCTCATCTACCTCTTTTATGCTTATGACTTGTGTCCTGAAAACCACAGTGTGCAGAAACCCTCAAGAGGAGCTGGGTTTTCATAGACCATTGTGTTACACTGCCCTCTGCAAATCTCTTAGGCCTTTCTCTGCCAGGAAAGGAAGGAGGGAGGGAAGGAGGAGGAAAGAAAGGAAAGACAAGGAGAGAGGAAGGAAGGGGGAGGGAAAATGGAAAGGAGGGAGATAGAGAGTGAGGGAAAGAGAAAGTTTGTGTGTGTGTGTGATTTTTTTTTTAATATAGGTGTAAGAACATTCACACAAGCCATAAAAATTGGTTTTTCCTTCATCAAAATTGCAAACTTTTTCTCACCGAAAGATATGATAAATATGGAAAAACAGGGCACAAATTGGGAGAAAATATTTGCAAACACATACCTGACTAAAGAAAGACCTGAATGTAAAACCTAAAGCTATAAAACTCTTGAAGGAAATATTGGAGAAAATCTTTGTGACCTTGGGTTAAAAGATTTCATAGATACTACACAAAAGCACAATTCGTAAGGATTAATAAGTTGAACTTCATCAAAATACATAATTTCTGTTTAAAAATACTGTTAAAATAAGAGCCACAAACTGGGAAAAAATTTTCTAATTGCATATCAATAAGAAATTTGTATCTAGAACAAAGAAAGAGTCTTGTAACTGAGTAATAAGAAAAGAAACAATCCCACCAAAAACAAGTGAAAGATTTGAACAAACTTTTCACCAAAGAGGAGACACAGATGCAAATAAGTATATGAAAAGATGCCCAATATCATTAGTCATTAAATAAATGCAAATTAAAACCATAAGGTACCTCTACATACCTATCAGAATGGCTTAAAAAAAAATGAATAAACAAAAAACCTGTGAATACCAAGTGCTAGTGAGGCTTGGGATGGTACAGCCACTTCGGAAAACAGTTTGGTTATTTCTTATAAACCTAACCATCACTTACCATGTGACCCAGCAATCCCACTTCTAAGTATTTATGAAATGTATATTAAATGAAAACTTATGTCCACACCAAACCCAGCTCTTTATTCGTAATAGCTCAAAATTAAAAGCAACCCAAATGTCTATCAACTCATGAATGGATATACAAATTTTTATGCTATATCCATACTATGAACAGCTAATTCATGTAAGAATATAATTTTAAAATTTGATGCTAAGTTAAAGAAGACAGATTCAAAAGGTTACACATGATATGATTCTATTTATATGAGAGAAAATAGATCAGTGATTGAGAGTGGAGAAGGGATTGATTACAGAGAGACTCAAGGGAACTTATTTGGGGTGATGGAAAATTTGTATCTTGATTGTGTTGTATATATTTGTCAAAACTCATAGCACTATATACTAAAATGTAATATTTTCTGTATATACAGAAAACACCTTAATAAACCTGATTAAAATAATTATCCACCTTTACCATAACATTAATAGATGTATTTAACATTAAAAAAAGATAACCAGATCAAATTCAGGTAGAAAGTTTAGAAAATACATTAATAAGCAAGAAAAAATTAATCAACTGCAATTACAGTACCTGTAGATGGTCAGTGTTAACAACTTGATGTACATACATTTTTTGATATACATTTTTGTAGCTCACTTTGATTTCTTAACATATTTACACATTTCTCTACACTATCACTTCCCATGGCTGCATGACATTCTGTTGTATGAACATACTACAGATTATTTAACGAATTCTCTAGTACTGGACATTTAAGTACTATATAATTTGTTATTTTCATAAGTAGAGCTGCAGTAAGCATTCTCATGTATATATTTGTGGATAAGCATGATTTATTTCTTTAGGATAAATTCCTAGGCATGACACTGCTGGTTCAAAGGAAAGCCATGTTTTTAGGGATATTGATATAGGTGTCATCAAATTGCCCTGCAGAGAGTTTGCACCAATTTCCATAAGTTTATTTTTAAGCTCTCTTTATTTTGTCCCCATTTCACAACCTTCCTCATCTTGCCCTCTCTTAACAGAAAAATTCTAGCCAATAAACAAAGTATAAGAGGACTTTATGAAGGGCTGCACATAGAGAAAGGGGATGATGGAAAAGAATCATATCATAGCTTCCGGTCCTCCCCCACCTCCTCCTGCCCTCTTCATTTCCCATGTGTTGGAGCTTATTTTTTCTCCACCAAATAAAGTTAATTTATTAGTTAATAATTCATTTTTCTCACAGATAACTTTAGTTACCAAACTAAGGGGTCTGAAGTTCAATGGAAAAAAAAATCAACCTCACATTTAATTTTAGCTAACGTGTGATTATTTCTGATCAGCGTTTTGTGTATGAGAACCTTGTGTAGAGGCCCCATCCTGATTGCAAGGACTTTGAGAGGTTTGAGACCCCAGGCCTGGGCCCCTGGGTCTGATGGAAACAACCTTTGACCAGGAATAAGGGGTCCCGGATTCAGGGACCACCCTGTCGCTGGCCTGTGCCGAGCTCTGATCATATCACCTCACCTTCCTGTGGCCTCCTGTGCTCACTCATTACTTTAATGAGATATAATAATGTCCCTCCTACCTGTTGTTGTGAGGATAAAATTGGACGATGCTTCTGAAAGCTTCGAAATATATCAGAAGTGATTCGAACACGCACGTGACTATTTCCTATTCTTCGTTGTGATAACACTGGCGAACAGTCCCGACAGGACCAGCTGCAGGCCCTCAAGCCTATTCAATACCCCGCACCCTGGAGAGATGAGCTGAGGCCTCCCTCCCCTCGCCGAGCCTCGGGTCTCACCTGTGGTGCTGTGGGGGGGTGTTCTCACAGAGGTCCTCTCTGACCAGCCTCTCAGATACTATTATTATTTTTCAGAGTTTGGTCTTTATCCTGCAGATGTCTAGGGGCTGTTCTGATTACATTTAGGGGAGCTGGGGGGACAGCCAGGTCAGATCTGCAGCAGCAGCAGCAGCGGGGGGAGAATCAGAGGGTGCCCATAGGTTATCTATTTGTTCCCAGTCCCACTTCCCCTGCTCCTGGCTCTGCACGGTGTCCCGGCAATTATGTTTCCCAGGCCCCTTTGCCATTTGGCTTCCATTTGGATGAGGCTCTTGGAAGGCACTGGCAGAAGCCTGGCGGGAGGGAGTGGGGGAGAAGCCAGGGTATTTTCACTCCCCTTCGGCCTCTGGCAGCATCTCACTTAGAGGCTGCATTTCTCCATTTCCTCTGTGGGAGGGCCCCTCCAAACATTCCAGCTCCTGCCATGTTTCAGCCCTGGTCACACAGTGCCAGTCTTTGGTCTCTGGCAACCCTACCTCCTTCCCACCTCAGCAGCTTCCTGCACATGCTAATCCACGAATTGCCTAAGTTCTCCTGTTGGCCTCTTGACTCTTCTTTTGCGAACCAATCCCCTGTGTTCAGTTCCCACTTTTGGCAACACCTAGAATGGTTTCTTTTATTCTGACTGAACTCTGATGGATACAGAGGAGAACAGCAGTGGATAGCAGTTCAGCTCAACAGGCATCGATTACAAACTTAGGGAGCAGGTCCAGCCTCCTGGGAAGACAAGCACTTAACATGGACAATTTCCCTGTACTGTGGTACTAAGTGCAGCACAGGGGTGGGCATGGGTCTGAAGGGAGTCCGGTGACAAGGCAATTGGTCCTTGTCTGTGGACCTTGCAGTGGTCCAGACAAGACACTCTAAGAGCTTGAATAAAGGCAGTGGTGGGTGATCAGAGAAAGGACTTGATGATCAATTAGATGTGAAAGATGAAGGAGGAAAAGAGGGGCTGAGAAAGATTCCCAGGTGGCTGATTTTGCTTTCACTACCTCTAGAGAGTGAACTTCTCTCCATCCTTCAAAATACAGTTCAAAAGCTACCTCCACCATGATATCTCCCCGTGGAAATTCTTTTTCCTGTCTCCGTGCTTTCATAGCACTTTGTCTCTTTACAGCTTCAGCACCCCTCCCACTTCTCTTATATCCTAAAAATTGCATGGAAGAAGGTCTGTCATTTACAAAGCACTTACTATGTGCCAGAAAAGTATTAACCTGTTCATCATTTTGTTCTCACAACAACCCTATAAGGTGGGAGCTATTGCTATTCCCTGTTTTGCAGGTGAGGAAACTGAGCCATGGAGAGATTTAATGATTTGCACAAGGATACACAGCTAGAGCCAGAAATTGGTATATCTTCAGGGTTTATGCTCTTAACCATCATATGACATAACTCCCTCTATAGTATATCTCTATGTACAATATTTTTACTGTTTTCCTGCAGAGGAACATTAAGGTTCTCAGGAAGCTGGTTTGGGGTATTAAGAAGCACAAACGCACCCATTTCAGTTTCTTGAACACTCCAGACCTTTGCACATGCTCTTCCCTTGCCAAGAACATGTTCCCTGTGCTTTGCACAGTGGCCTCTGCTCATTCTTCAGTTCAGGTTTCAGTACTACTCCCTGAGTGAGATCCTCCCTGCTTGGCTAATAAACCAGACCCTGTGCCCCTGCCTTGTTGTTCTCTAGAATGAAACCCCTTCCATTTCCTTCAGAGCACATTGTTCAAGTTATGCACTTATTTGTTTGTTTACTTGCATAGTTTCTACCTCCCCCAACTAGACTAAAAAGTCCAAGAAGGCAGAACACATCTCCACTGTACTCACCACTGGTTGCTCAGGGCCCCTCAGGGGCCCTAGCACATAGTAGGAACTCAATAAATGAGGAAAGATGGTGTCTTCTCACCAAAGTACATAAAACTTGTTCTCACTCTCATACAACACAATTGTGAAGAATTAATTCTGAGCATGAATTAGATGGAAGGAGCAATCAGGCAGAAATTAAGAAATGGGAGTTTTAAAAAACTTCCCAAGCGGGGGATTAAGAGGTACAAACTATTATGTATAAAATAAGATACAAGGATATATTGCACAACACAGGGAATATAGCCACTATTTTATAATAACTATAAATGGAGAATAACATTTAAATATTGTGAATCACTATATTGTACACCTGTTACATAATATGGTATATCAACTATACTTCAATAAAAAATAAAAAAATTATAGATAAAAAAATTGAAAAGATAAAAACAAACAAAAAGATCTGAAATGTCTTAAAGGCAAGAAAAGAATAATATTAACAAAGTGTTCTCAAAGAGAGTAGTGCTGGTGAACTAATCAATGGAATATATAATTTCCCTTCAAAAAACGACTAAGTCTGCTTGGCCTGAATTTCCTCCTGTTTTGCTATCACTTTCTTATCTGAGAAGAACCCCGCCCACATCTCAGTTTGCTTGAACTGTGCGTGCTTTTTCAAAAATTCCCTTCACACCCTGACTCAGGCTCTGGGTGAGATGCTGTAGAAAACCAAGATGTCAGAGTACAAAGGGTGAATTTCACGGTTAGTCATGAAGCCCCTGAACTTAACATCTGTTTGACTGCAAGTATAAATTTTGCAATTTTGAGATGAATGATGTGCTGTTTAACCTGAAAGCTAATTATAGCAAGGAGGCTGTATGTTACCAAATGCTTGTCACTGAGTTAGGAAATCAGCATACACAGGCCCTGCTTTTGCTCAGAGATTATGACATGTATCCATGAAACAGGTAACCTCCAAAATTACAAGATACCAACAGCTTTTGAATTTCAGCTGAAGAACTTTAATATTTTAAATAATCCTGTTCTTTTGCGTAATATATCCCACTTTAGGAACTGTCATCTGGCTAATAATAGTATAAAACCTGAAGTAGGAAAAGGATTTTTAAAAAATTACTTAACTAGGTGAAGAAAATACTGACAAGATATAAGGGAAAGCAGTTTGGCAATTCTCCTAGGGGTCCTTATTCAATCAGCAAGTATTTGTCAGTAGTGTGATCATGTCAGAATATGCTACAGATGAATTCATATCCATGTTTCTCTAGCCCTTGGAAGCCCATTTTACAGACTAGAAAACTAAGGCATAGAGAAGCTGAGTACTTCAGAAGGTCATCCAACACCTTGCTACTCAGAGAGTAATCCCTGGTCCAGTAGCATTTACCTGGAAGCTTTTTAGAAATGCAGAATCTCAGGGCCCCCAAGGCCTACTGAATCAGATCCACATTTAAATAAGATCTCTCGGTGATTTGGATACTCAGTCAAGTTTGAGAGGCACCGGTTTGGTAAACCATGCTGGAGGTGGTATTGCCATCCTTATCTTTTGGCTCGGTTAGACTGCCTCACCTTGGGTCTTGGTTGAGATGTCACCTCCTCAGGGAAGCTTCCCATGACTTTCTTAATTCTATTAGTTGTCCTTGCCATGTGATTTCAGAACACTCTACTCTTTCCCAGTCATAGAAATTGTCACATTTTATTGCCAAGCAGGGCAGACAGGAAATTACGATAAACTCAGTAAGGGCCAGGACCATATATGCCTGTCCCCAGGTGCTCAGATGCTCACTGGATACCCCAAAGAGGGCCATGCATCCAGAGGTATCTTCTTCCCCAAAATGGTTTCATTGCAAAAACGCCGAGCCCATCCCTGTATTTAACGTGACCATTTGAACCTGGTCTTTGAACGGTCTCCAGTTAAGGGCTCCAGGGCAATCTGTAATATTGTCACTTCCCTTTAAAGCCCTAGCCTGCCACTTATGAGGTCTAGTTAATGAACTTCAACAGACGGTAATAACCACACCTCAAGTATCATCTCAATAAAATGCAGTAATTAGGACAGCACCTTTTCTAATTTCCACAGTCCACAGGGCACAGCCCCAGGAAACAAACAAACCTTCTCTGCCAGCTCTTCCTAGTCTCTTGCCAATTTACAGAGGGTCCTGTGTCTTCCTGCTAAATAAACTGTCTTGTGGATTGGAAATGAATTGTTGCCTCTCTTTCAATGATGTTTGAAGTTCTGGGTACAACAGTATTTGCAGTCATTAGAGGTCACCTCTCCAGTGGCTAATTTATGGGTTGTTGCAGGGGGCACAGTCCCTGAGGAAGCAGTTTGCAAATGTCCTACACACATACTCTCTCACACAGACACAGACACACACACATACACACACACACACACACACACACAGGGTCATGGAAGATGTGTGAATTGGCTTTGGAGGCTTTCTAGCTCTTCTGAACAAAGTGGTCAGTTCTTCTCCAGCTGCTTTTTAAAGTTTCCCTGGGATTAAGGCAGCTCAGGATCTAAGGTGAATTTATTTCCAAAGTCTCCTTCCCATGTTAGTCTGGTTCCTACATAAAATTTTCTTGAAGATTGGAACACAAAGGGTACAAATAATGGTATACAGGAAAAGCAGACAGCCACGGTATGAAATGGGAATAAATTTACACCATCTCAGGGGACACAGGATTGATGGGGAGGGAGCAGTGGGGCTGAATTTTCAGATGAAAAATCTGTATTGAAAAGTAGAGAGAAGTGTTTAAGGTAAAAGTTTAAAGAGTAAATTTGAGTGGCTCTAAAAGATACTACCTAGGTGGGTTATGAAACTACATTTCTAGAAATTCCTTTAGAAAAGAGAGTATTCTCTGGACTACTTTAATTCTCTCTAGAGGCAAAAGAATGGGTGGCATAACCTTTAGGCGGATACTTTAATTTTTTTTTTTATTTTTCAATTTTCTGATTTCCCTTTCTGGCAGTATCTGAAAAGGTCAGGATTTTGGCCCCCTGCTTTTTGCTAGTCAAAGTTCTTTAAAAGATTCACCTTCTCCATAAAGCCTTTATAAACGAACTAGAAAGAGATTTCAAAGTTTATTGTTTTTCTGAAGGAAGAGAGGGCAACTGACATTTCACGAGGGCCTCCAGAGTGCCAGCTCAGTCTAGGCTCCTTGGTTCATGTCATCAGATCTTCAGGACAGCTCTGTCTATCTATGTCTTCAGTATATTTCATCTATTTTTCAGTTGTGAAAAGTTTAGAAAGATTAAAGCGTTTACCTACGTCTAAGCAAATTAACTCAAATAATTAAGCCTAAAACATATAATTAACTTTAAAACTCACACTCTTTTCCTTATTTCACACTGCTTCTAAACTTGCCCCCCGCTTTTTATGGCATGCACATAGACAGACATGCAGACAGACAGACACACAAGACCTAGCCTTAACGTTGACCAAAATATAAATATTTTTATTTGTACCTACATTAGATAACTGTACTATTTATAGCAACCATTTTTAAGCTTTCTATGATTGGGCTCAAATGTTGAGAGTATATATATATATAAAAACACACACATACGTATATATGTATGTATATATATATATTTAATTATTTAATGACACTGTAAATTCCTCAAGTGAAGGGACCAACATTTTCATTCGTTTCTATTCCCCCTCCCAGCAGGCCCCCTGGCTCTAGCACAGTGCTTACGCTCAGTAGACATTAGTACATGTTTAATAACCAACTGAGGATGAGGGACCTATCTATTGAATTTGCTTTTTCATTAGTCTTCAAAAATCCTGGCAAGGAAGCACATGAGAGAGTGTCCCATTTATAAAGGCATCTGTCCCACTACAGATGCCTAGTCTGGCATCAAAACTGCTCTTTTAGAAATTGTTTCCCAACTGGTGTTCCATTTTAGAAACAGGAATATCCTAAAAGGAACTGGAAGTCTTTGTCAACAGCTAGGTTATGGATGGGCACCGTGACCTCACCTTGTCAAAGTCCTTTCAAAGCTATGAGGTGGTAATGCTGGATGAGTCAGGACAGGAACTCATGCCAGTGACGTCAGGCTGAGCCATTTCTTGGATTTGAATATTATACTGGCAGCCTAGGCTCTGTTTTCCATATCTTACAGGATATGCAATTGGCTATTAACTAGGTTTTAAAATATTTTTCTTATGTTATCATGTTAGATTTTTTTGTTAGCCTGTCATGGATTTAAAGAAGTGCATTAGTTAGTGTCCTAGCAGGAAAAAGGGAGTATATGCAAATGGGGTAAATAAGAAGAGTGCATTAAAAGGACAATTCACCAAGGAGCAGGCAGAGTTAAGGGAAACTGACCAGGATGGAGCAGGAACCAGGATGGATTAGCAGCCCGGGGGAGCAGGTCCACACTTGGCCTGAAGGGGCAAGCAGAAAGATTGGTCACTAGAACCTGGAGGAAATCACTGTGTACAGAGGGCCACTGTGACCTTCAAGTAGCAACACGCAGCAACCTTGAAAGGAACGGGCTGGGGAAATCAATACTTTGACCTCACTCTTTTCCTTCCCTTTTATTTCTCCCATTTGTTGGACCCAGCCCAGAAGGCAAGGGACTCCTGAAGCAGTTCAGACAAGCCAGCCTTTCCAACCACAGGGCAGCAAGAAGAAGGGCAGGAACAGACCTGTGGGCACACGGAAATGTCCAGTGAAGCAGCATTCCTCAAATCTTCTTGTTTGGAAACTCTCTCTCCTGGATGTTAAGAAGTATTCTTTAGGAATAATAGAGAGGGTTGAGCGAGAGGATAAGTTTGGAGAATACTGAGTTAAATGAAGTTAAACAGATCTTTTTACTTAGGACTTCTTAGGAGCTCTGAAATGTACATTGTGGTTCTTTAATGGACCACACTTAGTTGGTCCATCAGTTTGATGGGCCATATGATTTACCAAAATTAGTTGGCCATGACCGTGGATCCTTTACTTTAAAAGTATCTCACAGCTCTTGCATCATCAAGAACTTGCTTTAGTTTAAAACCTATTGATTGAAAGCAAAAGCAAAAAAAATAAAAAGACTGAAAGGATAATATGGAAGTTGATATTGTTAAATTACAGGCAACAATCCAATTTTTAACAGTCAATGAAAAGTGACTCCAAACCAAAGGGGAGCACACCTTGTATTTAACTAGTCTGTGTTTGGCTTTGCCATGCAGGAGTGAGAGGTCTCATGTAAAGGCCAGCCAAGTCCCATGACATCAGTCCCCACATGGGTCCAGCTGGTGATGGTGTCACTCTCTTCTTTTCTTCTAAAACCATGGAAAATGCCAGTTGCCTCTCAAGACCACCCACAGTTGCCCTATCACCCTCTGCACGTGCTAGGGCAACTGTGGGTGGCCTTGGCTGCACTTGACAATAGGACTGCCTGATTCTCAAACCAGCGTGGGCTGAACCGGTCATCCAGTGATCTCATTTTGGTTTTCTGTATCATTCAGCTCTCTGAGACACAGTATGGCAAAACCAACCAACCAACCAACCAACCAACCAACGGTTTATCTTGCTGATTGATTACCAACTGCATAAATAGTAGTTTCCTTGCTAACGTTACTAACAATCCTCTATTCATCTATAGCTTTTTACCACTTTTAAAGATTCCCACATGGTTTCTTCTATAAGCATTACAACAGCTCTGGGACATAATTGTGGTTCTTTACCAGCAGGGAAACCAAGTCTCAGGAGAGCAAAGTGATTTACACAAGGTCACTTGACAATGTTGGAAATGGAACTGGGTCTTTGGGTCCCTAAATTGATGATTTCCCTATCTTGTTGTCTATATAATGTGAGGAGGAGAATTGCTATTTAAAACACAAAGCACCTAAGGGATACTGCATACATTCAGACAAGAGAATCTACCTCTGTAGTGCCCTCTTTCTCTCACAGAGACTAGAGGGAGATAGAAAAGAAAGGTCACATTTCAAAACTTATTTCTGCTCTTTGTTGCTGCTAAGAGGGTAGCACCCGGAGTGGACTACCCGGGGCTTGGCAGGGCACAGTAATGACTCTTCAGTTATGCAGTGGAGTGGAGGGAGAGTAGAGATCAATTCATCTGCTTTGAAAAGTGAGGAGAACTGAGTTTGAGGGAGAGAAGAAAACAAAGAGTGGTAGTGGGAGAACAGAAAATAAGGAAGTCTAGAACAAGATTAAGGGAACAAAGACACACAGTGGAGGATTTACTAATAATGAGACAGTAGGATTTACAAGAAGAGGAAGGTCCATTGTTCAACTTGAAGATGTTTAGAGTTTTGGTGCCATAGTTCTTTTTTGAGCCTCAAACTTAAGCCTTGCATGGATGGTGTTCTTGGAGAAATCAAGGGAGAAATCTGTGTGCCCTCACATGGGGTAGCCCATGGACAATGGCAAGGTAGCTTGTTCACTGGACTAATTCAGGGAAAAGATGCTCACAGATTGAAGTGATGGAGGGGGGGGAAGAGAAGACCCAGAGAACCTTTCCATAACCCCAAGAATCCCCAGAGGATTTGGAGGTACAAGTGCTACCACTAGGTGTGGGATGGAGTTGAACAATTTTGTTGGCTCCCCAAACAGCCAAATACTTTGACATTGGGGTTCTTGCTACATGTCTCCCAGCTGTCCCAACACAGTGGTCTGCTTTTCTCAGAGGAATTCCTGGCTCCCAGGTGCCTACTTTTCAGGCCTCAAGCACTCAAGGTCTCTCTTCATATTCTCGTCAGCCACTGGGTAACTGCAAGAAACCCCCAGTCTCTACTTCACACTCCTGACTCCAAAAGCCCTTTATGTTGTGACACCTGCAGTTACAGGAAGCTGTTTGTTTGTTTATTATAACTGCTCAGCCTCAGCTGACCTGGGCATGGCTCCCAAACACCGAAGGGAGTTGGCCTACTTTACAAGAATACCACACCTATCAGTAGCGCATTTCCTGGTGATTCCCAGAAAGCAGTGACTCTGCACACTGGATGTGACCCCAGGATTCCACACTATTCCAGAGATGCTCACTGGCTACTTACCTGTCCTCTGCCCTGTTTTGGTGCCTACTTTTCTCCACTATTCATTTCTCCCATTTGGTTAAGATCTTGTTGGCATCACACAGGAACACACAGTACCCAGCAACATGTGAGCAGAGAGGATGGTGAGATGATCTACCCCCAGTAGGTGAAAAATGGCCCCCCAAAGATGTCCATGTCCTTCCTAATCCCTGGAACCTGTGACTATGTAAACTTATGTAGTAAAAGGGACTTTGCAGATGTGACTGAGTTAAGGATCTTGAGATGGGGAGATTGTCATGGATTATCCAGATGGGCTCAATGTCATCGCAAGGGTCCTTATAAGAGGGAGGAAAGAGAATCAGAGCCAGAGAAGATGTGATGATGGAAGCAGAGGCAGAGAAGGACATGTGGCAACATTACACTGCTGGCTTTGAAGATGGAGTGAGGGACCCTGAGCCAAGGGATGTGGGCAGCCACTAGACGCTGGAAAAGACAAGGAAACAAATGCACCCCTAGAGCTTTCAGGAGGGACTCAGGCCTGCTGTTACCTTGATTTTAGCCCAGGGAAACTTAGTTTGGACTTTGACCTCCAGAACTGTAAGATTGTTTTAAGCCACTAAATTTGTGGCAATTAGTCACAGTGGCAATAGGAAACTAATGTACTACCTCAACAGAGAACGGAGTCCTAAAGAAATGAAACATGGGTCAGAAAATATTTTATATTGTAACAGTAACCTAACGTTAAAGAACTGCAAAGTCAAAATAAAATTTATCCAAGTCCCATCACCCTGTGGCAATAAGTCTGTCATTAGATCCTGTTTCCTTTCAATATTTGGCACTACGTATTTTTAAAATGTGGTTAGAATTAGAATACATGTAAAATGTTGTGATTGCTTAATCATAAGCATACTTCTAAATTGCTACCATGTCTTCATAATTATCATCTTAAATTACTCCACAATACTCCCCTGGGAGAATCTGCCATAACTTACCAAATGTTTCCATGGCTGTTAAGCATTTTGGCTGAAGCCAACATTTGCTCTAACAGAAAATGAGTTAAATGAGCGTGGATCATAGGTGAGCACAAGTTTTGGTAGCTCAGTAGCTGAACGGACTTGGGAGAAGTACTTCAAGCCTCTGGGGCCCCACTGAAGAAAAAGACCAATAGCTGCTATGCAGGGGGATGCTGTAAGAATTAAATGAGATACTGAAGGTCTGGTGCCTTGCATGGTGCTGAGCACATAGTGGATTCCTAATAAATAATAACGCACGTTATTCCCTTCTTTAAATGGTAGTAGTAATTTGATAATAATCCTTTGTCACCCAGGCACAAATTTCTGCAGTTGTTTCATAATTATTATTATTATTAAAATAGGTCGATAAGTCTTAACCTACAGATTTTCCTTCCATATCTTTTATTTATGTATTTACTTCCTTTGCAAATTATTTGTTGAGGAAACGGGGTCCTCTGTCCTGAAGAATGTCCCTCAGTCTGGCTTTGCTGATGGCATCTCTGTGATGTCATTTGACATGTTCCTGTTTCCTCTGTATTTTCTGTAAATTGGAATTAGAACTAGAGGCGCTATCAGCTTCAGGTTCAGTTCTTTTGGGAAGAATACTTCGTAGATCGTGCTGTGAACTTTCACAAGGAGACACATGAGGTCTGGTTGTCGCTCTTTGTACGATGTCAGCCTCACTCATAATTTTTGCCTAGATTCATTCATTTGTTAGGAATTGCAAAATAATGATATTTTAATTCTTTTTTTTCCATGTGTTAGCTGGAATAATTCTGTAAACTTCCTCTCATCAACTATTTGGTACCCTGAAGGACATTTTGTAAGGAAAATGCAAGATAAGTGCTTGATACTTTATTTACCAATTATTTTTAAATGAGTTGGTTTCTAGTATCTGCTAACAGAAACAATAAATTAAAAAAAATCATTATCATTATGAATCCATTCATTGTAGGTAATTGCAGTAAAAGTCCTTACTGAGGCTCAAATTTTCACATCTTTAACAAGTGAGATCCTCTTCAGATTGGCTTCTGTGTCTGTTGACAGTATAACACTTGTAATCTGATAGCTTCCTTATTTTTCTAAGATATTCATACTTACACCTCAGACATTTCTTGTGTAGACCTAGACTCAGTCATTTCTTCAAGAGTCCTTATGGTACAAAAAGGTATTTAGAGACCACAATCTGGGACTAAGGGTATTCAGTACTATTGGGGTAGTCACTATTTTTAGGCCTTTTCAATAGTTGGGAGTTAAGATTTTTTAATTAAGGAGAAAACATATCAAAAGTGTATAAAAATATTGCAATTCAATTCCAGGACTCTATGGGTTCTTAACTTCATTGATCTAATATCTGTATCTCATTCCTCCCTGGTTCTTAACAATACCAACATGTTGACAGTTATCCCAAGGGTTTAATCCCATAATACGTGCACAACAGCCTCAAAATAATTATACTAGCACTATCACCAACAATACTTATTGAAAATAATTTAACACTTTTTATAGCTCTCTATCTTTTTTTGGTCTTAGTTTATATCCTTCTCGGGTGTCAAATCAACTTACTATGTTTTAAAGTCGTTTAAAATGCCTTCTATGTGGTTATGCCACCAATTCCATGTACTGTTAGGTTCTTATATTTCATTTTAATTTTTATCTTTAGGGACTTAATACATTTTTATTTCATAATTACACAAAGTATTTACATGTCCCTAAGTCAAATCTACAAACCTTGGTACATTTAGAGAAGTTCAGCTTCTGTTTCTGTACATTCTACCCTATTTCCTCCCCCATCCTATGATAACCATTAAAAATCTGTTTTGTTCTTCCCTTGCATCTTAAAATCCAAGCAAACACATATATTTGCTATCTTCCCCTTTTCTAGATAAGCTATGCATACTTTAAAAAAAAAGACAATTTTTAAAGAGTAGTTTTAGGTTCACAGGTTCTCAAGTGGAAAGTAGGTTCTCAAGTGGAAAGTAGGTTCTCAAGTGGAAAGTAGAGTTCCCAGATGCTCTCTACCCCCTCACATGTACAGTCTCCCCACTATCAACATCACCCACCAGAGTGGTACATTTGTTTCAATTGATGAACCTACATTGACACATCATTATCACCAAAGTCCATAGTTTACATTAAGGTTCACTCTTGGTGATATACATTCTATGTGTTTGGACAGATGTATGATGACATGCATTCGCCATTATAGTATCATACAGAGTGGTTTTACTGCCCTAAAAATCTTCTATCCCTATTCATCCTCCCTCCTCTCAGCCCAGATATGCATACATTTTCAATTTTGTTTTAAATCCAATGTCTTAGAGATCACTATAGGGTATTGAGATATTCCTTGAGCTTTTTTTTTTTTTTTTTAATACCTACAGAGTACTCTGCAGTGTGGCTGTAGCATAAGCTATTTAATCTCTGTGCATTAGATAGCTGCACTATACAATTGCATTGTATGGATATATCAAGATTTATTTTACCATTCCCCTATTACTGGTTATTTAAGTTTTTACAAAAATTGCTTTGCTATTATAATTAGTACTGAGAAGCTTTTCCATATTTAGTTGGAGTTTCTAACTGTATTGCTAAGATGGATTCCTACCCAAAAAGTTATTAAGTATATGATACAGCTATTGTAAAACAAACTAGCCCAAAACTTTGTGACTTAAAACTAGCATCATTTGTTTAGTTCACAATTCTGGGGTCAGCAATTTGGCTTGGCTTTATCTAGGGGGTTCTTATCCTCTTGACTGGTCTGAATCATGCATCCGTAATCATCTGCTAGATGAGGTGGGGGCCAGCTTGTCTAAGATGGCATCCGCTATGATAGCTTGTCTGTGTTCACCTGGTCTCATTCTCTAGAAGGCTGGCCCCAGCTTATCACACAATGGATGCACAGGGCTTTAAGACAGCAAGCAGTGTGTGCAAGACTTGAAATTAGCATGCCATCACTTCTGGTACATTCTATTGGCTAAAGCAAATCACAAGGCCAGCCCAGATTCAAGGAGTGGGGAAATAAACTCCACCCTTGGATGGGAATGCTGTAATGTCACATTGCAAAGGACATGGATACAGGAAGGGGCAGAGAACTAGGGCCATTTTTACAAACCATCTACAACTTTGGGTCAAAGGATATGGACCTTTAAAATCTCCTGGTGTGTACTGGAGGGCCTCATCCTTTATTCTATTTTTTCCCACATGCCTGGAGTTCATTCAGTATAAACAAGCTGTCCTCCATTTCCATCTGGGCCTAAATCTCTAGGAGTAATCATGAGTAAAATTTTAGGTAATATATATTTGAAGCCTCATTGACTGCAGTGCCTGCAAGATGAATTCATGTAGTGTATATCCCAACAAATTCAACCTGATTACCCGATGTGGGTCTGAAATTTCCATTTTGCTTAGGGGCCAACCCAGAAGACTAGATTTACAAGAGGGTGGTATCAGTACTTGGATTTGATTTAGATCCCCACAATTACTCTGGAGCTACTGCAAATTCATGCCCCCTCCAACTTCCCTAGAAACTTCTGGATTCTCATGGGATGCTCCGGATAAGAATGGAGATAGTCCCCAGCTGGTACAGTGGAGGAAGCAGTGCCCTGGAAGACAGGAGAGATGGGTTCTATCCCTGTGTCTGCTACTTCCTGGCTTTGGGTCATTGGACAGTTATCATCTCTCTGAGTCTCAGTTTCACCATCTGTAAAATGGGGGGAATAAGACCTATCTCAGAAAGTTAAAGTGAGGATTCAATGTAATATGTTTTAACATAGTAAATGTAACGTCTTTCCTTTACTCCCAGATTTAACAGTTGAGGACAGCTCCTAGCTGACAGGAGGTGAGGGAGAAGGTAGAGTGAATCCTCCACTAGCCCACAAATACCTCAGCCCTCTCAAGGCACAGCTGCCAGGGCATCCCTTTGTCTAAGCATCTGGCTTGGGCATTGACTATTTCACAGGTCTAAGTAGTTACTTTAAGAAAGGTCGGCAATGACATAGTTCCGGTCAAAACTCTAAAGAACATGGTACCCAGGCCAGTGCCAAAGATGTGGGTGGCTGTGCTGCCCTCTTTGATTTGGAGGTGCTCTGCCTGTGCCTGCACGGGGCCCCATGTGTGGGGCTGCTACCTCTTTACAAGCCCCACACCCTCACCCCGATGCAGGTGTCAAATAGCACAAGGAGAGCAAACCTGTTTGCTTCAACATCTGACTCATCACTCACTCCTAGCTTCACAGCCTTCTGAGCTTGTTTCAGACTTGGCTTTAAAAAAAGAAGGTGGAGGGTGGAGTGGAAATAGGATCCTTTTATTAGAGAACACTTTCCTGAGGGGTTATTTTCTTGAATGTTAATCCAGACCCGGGCTGTTATTCTAAAGGTGCAGTGGAGGTAAAACTTCAGTTCGGGTTTGGCTGTTAACCCATTACTGACTCACACAAGATGGTACCCTGAGGATTTGTGTAAGGGCTGAGATGCTCCAAGAGCTGCCTAGTGGGAGCCAAGGTCCCTGATTTTTCTCTGTAGACTGAAGGCCCACTTCTGTCATTCACCCTTAAGATGAGGAATTCCTGCTTATAGGCAGAAAAAGCTGCTGGATTCCATACAACATCCCTGTGTCTGGTCACTGTCTGGTAATGGGTTTCTTGTGGAATTAAGTTTGACCCAACATTGATAGCCATTTGCATGGGGTGTATGGTGGCTACACAGAATGCCAAATAAAGTTTGAAAACAAAAATTCAGGCCCCAACAACGGGGCAAAGGGTTGGCAAATTGTGGCCCCCAGGCCAAATCCAGCCTGCTGTAGCCTGGTTTAGTTTAGTTTTGTTTTTTAATTAATAAGCTTTAGTTTTATAGTAGTTTTAGTTTCACAGCATAATTGAGCAGAAGGTACAGAGGTATCCTATATATCCCTGTCCTCACACATGTAGCTTCCCCCACTACCTACATTCTGAACCAGGGTGGCTGATTCTAAATCAATGAACCTATACTGACACATAATTATCACCCAAAGTTCATAGTTCACATTAGGGTTCACTCTTGGTGGTGTTCATTCTATGGCTTTTGACAAATGTATAATGACAGTAGCCACCATTGTAGTATCATACAGAATAGCTTCACTGCCCTAAAATCCTCTGAGCTCTGCCTGTTCATCCTTTCCTCCCCCCTTCATTCCTTGGCAACCACTAATCTTTTTGCTGTCTCCATAGCTTAGCTTTTTCCAATATGTCATATAGTTGGAATCATACAGAATGTAGCTTTTTTCAGATTGAATTTTTGCACTTAGTAATATACATTTAAGTTTCCTTCATGCCTTTTCATGGCCAATAGCTCATTTCTTTTTAGTAGTGAATAATATTCCACTGTCTGGATATATCACAGTTTATCCATTCACCTACTGAAGGACATCATGGTTGCTTCCAAGGTTTGTCAATTATGAATAAAGTTGCTATAAACATTTGCATGGAGGTTTTTGTGTCTCTGTAAGCTTTCAGTTCATTTGGGTAAATGCCAAAGGGTATGATTGCAGGATTGTATGGTAAGAATATGTTTAATGTTGTAGGAAAACCACCAAACTGTCTTCCAAACTGGCCGTATTATTTTGTATTCACCAGCAATAAATGAGAGTTCTTGTTTCTCTATGTCCTTGCCAGCATTTGTTTATGTCAGTGTTTTGGATTTTGGCCACTCTAATAGGTGTATAGCGGTATCTCATTATTTCAATTTGCAATTCTCTAATACCATATGATGTGAATTATCTTTTCATATGCTTACTTGCCACCTGCATATCTTCTTTGGTGTGGTGTCCATTTAGGTCTTTTGCGCATTTTAAAATCAGGTTGTTTTCTTATTGTTTTAAGAGTTCTTTGTATATTTCGGATAATAGTCCTTTATCAGATGTGTCTTTTGTAAATACTTTCTCTCGGTCTGTGGCTGGTTCATTCTCTTGATATTGTCTTTCACAGAGCAGAGGTTTTTGATTTAATGAAATCCAACTTATCAACTATCTCTTCCATAGATCCCGCCTATGGTATTGCTGCCTATTTTTGTAAATAAAGTTTTATTGGAACACAGACACACTCACTCTTTTATGTATTATCTATGGCTACTTTTGTTCGAAAACAGAAGAGTTGAGTGGTTGTGACAGAGACTGTATGGCTGGCAAAGCCTGAAATATTTACTATCTGATTCTTCACAGTTGCCAGCTGCCGGGTTAGATACATCCTTCCAGACACACAACCCCATTCCCCACCGTCTAGCTCTGTGGGACACCCTCCTCTTTCTGAGTTGGGCTCCCTTGAGCCAGCGTGCACCTTCAGTGTAGGGGAGGGCCTAGCCTCAGAGCTGATGGTACCCAGGCCCAGGCCCATAGGCCTTCAGGCAGCAGCAGCACAGCAAGGGCACCAGAATGCCCACAGCAGCCTCAGAAAGATGGGGAGGAAGCCTTGCTCTCATAGTGGGCGCTAGGCCTTCTCAGATTTCACAGGGGAGCTCCTCTCTGCTGTCCACTCTCCTAGGGTCAATCCTCTAGGGTATTCCAGTAAGTAATGAAGAAACAAAGCAATTACTTTGATGGGGCTTTATCAATCTCCTAGGGCTTCTGCGACAAAATAACACAACCTGAGTGGCTTAAATAACGAATGTATTGTCAAATAGCAAATGCTAGTCCTGGAGAATAGAAGCCCAAAATCAGGGTGTTGGCAGGGCCACGTTCCCTGTAAAGGCACTAAAGGATCTGCTCCAGGCCTTCTCCAAGCTTCTGGTAGTTTTCTTGGCTTTTAGATGCCTTTTAGATGGCTGTTCTCCCTGTATCTTTGCATCATCATTTCTCTGTACCCTGTGTCTAAATTTACCTTTTTTATATGGACATAATTATATTAGATTAGGGCCCACCCTAATGATCTCACTTTAATGATATACGTAATAACATCATTTCCAAAGAAAGTTACATTCTGAGGTACTAGGAGTTAGGACTCAACATATGAATTTGGGGGGGGTACAATTCAACTTATAACAGGGGCTCTCTCTGTCCACTGCAGGCCTATGCTGCACCACAACAGGAAAGTCTATTAACTGAAATGAAGAGAAAAAATCTATAATATATAGCTTTATTTATTTAAATAAAGTTTTATTGGAACACAGACACACTCTTTTATGTATTATCTATGGTTACTTTTGTTCGGAAATTTAATTTAATTAATGTTTAATTTATTAAACATCTTCATACAAACCACCATGGTGAACTCTGAATCATTTAAACCTTACAAGAATCCTTTGCAAATGAGAAAACTGAGTCCCATTTGCTTATGTAATATCTCAAATGGTAGAGTGGGGTTTTTTTGGTTTTTTTTTAATTAATTTATTTTTTGACTGTGTCGGGTCTTCGTCGCTGTGCGCGGGCTCTCTCTAGTTGCGGCGAGCAGGGGCTACTCTTCGTTGCAGCACGAGGGCTTCTCTTGTTGTGGAGCACGGGCTCTAGGCGCATAGGCTTCAATAGTTGTGGCTTACGGGCTTCAGTAGTTGTGGCACACGGGCTTATTTGCTCTGCGGCACGTGGGATCTTCCTGGACCAGGGCTCGAACCTGTGTCCCCTGCATTGGCAGGCGGATTCTTAACCGCTGCGCCACCAGGGAAGCCCCTGGTAGAGTGGGTTTGAAACTGGTTAGCCTGATTTTGGCCTTCCCATTACACCAGTAGTTCACAAACTATTATCCTGAGCCTGCGCGTCTGGAGCCTGTGCTCCGCAACGGGAGAGGCCACAACAGTAAGAGGCCCGCGTACCACAGAAACAAAAACAAAACCAAAAAATGGCATGCAGCTGAGTTAACCTCGGGCAATTCTGCTCAGGCTTCCAAAGAGCTGGAGCAGGGGAGACCCAGCCCTTCCCACAGCCAGCCTCTCTCTCTGCTTGGGACTGGGGTTCTGGAAACGGCCTGCCCTCCCCACAGATGGACGCCTCTTAAGCAGAGCGGGTAAGAGCCAGTGATCTCTCCCTTGGGGACGGCAGCAGCCTCCTCCCCTGTCACCCCCTTTGCTGCACTTAGGAATTTGCCAGCTTCATCTTTCTCACCTGTGGTTTCTCACACCCAACCAAGCTCCTCCGGCCTCCTTGTTCATGATTTTTCCCAAATCTAGAGTAGCCTTTCGTTCGCCTTGTCTGTTTAACAAACTCCTATTCATCCCTCAAAACTCCACGCAGACTTTGATTCTTCCCAAACTCCTTCCTCCCCACCAGTCAGAATTAATTCCACGCATATGATTCATTCCAGGGCTCTCGAAGTGTGGTCCTCAGACTAGAAGGATTGGCTTCTAGTTCTAGCATTGGCGTCACCTGGAAGCTTGTTATAAATGCAAATTCTCAGGCCTCACCCCCAGAGCTATGAGAGCAGGGCTCTGAGGGTGGTGCCCAGTGATCCAGGTTTTTTTTTCCGGGCAACCCCTCTTTTCTCAGTCCCTCAAACATGGCCAGTGCCTCTCTGGTTTGGGGCCAAAGCCACACTGCCCTCACCACTTTGCCTGCTCGCTAACCTGCTAATTTCTACTAACCTTCAGTTCTCAGCTTAACTATCACTTCCACATTTAAGCCACCCCAAATCCTCCCCCCTCCAAACACGCATGGTCAGGACCCCAGTGAGACACCCACCCCTGTAACATCCTGTGCTTTCCCCCTGTGGTACCGGTCGCAGTTGTCACTAACTGATTCTTTGTATCTTATCTGTCACATCCATAGACTGTGAGTTCCACAGGGGTCGGCATCACGTGTGCATTTCTGCACCATTCTGGTGTCACCAGCGCCTGCAGCACTGGAGGGGCACTTCCCCCGAGCCCATCATTTTGTGCTCAGGTGTCTGCACCCCGGAGCTTGCACATTTCAGATCCTACTCACAGTTCCCTTCCCCAGGCGGGCGCGGGGAGTCCCAAGCAGGGTGCCTCGACTTGTCAGAGCTTGCTAGCCACTAGCCTGCGTGCCAAATAAGGAAAGAGCTGGGGGAGTTTCCAAGTGGTTCTTTGATAAATTTGTTTCCACTGCCCGATTTACACTGGACTCCCCCTGCTTTTTTTGTTGTTGTTGTTCCCTGGCACAGAGCTAGTGCTTTTGTTCCTGACTTCACATTTTCTGACATGAGATCAGAACGGGGGAATTCTTCATGAGAGCACGCTGATTCACTCTGCAAAGCAGTGCCTGACAGCACCTTCTACAGGCCAGATGTCTCCCAGATGTTGAGGACAGAGTGGGGAGCAAGACAGAAAATCTCAGCCTCATGGAGGCCACATTCCAATGAATGTCTTTGCTTTGTGTTAACAGAGCAGAGTGACATGTTCCTGGTAAGCAACATTTTGCCAGATATGAGAAAACATGTTTTCCACAAAGGTGAGCTATGGCTTTAGGGTTGATTGCGAGGTGTGGCCTGTGTTTCTCAAAGATTGTCCAAATTTTCCCTAAGGGCTGGAGGACTCCATCCTAGGCTCCTAGGGGCTAAAATACTCACCCCTAGGATTCAGTGGGTCTCCAGCATCTAGGGTGGTATTCTCTGTTGGGTTAAACTTGGTTGTAAAAAATGTCCTACACTCGAGGGCTTCCCTGGTGGTGCAGTGGTTGAGAGTCCGCCTGCCGATGCAGGGGACACGGGTTCGTGCCCCGGTCCGGGAGGATCCCACATGCCGCGGAGTGGCTGGGCCCGTGAGCCATGGGCGCTGAGCCTGCGCGTCCGGAGCCTGTGCTCCGCAAGGGGAGAGGCCACAACAGTGAGAGGCCCGCGTACTGCAGAAAAAAAAAAAAAAAGTTTTACACTTGAGAGTTTCATCTAGGGGGTGAGAAATGAAACCAAGAGACAACCTCTTCATCCTTTAGCATAATCCACCTGTTACTTGCTCTCCTAGAAGCCTGTGCTTTCTCTTCAAATCACTTCATTTATACAGGATTATTAGTTTAACCTCTCTCCTTCTTCCTCGTCCTTTTTCTCTCCCTCCCTGATCTGTGAGCTCATCAAGGCAGGGCATCCTCTGTCTCGCTCACTGCTTATCTCTAGAAGTTCATTTTGTGCCTGTTACAGGGTGGCATCCTTAAAACTGGGGTCAGGGGTGAGGTGGGGGAGTAAATCCTCAGATCTTTCTTAGACCTGCCATGCTTGTGCGTTTGATGTTTTTATTTTAGGGCAGATGAGCTTGAGTTTTGAGATTTACGGCCTAACGTAACACTTACCAATATTTTTCACACTCTTCTTTCTAGTTTCTTTCTAGTTTCATTACAAGGAATGGCTGCCTTTTTCGGGAGTTTCCCCCAGAGCAGGACATTTGCATTCTGCCCCTGGCTCTTCCTCTAATTAACTAAGTAATCTTGAGTGAGTACCCTTGCCTCACTAGTCTCTGACCATCGTCCTTGAAGAAGCAGTTGATTGGCCTGTATGATTCCTCCAGCTCTAAAATGCCAACCTTATTCACTTAGGCCTATCACTTCTGTAGGGTCTCTGCACGAGATGTTATGGACAGTGGGAATTTTCCAGGAGTTTCTCTTCTGGAGCTGGGGATGTAGCCATAAAGTGTCGCCACTGCCTACCTGAATTGCCCACCCTGCCCTCCACAATGATGCTGGGGGGAGTGCCACCAACCGCAGTAGCCTCATGTGTGCCAATTCTGATGATAGGCAGGTTGTCAAGATAATTTTCCAGGCCTGCCGAGATGTTATCGTCCTCACCTACAAGCTGGCTGCTCAGATATCCTTAGACTGATGACCCCTCTTTGATACTCTACAAACAGACTCCCTAGAACCTCCTCTCAGGTGCTGTGTGTCTAGATCTCTTCTTCACTCTTCTGGACCTCTTCTGGAGGAGGTGCAGTGATTCATGGACCACGCACACTTGCCGTCTAGTTGTAGAGCTGGGCTCATGACATGCCCCTCCTAGTCCCCACCCTGGGCCTCCCTGTGGACCTGTCAGCACATTGATGGTTAAGATTTCATTCCTCAGGAGTTACATTTCAACTTAGGTATTCATTTACTTTGAACAAGATGCTACATAACCACTCTCCATGCCAGGGTTTTCTCACTTGAAAAACAGGAGTTAAAAAAAATCCTTGCCTTAGATTTTCTGTGAAATGGCATTTGCTACAAAAGTGCTTGGTCCTGGGGAGTCACGCTGGACAGAGCTTCTGTTTCTCCTTCTTCTTCTTCCTCCTCCCCTTTCTCCACTCTTCCTCCTCTCTTCCTTCCTTCTCCTTCCTCTACTTTATATTTTTCTAATGGGATGTTGGAAAAAAACACACACATGCAGAGAAGTGCTAGGTCAAGTTTTGTAAAATGAATACCTGTATAATTACCACCCAGGTCGAGAAACAAAATAGTGTCAGCTCCAGAAACTTCCCAAGTGCCCTCCATCCCCCTTGCTGGAAACACGACCCTGAATTTTATCGTTTCACTTTGTTCAAAGGCCAGACACAGATTTCTTTACTGATTCCATAGACTTCTTCATTCAACAACAATAATAGCTAGCACTTATGCAGTGATTCCTGTGTGCCAGGCGATATTTAGAATGCTTGACAAAATACCAACTCTTTTCATCCCTACAACAACCTTATCAGATAGGTTATTTGGTTGTCACCCTGGTTTACAGATGAGGAAACTGAGGCACAAATGGTTAAGTGACTTGTCCAGGGTCACACAGCTAGTAAGGAGCCTGGAATTGAACCCAGATAGTCTGGCACCCAAGACTGCACTCCTATCAACTGTACTGTTTCTCATTAAGTGGGATCTGGAAGCTGTACTGAAATGTTCTGATACCTGTAATGAGATTTGGAAGCTGCGCTGAAAAGTTCTGATACCTGTAAAGTCCTTCTCACAGATGTATAATAAATTTGAATATTATAGTAGCATTATTATAGCCTCAGACTGAGGCAACCCAACCCTGCTTCCATCTTTGCAGTGAACTAATTTAGCTCTGTGTGTGTGTGTGTGTGTGTGTGTGTGTGTGTGTGTGTCCATGCTGGACATCATATTCATCTCAAGGATCAGTTTCCTAGCATCACCTTTGGTGGTCTCTTCCAATACAGATGGGACCAAATTTCCCAGCACTCTAGCCACTTCAGGTTCTACTGTTCCCAGAGTATGACTCTCATTACCAGAATGGCATAGCTCAGCGCTTCTGAAACTTTTTACCATGAAGGACTGCTTTTCCTTATTCCTCTGTCTTGACTAAGTAAAAATAAATTTCCCCCCTTTCCTCCCATATTGTATTATTCAAAGACATATATATCTGCCAAACATGGCATCTGATCACCAGGAGATAACTAATAACCAGTGAAGCTCAGTTTTTATACGTATTAGCTGTACCAACCTATAATATGGAAAAACAAATCTAACTCCATATTGGATCTGTTTCTTTTACTTTAACCTTCATAGGCTATGGCTTTTGCTACACCTTAAGAATGTTGCCTATAGCTTGAAATATACAGGATAGCCCATTCTTAAGGCTCTGACCTTTAAAGGTATAACACATTTCCATTCATATAGAGATAAAAAGTTGTAGAACAGAGAATAACATTTGTCTTGCTGGAGGTTTACAGAAACATCCTGACTGCTGCACACGGATCACTGTAAGAACAAAGGATTCTGACACCAAGAAGTGTGCAACAACCAACCACACCCCTCCCCTTTTAGTATAAAAGAAGCCTGAATTCTAACTTGGGTAAGATGGTTCTTTGGGACACTAGTCCACCATCTTCTCAGTCTGCTGGCTTTCCAAATAAAGTCGCTATGTCCCAACAATCTGTCTCTCAATTTATTGACCTGTCGTGTGGTGAGCAGTATGAGCTTGGACTCAGTAACAAACCTAGCCCAGGAACTTAACCTCTCTGTGCCTCAGTTCTTCATCTACGAGAAGAGGAATAATGTTATCTACCTTATTGGGTTGTTTTGAGCATCAGATGAAATGAGTATAAAGTGCCTAGCACAGAGAAAGTGCTCAATTAATATTTGTTGTTGATTTTGTTGTTCTTATTATTAAGTTGGAGGTAATAATAGTTATATTTCATATGAATGTGTTTTGAACTCCAGCCTGAAGCCAAGATCCGTGGACATTTATTTTGGCCTGTTTACCTTAAGATACATGAGTGATGCTAGACTTGTTAAAATATTGAAAATAATTTCTAACTGTCCCTTGCCTTATTCTTTTGTGAAAATCCAGGTATCTTGGGATCCCAGGTAGGAAACAGCCTACGTTTTAGCCATGGAGGGTTTTGAGCATTTACAAATTCTGCCCTATTTGGCTTTTTATCCCAATTACATAATCAACCCTTGATTACTTGGGGACTGCAGTCCAATTGGAGAAAAGTCTGTGGTCCTCCTGCTTTCTTTATCAGTCCACTCATGTCTTGTTGGTTCCTTTCACCAAAATTCAAGAGGGATTTTGAACAGCAGAGGATAGAAAAGGAAAATCAATCAGCCAAATTTATTCCTTGTTATTAATTAAGGTTGAAAGAAGAGGATGGAACTACTGGCAAATATGCATTTGAGATTTTAATCATCCAGACTGGTGTCCCAGTCTTCTGTTGCTGTGGAAAATTAAGATTTGCCCGCAGGTCAGCTCCTAGGCTTTTGGGCAGATGATGCTCTAGTAGGAGAAAACCACGGGTGTTACAGTCAGCTCTAGGTTTAAATGCTGGCGTCTCTACGCACTACCTCCGTGATCTTGACCAAGCCTCTCTAAGCCTCGGTTTTCTCATCTGTAGAATGGAAATAATGCCCCTCTCACTGTGAATATTAAATGAAATGATGTATGTGATATGCCTGGCACCCGCAAGCACTCAAAAATTAGCTCCTTTCTCCTAACTCTTCCTAGTCACTCTGTGAAAACTAGGTGATGAGTCCATTTGGTGAAAAATAAGAGTAGAATTTGGTGACCTGGCTTGACTTTGCCAAGTAATTTATTCACTGACCATATTGTCACCATTTTACCAGTGTTCTGAAATTGTTTAGAAACAGCTTGAGTGTTACAGAGTAGTCACAGAATTCTGAAGGCAAAAAGGTGGGGAAACTGCTACAAAGGCAGCAAGAGCTGGCTCCACCCCTCTGTCCCCGAGACCATCCTTGCACATAAGTCAACATCTCAGATGCTGACAATGGTCATCACCATCATCACATCATCATCTTACAATGTTCCTACATATGCACTGTCTCACTTCATTCTGTCATAATGACTCTGTGGGATGGTGGATTACATGTTGTTATCTCCAGTTTCTGGTGAGGAAATTGAAACTGAGGGAGGTCAAATGACTTGTCCAAATGCATACTTCTCATTGATGGATGGAAAAAGATTTGAATACATCTCATCACTCTAGATCCAGAGAGTCTTTTTATCACTTCATGTTGCTGGGCATGAAATAATTGTTGTCTGGTATATTTCTAAATATTTGACATATTTAATTCTGCTCTTACCTTTTCACTTCCTTAAAGAAGATTTACTTCTCTCAAAGAAATATTTTAAACCTCAACACTGTCATAGTTATTGATTTTATTACAGATCAAATTCTATGGTAACAAGGTTACCAGAAATCTGTGTGTGTGTGTTTAGGTCTATGTACGTATTTCTTTTTCTTCAGAAGCTAAGCAATAGCCCAGCTGAAAAGAAAAAAAATATATTCAATTTAAAATCAAAAATAAACTTGGACAATTTTTTTGAGTTTGTTGTGATGGAATTAATTAATTTCTATGCTATTTGGGACTCATACCACTTCTTGGATGAGAAACGGTTTTCCAGTAGACATAAATGACCTCTTCCAGAAAAAATAGAAATGGAAGAGGGAACAATTAAGAAGAGAAGAGTTATAAGCAGGCAGGCTCATTTTAAAATGTTGGGATAGAGATTCATAAAATAATAAATAAAAAATTTAAATAATAAATAAATAAAAGGCCACCTATTAGAATGGCCTTCAAAGACTGGTTCTAACTCCAGGACAAAAAATATATATAAATATGGTGAGTCACAAAATTCTCTCACCACAGCTGAGATTTGCAAAGAAACTGTAACTTCTTTTTTCTTCAGAACTGCTCCTAGCTCCTCATACGTCTCAGCCCTCAGGGTATCCAGGAAAGGTCAGACTTGACAATAAGCAATATTCCAGTCTCTTCTGGGTGAAAACAGTCTCCTCTCTATTTAAACAGTCTATTCCAAGTTCAGTTGGGTGTCACCTAGTGTGGTCTAAAAGTCTCCTCAGGATAAACCTGTCCTTTGGGATAAATAACCTTTTAGAGGGTGTCCTTTCCTTTCTTTTCCCCAGGATGGTGTCTATATGCTGTGGGGGACACTGGGGGACTCTTTCTGTCCTCATGGTAGATCTGGACAGACCAGCTCCCTGACTGGGGACTGCTGAGTGGAGTCTGTCTGGGTTCTCATCCTGCCCGTATTCTGATCATTAGTCCCTGCATTCTGTGGCCTCTCTGGCCAACCCCAGGTCTTTGCCGGGCTCCTCGTCTACTCAGAAACTGTGTCCTCTCTCAGGGGTACGAGGGCTCTTCTGGTTGTGAGGAGTCAGATAAATGATCTTGAACTCACGGTGATGAACTGTCTTCCATCACCTCCCCATCATTATCTCTGGATCATGTTAAACATGTCCCCAGCCTAAAAGCCTACTACCTCCTTTCATTAGACCTGGAGAAGTTGTCATCCACCTTCTCCTGCAACATCCCCAAGATGGTCTTGAATTTTCTTTCCTAAAGCTTTTGGCTCTGACCTAATTTTTCTTCCACCATCTCCCCTTTTTTCTCCCCATCTTGGTTCATAAACGGAAGGAGTATTTTCTTTGCACTGGGGAAGAAGCTGTAGGTAAGAGTCTTCCAAGCTTGACCCTGATATGTATTGGGAGTTAAAGGAATTCAGACTGGTTTAAAGAGCATTGCTTGGGCCATTACATTTCTTTTAAATGTCAAAAGCTGAATGTTCTTTCTTGAATTCATGCTGCAATAATCCTAAACCTTCTTGGGAAAAATAGATGCCTGTGGCAGAACTGGGAGAGAGCTTGGTCCATTAATGAAGTTTCGATAAAAACTATTATAAAAAACTGTTACATTAAATAAGAAATATAAGAATACATTTTTGTTATAAATATACATAAACAAATAACCACACATAAACAATACATAATATATAGTAAAAGAAAAACTCCATACTACCATCCCACTTTCCTTTCCAGATACACCCATCATTAACAGTTTGGGGTACACCCTTCCTAACCATTTTCTATATATTTATATACATACATATGTGGAGGTACAATGTATAAGTTTTGCTTTTACTTTTATTGAAAGTGACATTGTGACTTCCTTGGTGGTGCAGTGGGTAAGAATCCGCCTGCCAATGCAGGGGACACGGGTTTGATCCCTGGTCCGGGATGATCCCACATGCCACGGAGCAACAAAGCCCGTGTATCACAACTACTGAGCCTGTGCTCTAGAGCCCGCAAGCCACAACTACTGAGCCCACAAGCCACAACTACTGAAGCCTGCATGCCTAGGGCCCGTACTCCGCAACAAGAGAGGCCACCACAAGGAGAAGCCCACACACCACAACGAAGAGTAGCCTCCGCTCGCTGCAATGAGAGAAAGCCTCCGTGCAGAATCGAAGACCCAATGCCACCAAAAATAATAAATAAAATTAAATCTTTAAAAAAAAAATTAAAAAAAGAAAGTGAAATTGTGGTATAGTATTCTTTTATTTAACAATATAGTTTGTAAATCATTCCGTATCCATACCTATAGGTCAACCTCATTTTCAAAATTGATGGGTGGAAATCCACAGCATGGATGAACCACGATTTATTCCACCATTTTCATGGCGTACATTTAGGTTATTTTAGAGCTCTTTGTTCCCCAGACAACATCCTCCTTTACGTCTCCTGCACAGCACTGCAACCATGTATGCCTTACAGGAAGTTAATACAGAAAGTGATAACATTCTGTGCCTGCCCTTTGACTACCTATAAACATGAAAAGCACCACTGATGGGAGTCTGCATTTCCAGGTGCTAAACCTCTGCTTTAATTTGGGTCATTAGTCTTCATTTTTACCACTCAACCAGTTCCACTGAAATGGCACAGTCTTCTACTTGTTTTTTCTCCTTATCAAAAAAGTACTGCATTATCAGTTGAATAAGTCATATCCAATGTATTGATCAACATGTGTAGGCATGGACGTATTTTTCATGTTATTATTTCAGAGGGTAAAGTTGACACTCACCGTTCTTTACCCTAATAGCTGCAGGAGGGTGGTGTTTGACCTGGCAGAGTCCTGGCAGAGTCCTGGTACTGGGCTCTCTCAGTGGCGGTGGTACCTCCAGCTGCACACCCAGGTTACCGGCATGGTGATGAAGACTTGAACTGCTCCCTCCCCTTTACTGTGCAGTGGTCTTAATGGACCACTGGCTGTCGTTCAGAGCATGGTGACCAGTTCTCTTATAACATGTCTGTTGCTGCACAGTCTAGCGGTTCACCACTGGGGCGACCCCACGCTCCCCTCTCTGCTTCCTCTGCTTCTATCACTGGCAGCTCTGCCATAGTCTCTCCCCCTCATCCAAACCACTCTCCAACAGAACGAGTATTCGGTACTTCCACCGGGCAAAGCTCCTATGCCTGGCTGTCTTATTGGTCAATGGAGAGATGAGCCCCTTTGGGTCCTATCAGCTGTGGCCAGGGAAACATGGCCACATTATATCAAGTTTGCAAATTGAGGAATTTCAAAGAGTGGGCCATCTCAGAAGGGCCATCTCAGCAAGAGAAGGGGAAAACAGAACAGAAGGGGACAACAGAAGGGGACAGAGTAACTGCTGTATCTGGAACAGGCATCTTCCTAAAACTTTTGTCCAAAAATTCCTTGTCAGTGTTTTCAGCCTGCAGGAGCCACTGAGATACCATCTGATTATAATGTGTTTCTCAGAGAAATAAATAGCCCAAACTGAAGCCTACTTCCGGTTGTCAGTTTTTTACAGGCACCCTGGAACTCAGTGACAGATCTTCAGGATGGATGTGGTCCTCTGACAGCAAATGGATTGTTCCAGCAGAGATCTTTAATGAAATTGTTCACATTATTAAGGAACCACCACCTCCAGCATATTACAATGACAATGGCAGGACCTTGTGAAGACAGAAAGCAAAGCAACTTTCCTGCTCACTTCTTTTTGAAAGCACCAACCCCTAGCAGCAAAGCCTTCTTGTTAATTAGTTGTTAATTATTGAGACAGCACGTGAAATGTTTATCAAAGAGCTGTACCACTGACAAAGAAAAGAACTCAGAGCAAGAGACTGAATTGAAGCATCATAAAGGAACGAGGAAGCTTTTACACAGTTGACCGGCACCAGGGAAATTCTAGAAATGTACCCCTCTGGTAAGAGATGAGAGGTATTGTAGAAATGCATAGTAAATAGACCATGATAGATGAAAACATAATAGATGCATAGAGCTGGAAGGAACCTCAGCAATCATCTTCCTTCATCTTACAGTTTGGGAAACACACGTAATAGGACATAAATGATCTGCCCAAGGTCACACTTCTAGTTGGTGTCCCAAGAATCAGTTCAGCCCAGAGAGCTCATCACTACCAGAGCCTGTGGAAAGGTAAGTGTTGGTGCTCTTGGCTTGGACCTCCCATTCACAATATGCTTCTATCTTAGTGTTCTCTCTTTACCCTCAAAAGAGGTTATAACAGATATAGTCAAAGCAACACACTGAAAGGTTTAGAATTGTCCTTCATATCACCTTAAACCTGTTCCGTTACTGTATAACCAGACCGTGCTACTTTTTTTTTTTTTTGCGGTACGCGGGCCTCTCACTGTTGTGGCCTCTCCCGTTGCGGAGCACAGGCTCCGGATGCGCAGGCTCAGCGGCCATGGCTCACGGGCCCAGCCGCTCCGCGGCATGTGGGATCCTCCCGGACCGGGGCACGAACCCGTGTTCCTTGCATCAGCAGGCGGACTCTCAACCACTGCGCCACCAGGGAAGCCCCAAGACCTTGCTACTTTTGATGCATTATAAATTACCACTTTAAAAATAAATTCTGTGTGAAAATTATATTTTGTCATTTACTTACTAGTATTATTTTTGTTGCTGTTAAAAGTTAATTTGTTAGATGCATGTGTTTAAAATATATCATAGTTTTTGTAACCTTGCTTTGGCATTTAAACTAAAAATTTTTTATTATAAATATAACTTATTTTTATTATTTTTATTGAGGTGTAATTGACACATAATACTGTATTAGTTTCAGGTGTACAACATAATGATTCAATATTTGTATATATTGTAAAATGATCACCACAATAAGTTTAGTTAACATCCATCACATACATAGTTACAAAATTTTTTCTTGTGATAAGAACTTTTAAGATCTATGCTCTTAGCCACTTTCAAATATGCCATACAGTATTATTAACTACAGGCGCCATGCTGTACATATGTACAGCCCCATGACTTATTTATTTTATAACTGGAAGTTTGTACCTTCACACATTTTGCCCACCCCCCACCATCGTTTCCTTATTTTTTAAATGTTCTGAAATCTCCAAAAAGGGAAAGTGGCCCAGGCCTCTGAAAACCTCTTAAGGTCTTGTTCACTGCTCTACGCTCTTTCTTTGTGAAATATAACTTTCATACGTGATTTTAGTTTCCACAGAGTCAGGTTGTAGTTTTGTTAAATGCAGGGTGTCTTAGGCCATTTGGGCTGCTACAACAGAATACTATAGCCTGGTAACTTATAAACAACAAACATTTATTTCTCACAGTTCTAAAGGCAGGGAAGTCCAAGATCAAGGCACTGGCAGATTCAGTGTCTAGTGAGGGTCCACTTCCTGTTTCATCGTTAGTTGTCTCCTCCCTGTGTCCTTGAGCTCTCCGGGGTCTTTTTTATAAGGACACTAATCCCATTCATGAGGGCTCCTAATGAATGACCTAATCACCTTCCGAAGGCCCCAATTCCAAATACCATCACGTTGAGTGTTAGGATCTAACATACAAATTCTGAGGTGGGGGTGGGGTCACAAACATTTAGTCTATAGCACAAGGCATTCTGTGTGGTACGTCTGTAGGGTGAGCATTTAGAACCCAGAATATTGCTGTCCAACTCCTGTTTGGTATAGTCTACCTGGATGCTACTGTTGATAGACTTTTAGGAAAGACCAGTTTCCTTCTCTATGTGGGCCGTTGCGATCTTCTGGGGCAGCTCTGTAATATGCCTTCAAGCCTATTCTCACACACAATCATCTTTTAACTTTATATTGCAAGTTAAAAAAAAAATCAAAGTAGGAGTAAAGTAAGGATGTTGTTAAATACACTTTTATCCTCCTTTGGAAAGTTGCTGTAAAATGTTGTCTTTTCATCCTTGCCTTCTGCTTTCAGAAGCTGTTTGGAAAGCATTGCTGGATTATGTCAAATTTATCATGAAGCTCTATGGAGGCCCTATGCAGCATGTGAGAATTGAAAGGAAAGGTGCAGCGTATTATTGAGGAAATCCCAAGTTCCCTACACTGTATTATGTGGTGCCAGGGGTTCAGCCTCACCTGACTCAGCCAATACTTCTCTCCTTGTCTTATTCCTCCTCCAAGTTTTACTGCATGGACTCAGTGGTTCTCAAACTTCAGCCTGCGTAAAGATCACCCGGAGGACTGGTGTAAAATGCAGAACCCAGCCTTGCTCCCAAAGATTGATTCACTAGGTCTGGGGTGGGTCCCAGGAATCTGCATGTTTAAGAAACACTGTAAGAATTTTTATTGCAGGCATCCTAGGACCACGCTTGAAAAACTCTAATCTGCCCTCGTTTTCCCACTAGGTCCCTTGGAGTGATACGTGTCCCTGTTTCTCCGAATTATGGGCTTTATCTCTCCATCTGGGTGATTCACTTATGTAATACCGTGGCTGATGCCCCTCCTCACCCAACCTGACTCCCAGAATTCACCTCCCCTCACCTTGCCTCTGGCAGGGAGGATGGAGGGAACCTGGGAAAGAGCAGGCCCCCGGCAGAATCTGTCCACCGGTGGAACCTCTCTTCTAGACTCACTTGAATTGCCTCTGAACATTCTTTTGAATGGATTTGGAAAAAAGTCCAGACCATTTGGGGCCAGTTCTGGTGAACTGAGTTTACAATCAAGTCGAGAATTACTATTCAGAATCAAAAGCTATGCCTAACTGTAATACATATCATGACTGACATTTTGGCTTTAGTTATAAATGCATCTAAGGTACCAGATGGAGAGTTTCAAAAACATTCTCTGCAATGATGGTGACTATCACAGCCAGGCTGCCCCAAAATGGACACACAGGCTGCTTACAACTTCTTTTTGTTTTAATTGGTTGGGCAGCCATTTTTATTGTTGAGTCTCTCTTTTGATTGGTTGGTACTTCACTATGGCAGTTGATAATACTTGCACTACTGGAATCAGTATGTAATTTTTCTCTTGAAAGACAAACTCTCTCAACTATCTCAATTCTGAGTGTTTTTTAAAAATTCAGTCTCGGAATTAGTAGTCGTACTTTGGAAGTCATGTAAGTCAGTGGTTCCCAACATTTTTGGCACCAGGGACCGGTTTCATGGAAGACAATTTTTCCACAGATTGGGGAGGGATGGTTCAGGTGGTAATGCGAGCAATGGGGAGCGAGGGGGAGCGGCAGGTGAAGCTTCGCTCACTCGCCCACTGCTCACCTCCTGCTGTGCGGCCTGGTTCCTAACAGGCCTTGGACCAGTACCCGTCCGTGGCCCAGGGGTTGGGGATCCCTGATATAAGTCGTATGGCTCACATTCTAAGTAAGGGCCACACTAAGCCTGGTTATTATATGTCCTATAACATTTATTCCAGGCATTAATTCATTATGGACTCAGTGCATGAAAATCTCCATGCTGTTGTGCTCACTGTTACAGGCATTGTCTTCTAAACCACGCATAAGGCCGATGATTTAGACCCCATATACTCCAGCAAAGGATGCCTTTAACTTTCTTGGCCACTTCCTTAGCTTGGTTTCCTACAGATGGTACTCTGCTGATTCATTTCCTGAAGGGGCACTCGAGTTGATTGTTTTATTCTTTCGAAGAATGTTATAAAATGCAGTTTGCTTACGATTGAGTGATGAGGGGGTGGGCTGGGGTTACAGCTGAGAAAGATCACTTTAGCTTATAATAAGAAACGTATGATTTAGGTTCACTGACTAGGCTGAGGAAGTATTTATAAATACAGTCAGCTCCCTGTATCTGTGGGTTCTGCATCCTCAGATTCAAACCACTGTGTATCAAAAATATTTGGAAAAAAATTCCACAAAGTTCCAAAAAGCAGAACTTGAATTTGCCATGCACCTGCAACTGTTTACATAGCATTTACAGTTTATTAGGTAATAAAATTATAAGTAATATAGATATTATTATAAGTAATCTAGATATGATTTAAAATATACGTACTGGAGGATATGAATAGGTTATATGCAAATACTACACCATTTTATAAAGGGATTAGAGTATCTGTGACTTTGGTACCTGTGAAAGTCCCGGAACCAATCCCTGACGGATACCAGTGGACGACTTTAATTATATGTCTGGGTATGCATGTGTATATTACATAGTTACATTTGTTTTTAACCATACATAGAATTTAAATATAAAAATAATTACACATGGTAATGCAAAAGCCACCACGCCATTTAAAAAATTGGTCTGTAAAACTCTAATTTTTTTTTTTCGGTACGCGGGCCTCTCACTGTTGTGACCTCTCTCGTTGCGAAGCACAGGCTCCGGACGCGCAGGCTAAGCGGCCATGGCTCACGGGCCCAGCCGCTCCGCGGCATGTGGGATCTTCCCAGACCGGGGCACGAACCTGTGTCCCCTGCATTGGTAGGCGGACTCTCAACCACTGCGCCACCAGGGAAGCCTGCCAATACTATTTTCTTCAAACTTTGTGAATCACATATAAATATTATTGATAGTCACTATATTAGTCAAAAATCATACCCACAAAACTCTTTGAGATAAGCTTTTCTGTATTCTAAGCTTCTACTGAGACTGTTCAGGGACATCACCCTTAAGCTTATTAGGAGTCTTGTTGTTTGACTCAACAGTTCTCTAAGGCACTGCCTTAGATCTTTCTAGACTTACCAAGGATTTTTCAGGCACACCTTTATATCATCTTTATATCATGCTTTCCTAAGAGGCCTTGGATTCGATCTTTGCCCAGAAGCCATTTGTAAATTTTAGTATCATTTGATATTTAGAGAGGCTAGAAATTTTCAAATCCAGAAATTCCTGGCTCTTTTTTGATTAACAATTCTCCTTTTAGCTTATTTGTCTTCTCTCTCTCACATTTTATAGCAAGGCTAAATCAGGGAGCACCTTTAATAATCTGCCTGAAAATCTCCTTAGCTAGATTCCCCAGTTCACCAGGTACATTTTCTTCTTCCCACGTTATCACAGGCAATAACACTGCTAAACTTTCTGCTACTGAAACAGGAAGGAAGGGGGCATGGCACAACCTTTGAAAGAACGACATAGTCTGAGGACATGACATAAACTGATTAGAACCAAATGGGTCCGAGATGGCAGACAAGTCATGACTTCCACTAGACCTTGAGCCTCAGTATAGGCTCACTGTAACACTTCAGCAAGCTAAATGACACACCCACAGGTGCCATGACTGTTCCAAGGCCGACCATAAGGATCAAAAACGTGGGTGGTGGCCCAATTCCTGGAAATCCCTGAGCATTCCCAAAATAGCTGGACTGTTCCTCCCACTCATTAGCCTGTGAAATTACCTACCCCTATAAAAACTGACAACCCCATGGGCTTCCCTGGTGGCGCAGTGGTTGAGAGTCTGCCTGCCTTGCAAAGACTTCTATAACCTGGTCACTAAAGTCATATAAAATTCTTTCAAGATATTTCTATTAGTTACACAGACCAGCCCCTGCTCATTATGGAAGGGGACTGACTACACAAGACCACGAATTCCAAGAGAGAATCATTGAGGGCCATCTTAGAGATTGGCTACCACAGTCCATCTTCTGAATTATTTATGCCCTCTCACATGCAAAATATACTCACCCCCTTTCAAGGACCCCAAACTCTCATTTCATCATAGCATCAGCTTAAAGTCCAGACTCTCATTATCTAAATATTTATTTGTTTATTTATTTGTTTGGCTGTGCCAGGTCTCAGTTGTGTCATGCGGGATCTTTTGTTGCAGCATGTGGGGTCTTTTCAGTTGCGGCACGTGGGATCCAGTTCCCTGACCAGGGATCAAACACAGCACCCACCCCCCAACCCCCCGACACACACCCCTCCAGCCGCACTGGGAGCACGAGTCCTAGCCACTGGACCACCAGGGAAGTCCCAGACTCTCATTACCTAAATCATCTAAATCAGGTCCATGTGTAGATGAGGCTCTTCAAGTCCAGTTCCTTGAGCAGAGTTTCTCTTGATTGGAAGTCCTGTGAAGTTATCTGCACCCCCATCCCCAACAGACCCAGTATAGAATGGTAACATAGGAGTAGGAAAACCACATCAGGGGAAGGAGAGATACACTAGAGTCACTGGTCCACAGAAATTCTGAAATTCAGCAGGGCATTTGTTGGTAATTCCTTGATTGGGAGTCGAGTTTTGGTAATAATTCTCTATGGCTACTGACTTCAGCCTTTGGGCTCATGTTTTTGCCCTCTGAGGCATCCTTCCTTTCCCATAAAAGGTTTACAGTTCAATAGCTTTCTCAGACTTCTTCCTATAAAGTTTGGGGTCCAAAGTTCTCTTCATTTTGTATTATCTTTGTCTCTTTCAGTTCAGGCTGGAGGTGGTTTTGCCAATACTATTTTCTTTCTTTTTTTTTTGCGGCACGCGGGCCTCTCACTGCTGTGGCCTCTCCCGTTGCGGAGCACAGGCTATCACAGTCCTTGCTCTCTTGGATCACTTACCTGGGAGAAAGCATAACATAGGGATATTTAAGCAGACTTATGCTTGAATTCTGTACCCACAGAAACTGTATGAGATAACCGTTTATTATTGTCTTAAGCGACTCAGTTTTGAGGTAATTTTGTATACAGCAATAGACAACTAATACAAAGGCTATAAGTTCAGCCATATTTTTGGAAATTTAGATATCAAGACGTGACTGGTCATCCCTAGAATATTAACGTTAAATGTGATGCAGGCTGACTTTCCATTCATGGCTTATTTGATGATTGTGTGTGTGGTCAAGGAAAGGTTATTTTAGTTTCCATTATTCTTAACATATTTTGTTTGTAAAGTTTCAAGGAAATATGAGGTACAGTATAATTATGAGCACAGCATATAAGTTCACCAGATCAAGAAGGGTATCAGTTAATTATTGCTATGTGACAAAAGCCTCAAAACTTAGTGATTTAGTAAATTCATTTTTGACAAGGGTTTTAAAACAATTCAATGTCAAAAGAAGTTGTCTTCAACACATAGTGTTAGGACGACTAGAAATCTACATGTGAAGAGAAAATGTGGACCCTTACCTCACACCATATACAAAATTAATGCAAAGTAGATCAAAGAACTAAATATAAGAGCTAAAACAGTAAGTCTTAGCAGAAAACCTAGGGGTAAATCTTCATGACCTTGGATTTGGCATCATTTTCTTCAATATAACACCAAATTACAAGGAACACAAGAAAAAAAACAGATAAATTGGACTTCATCACAGTTAAGAATTTTGTGCATCAAAAAAGACACTATCAGGCTTCCCTGGTGGCACAGTGGTTAAGAATCCACCTGCCGATGCAGGGGACATGGGTTTGAGCCCTGGTCCAGGAAGATCCCATATGCTTTGGAGCAACTAAGCCCGTGTGACACAACTACTGAGCCCACGAACCTAGAGCCCGTGCTCTGCAACAAGAGAACCCACTGCAATGAGAAACCCACACACTGCAATGAAGAGTAGCCCCCGCTGGCCACAACTAGAGAAAAGCACACGCACAGCAACAAAGACCCAATGCAGCCAAAAATAAAATAAATAAAGTAAAATTTTAAAAAGACACTATTGGGAATTCCCTGGCAGTCCAGCGGTTAGGACTCGGCGCTGTCACTGCTGAGGTCCAGGTCTGATCCCTGGTTGGGGAACTAAGATCCCACAAGCTGTGCAGTGTGGCCAAAAAAAAAAAAAAAGACACTATCAAGAAAGTGTAAAGACAACCCACAAAATGGGAGAAAATTTTTGCAAATCACGTATCTGATAAGGGTCTAGTATCCAGACTTTGTAAAGGACTCTTACAACACAACAATAGAATGAAAAACAACTCAGTTTTAAAAACAGGCACAGGACTTGAGCAGACACAGCTATTTCTCCAAAGATATACGTATGGCCAACAAGCAAATGAAAAGATGCACAACATCAATAGTCATCAGGGAAATGAAAAACATAATAAGACACTACTTCACATCCACTTGGATGGTGGAGAGAGAAGAGAGAGAGAGAGAGAGAGAGAGAGAGAGAATAGCGAGTGTTGCTGAGAATGGGGAGAGAGGATGTGGAGAAAATGGAACCTTCATGCATCACCAGTGGAAATGCAAAATGGAAACCTGCTTCTGTGCAAACCTATTTGGTGATTCCTCAATAAATTAAATATAGAATTACCATATGATCCAGGAATTCCAGTCCTAGGTATAAACCCCCCAAAATTGAAAACAATTGAAAAACAGTTATTCTAAGAAAAACAAAACTTACACACAAATATTCAGAGCAGCATTAGTTTAAGAGCCAAAAGTTAGAAATGATCTAAATGTCCATTAACTGATGAAAAGATAAACAAAATGTGGAATGTCCATGGAATGAAATATTATTTGACCAGCAAAAGTAGTGAATTACTGATATATGCTACAACATGGATGAACCTTGAAAACATCATGCTGAATGGAGAGAAGTCCGGAACAAAAAGACATATACCATATGATTCTCTTTATATGAAATATCTAGAATAGGAAAATCCACAGAGACAGAAAAACCGATGAGTTGTTTTCAGGGGCTGGAGGGAAGGCATGATGGAGAGTGACGGCTTGATGGGTACAAGGTTTCCTATGGGTGTTGAAAGTATCGTCCAACTAGATTGTAGTGATGGTTGCACAATATTGTGATTATATTAAATACCACTGAATTGCACACTTTAAAATGGTTAGAATGGTAACTTTTATTTTATATAAAAACAACGACAAAAGCTTAAATGGCTTGAAACAACAGTAATTGATGAGTCCTTCTGGGCTTTTCTCCTGTTGATTTCACCTGGGCTTACCTGTGTGTCTGCATCCAGCTGGAGGCTCAGATTGGAAGGTCCAGCCAGCCTCACTCACATGCCTTGCAGTGCTTCTGCATGTGGCCTCAAATTTCTGTAGTCTAGACTGGTTTTCTTACATGGCAGTCTCAGGGCAGCTCTAAGAAAGCTACAAGGCTTCGTGACGCTCTGGTCTGGAACTCACACAGCATTGCTTCTACCCCATGCTATTAGTCTAGCAATTTGCAAGGCCAGCCCAGATTAAAGGAGGGGAAAATATATGCCACCTCTTCATTAAAAGAGCAGCAAAGTCACCCTGCACAGATGCCACGCAAAGAGAAATTATTGCAGAAATTGTTGAAAACAGTCTTGCACAAGCAGCACCGACCTCATTCTCGTCTTCTACTTTTTATTTTTTAGACTGAGACAAATGACAGATTGAAAACCAAATAGTTGGGCTTAATTTAGATAGCGTTTGAGGAACACATTTGTGATAAATGTACCTCTTTTTCTAGATTTTGGCTTAAAGCAACTTATATTTTTGGGATTCTGTTGGGTGCTTTCTTGCCTTTGGACTCCAAAGAAACCATAGTGATACTCCATGCTCTTACAACTTCAGACTGCCTTTAATTGGATTTCTGTACTGCAGAAACTCACAGACTCTCACTATGATTATATTCATAGACTCCTATGAGAATAACAATAATTTCAGAAGTATCTGATTGCATAATCAGATAGATACCATTTTTCCTTGGCTTCAGAAATGGCACTGCCACAGTGATCTTTCTTTTCCAAGCCTGGTTCTCATGCATCTTGCATAAATTATTGGTGATCCTTCAACAATTGTTAAGTGAATGAATGAATCCAATAAATATTTGTGGTTTGGAGTTATTTTGAATAATGCCAGCAAGATTTCAGTCTATGAAAGAGTGATTTGCTGGCATTTAGAAGAAAAATAGAATAAGGTGGAGTGAGTTGCGGGAAATAGTAGATTGAGGATGTTTCTTCAGAGGGAGCTGCTGTGTACTTTATTTTCTGTTTGACCTTGTTTTCATGAGGAACGTTGAGATAACGAGGAAATACATTCCCCTGATTAAATGTAATTGTGAATGTACTATCTGTGAGTGACATCATTATATTTAAGTAGCCCAGGGACAAGATTCGTTCAGTTTTGTCTGCACAATTCGTAAGTGGTGGGACCCATCTGAAAGGACTCCAGACTCAGACTTCTAGAAGCATGTAGTGAAGTGCTGAGGAGTAGCAACTGGTGGTTCCCAGCCACAACTTTGCACTCGTACTTTTCGTAAAAAAATATTAGTTCTACCATATTTGTACCTTCTTTTTAAATTGAAGTATAGTTAATTTACAATGTTTCAGGTGTACAACAAAGTAATTCAGTTATAAGTATTCATGTATATATATGTATGTATACTTTTTCAGATTCTTTTCCATCATAGGTTATTATAAGAATTTGGAATTTGGGATTAACAGATACACACTACTATATATAAGATAGATAAACAACAAGGACCTACTGTACAGCACAGGGAACTATACGCAATATCTTACACCCGTCCTTTTAAACTGTCACTGCAATGAGGTGAAGTTAGTTCAAATACTTCTCTAGCGAGTGCACCCATAAGGTAAGTGCCCCTATGATCCAATCTCCGAGTCGGAGGAGAGATGCGGAATGCCCCGGGGTGATAAAAACAGATCTGACTTGTAACTTTGGCTTCCCCCTCTATCAAGTGATGAGAATTAATACAGCAGTAGCTACACACATCTCTCACTTCCTTTCTCCTGCTCAAGAAGGACTATGAGAATTAATAGTCAAAATGAAACTAGAATGTGAATATTAGAGCATGTGAACCTTATGAGTATGAAGCTGGACTGATGTGGCATTTAGGGAATCACACCCTGTAACAGCAGTGCTCGATATATACATTGTCTTTGCAACAAGTGACAATGAGGACTGCAGATGCTCAGAGCCTAGTGTTCTGTAGAATCCAGCCACCCGTTGTTTGCATACAAGGGTGTATGGATTAGCAATATTCTTGCACATTTTCCTTGTGTTTGCATTCTAGTCCTCGTGAATGGATTTGCTAAACAAATATTCTCAAAGATTTGAAGTGTTGATTTTTTTCTGTGGTGGAGTTATCATACATCATCATTAAAACAAATTGGAATAGAAGGAAGACGACACTACTCAAACATACCACTGTTAACTTGCATATACCAGGTTCCCCTAACTGATTTCCCCTTAACAAACCCACCAGATGAACTGATGCAGCCTCCATTCCATCTGTAAAGCATATGTCTGATGCCCTCAGCCAGCTTAACACATGCCAGTGGCATTCTCAGAAAGCGTCTGAGCACTTCTTCCACCAGTTGTGCTGTCTCCTTACCAAGAGCCAGTTTCTTTGTTCCCCGATGTGTTTAAAATGGTTGCAATTAAAATTTGTAATATAGTTAGGAATCATGTAAATTATGAAAATATAATGCAGAAAGAACAGTCTTAAGAAAATAAGGATGGGGGTTGGCTGGGAGAACCAAGTTGCTTTGAAAAGACTTATAAAGGTGATGCACGCAAAAAAACCCAAACTGTTAGATTAGGTGTGGACAAGCAACTATAAAAACCTGAAAGTAAATCATTAAAATCTAACAAGCGGCCTTCCCTGGTGGTGCAGTGGTTAAGAATCCGTCTGCCAATGCAGGGGGACACGGGTTCGAACCCTGGTCCGGGAAGATCCCACATGCCGAGGAGCAACTAAGCCAGTGCGCCACAACTACTGAGCCTGCACTCTGTAGCCCGCGAGCCACAACTACTGAGCCTACGTGCTACAACTAGAAGCCCAAACACCTAAAGCCCGTGCTCTGCAACAAGAGAAGCCACTGCAATGGAAGCCCGTGTACTGCAACGAAGAGTAGCCCTTGCTCGCCACAACTAGAGAAAGCGCACATGCTGCAACAAAGACCCAACGCAGCCAAAAATAAATAAAACAAAATAAATAAATTTATTTTTTAAAAATCTAGCAGGATTTGCCCTTAGCGTCTTTAAATTCCTGTTCTACTTTAAAGAAAGTGGAAAGTTGTAGCTGATGCATTAAGGGTGAGCAGTTGAATGGGTAAATATTGTTATATTGTGATTAATAATGAGAAATATATATTTGGTCTTCCATTTCTGGCACAAAGCTCTTAAAACACTTGGAATTTCCTAAGTGATGAGAGCGTTAAAGGTGTCTTTTGTTATGCTAATGAGGTGACTTTTGCAAAGCACCTGTGTAACCTAAGGATGGGGGAGCTGGCTGGGAGAACCAACCAAGTGATTAGAGGGTTGAAACTTTCAGTCCCACACTCAGACCTCCTGGAAGAGAAGAGGGTCTGGAAGGTGAGTTCAATCACCAATAGCCAATGATTTAATCAATGATGCCTATGCACAATGTAGCTTCCATAGAACCCAAAAGGAGGGGGTTTGGAGAGCTTCCTGTTGGTGAACACATGAATACTTGGAGAGGCACAGCTGGGGAGGGTATGGAAGTCCTATGCCCTTTACCCATACCTTGCCCTATGCATCTCTTCCATCTGGCTGTTCCTGAGTTATATCTTTTTATAATAAACTGGTGATCTATAAGTAAAGTGTTTCTCTCGAGTTCTGTGAGCCCTCTAGCAAATTAATTGAACCCAAGGAGGGGGTCGTTGGAATCTTCAGTCTATAGCTGGTGGGTCAGAAATGTGCCTGCACCTCTGATTGGCATCTGAAGTTGGGGGTGTGTGGGCAGTCTTGTGGGACTGAGCCCTTAACCTGTGGGATTTGATGCTCTCTCCAGGTAGATGGTGTCAGAACTGAGTTGAATAGTAGGACACCCAGCTGGAGTTCGAGAATTAATTGCTTGGATACGTGAGGAAAAACGCCCCATGTTGGAATTGGTACCAGAATCATTAGCTGGTATCAGAATCGGAGTTGGTGATCAGAAGTGGGATCAGAATCAGAATCATACTTATAAAATGCAAAATGAGTGGAGACATTTTTCAGGATTCTTATGTCCAAAGACAAAAGAAAGAAACTCAATAAATATCATATATCCATATAGCGTTTAATATATGCCATGGACTGTTCTAGACACTGGAGAAATTCTACTCATTTTATTGTCATAATAACTCAATGAAATATTAAGTAGGTGGCATTGTTAACCCCATTTTACAAATAAGGAACCTGAGATAGAGTGACGTGAAGTTCCTTACTCTAGATTACCCAGCTGGTAAACAATAGAGCTGACGTTCAAATGCAGGTAGTCTTGTCCCTAGTCCATGTCTTCATCCATCGCCTGATATTAACCCTCAATTCTACAGCAAATGATTTAAATATTTTAAGTAAGATCAAAATTAAGATATGTTTGTACCATTAAAAATGTTTTATTATGAAAATATTAAAGCCTGTATAAAAGCAGAAAGAAGAGTATGATGAGCCCTTATGTACCCATCACTCAGCTTCAACAATGATCAATTCATGGCCAATCTTTTTTTTTTTTTTTTAATTTTATTTATTTATTTGTGGCTGTGTTGGGTCCTCGTTGCTGCGCCTGGGCTTTCTCTAGTTGCGGCGAGCGGGGGGCTACTCTTCGTTGTGGTGCGCAGGCTTCTCATTGCGGTGGCTTCTCTTGTTGCAGAGCACAGGCTCTAGGCATGCGGGCTTCAGTAGCTATGGCGCATTTGCCGGCTCTAGAGCGCAGGCTCAGTAGTTGTGGTGCATGGGCTTGGTTGCTCTGTGGCATGTGGGATCTTCCTGGACCAGGGCTCAAACCCGTGTCCCCTGTATTGGCAGGTGGATTCTTAACCACTGCGCCACCAGGGAAACCTTCATGGCCAATCTTTATTGCATCCGTCCCCCATTCACTTCCCCCTTGCTCTTGAAATATATTAAAGTGAATTCTAGAAATCTTATATTTTCATCCACAAATATTTCAGAATGCATCTCTAAAAGACAAGGCTCCTTTATTTTTAAACACCTTTACTGAAGTATAATTGCTTTACAATGTTGTGCTAGTTTCTGCTTTACAACAAAGTGAATCAGCTATACGTATACATATATCCCCATATCCCCTCCCTCTTGTATCTCCCTCCCACCCTGCCTATCCCACCCCTCTAGGTGGTCACAAAGCACTGAGCTGATCTCCCTGTGCTATGCGGCTGCTTCCCACTAGCTATCAATTTCACATTTGGTAGTGTATATATGTCAATGCCACTCTCACTTTGTCCCAGCTTACCCTTCCCCCTCCCTGTGTCCTCAAGTCCATTCTCTACGTCTGTGTCTTTCTTCCTGTCCTGCCTCTAGGTTCTTCAGAACCACTTTTTTTTTTAGATTCCATATATATGTGTTCACATACAGTATTTGTTCTTCTCTTTCTGACCTACTTCACTCTGTATGACAGACTCTAGGTCCACCCAGAAATAACTCAGTTTCATTTCTTTTTATGGCTGAGTAATATTCCATTGTATAAATGTGCCACATCTTCTTTATCCATTCATCTGTCGATGGACGCTTAGGTTGCTTCCATGTCCTGGCTATTGTAAATAGTGCTGCAATGAACATTGTGGTACATGACTCTTTTTGAATTATGGTTTTCTCAGGGTATATGCCCAGTAGTGGGATTGCTGGATCATATGGTAATTCTATTTTTAGTTTTTTAAGGAACCTCCATACTGTTCTCCATAGTGGCTGTATCAATTTACATTCCCACCAACAGCACAAGAGCGTTCCCTTTTCTCCAGCATTTGTTGTTTGTAGATTTTCTGATGATGCCCATCCTAACAGGTGTGAGGTGATACCTCATTGTAGTTTTGATTTGCATTTCTCTAATAATTAGTGATGCTGAGCAGCTTTTCATGTGCCTCTTGGCCATCATGAAAAAATCTACAAACAATAAATGCTCGAGATGGTGTGGACAAGACTCCTTTTTAAAAGTATAACTACAATATCATCATCACACAAAAAATGAACAGTAATCCCTTAATTCAGTCAAATATCCAAGCAGTATTTGAATTTCTCTGATTATCTCAAAAATGTTTTGAGGGATTTTTCCTCCAAATAGGATGCAAATGAGATCATTGCAATTAGTCTCTTTAATCTCTAAGGTCCCGCTCCCCTTTTTTTCCCTTGCAATTTACATGTTGAAGAAACTAGCTCTTTTGTCTTATAAAATTAGATTTTGCTTATTTCATTCCCCATTGTGTCATTTAAAACACTTCTCTGTCTTCTGCATTTCTTATAAATTGGAAGTCACATCTAGAGGTGGAATCTGATGCAGGTTTTGTTTTTTTGGCTTGAATACTTCATAGATGGTGATGTGATAATTCCCTCAGTAAGCACAACTGTCTGGCTATGTCCTTTTCTGTAACGTTAGCATCCATTGCCTAATCCATTATTTTATCAGGGGTTAAAAATTGTGCTAATCTATTATTCGTGCCTCAGTTACTATCTAGACTATTTCCATAAGGCAAAATTTGCTCCCATCAACAATTTAGTTACCCTAGGTTCTATACAGTATAAATGCTTGATTCCTTTTCCTCTATTTACCAGTTTTCAAAATAATGAGTTATTTCCTAGTTCCTCTAAAGGGACCAATGAGGTTTTTTCCCTGAGTAATTTTAAACATATAGGTTTAAAAATATTGATGTGGGCTTCCCTGGTGGCGCAGTGGTTGAGAATCTTCCTGCCAATGCAGGGGACACGGGTTTGAGCCCTGGTCTGGGAGGATCCCGCATGCCACAGAGCAACTAGGCCCGTGAGCCACAATTACTGAGCCTGTGCGTATGGAGCCTGTGCTCCGCAACAAGAGAGGCCGCGATAGTGAGAGGCCTGCGCACCGCGATGAAGAGTGGCCCCCACTTGCCGCAACTAGAGAAAGCCCTCGCACAGAAACGAAGACCCAACACAGTCAAAAATAAATAAATAAAACCAAAAAAAAAAAAAAAGAACCAAAAATGGTTTTTTAAAAAAAAAAAAAAAAATATATATATATATATAGAGAGAGAGAGAGAGAGAGAGAGAGAGAGAGAGAGAGAGATGTATTTCAATCCACCACAATTATTGATTCTCAGATATATTTTCCTTAGGCGAGGGGAACCGCTTCCATTTAGCTCTTGAGTGCTCTTGACAATAGCCCTCTAGTGTTTGATAGCTTCCTTGCTTTCCCTTATGACAAGATGTTCCAGGATCACTCTGTTCTGTGTAACATTTTTAATGATATCTCTCCATACTATCTATCCTTTGTCTATTTTTCCATGAACCTATCGACGGCTAGGAGGCATGGTTGTTGAGGATTCCTGGATTTCTCTTGCAGATTTGACCTTCTTTGCTATGTGACTTGGGCGGGTTGCTTAATGCTCTGCTGCAGTTCCTTCATCTGTAAAATGGGATCATAATTGTTGTACTTACCTCAAGGTGTTGTTACAAGGATAAACTGAGTTACTATACATAAGTCACTAGAGCAATACCCAGAACATAGTAGAAATTCAAGAAATGTTAGTTATTTTATCATTAGGTGTAATAAGACTGCTTTTAGTATATTGTCTTTCTGAATTCTTTTAAGCAAGCCTGACGTAGCTGTGGTCACACTTTATAAGTTTCCTGATATTCTCCCATAATATAACAATATAGACCATATGATCATCTCAATAGATGCAGAGAAAGCTTTTGACAAAATTCAACACCCATTTATGATAAAAACCCTGCAGAAAGTAGGCATAGAGCGAGCTTTTCTCAACATAATAAAGGGCATATATGACAAGCCCACAGCAAACATCATCCTCAATGGTGAAAAACTGAAAGCATTTCCACTAAGATCAGGAACAAGACAAGGTTGCCCACTCTCACCACTCTTATTCAACATAGTTTTGGAAGTTTTAGCCACAGCAATCAGAGAAGAAAAGGAAATAAAAGGAATCCAAATCGGAAAAGAAGAAGTAAAGCTGTCACTGTTTGCAGATGACATGATCCTATACATAGAGAATCCTAAAGATGCTGCTACCAGAAAACTACTAGAGCTAATCAATGAATTTGGTAAAGTGGCAGGATACAAAATTAATGCACAGAAATCTCTGGCATTCCTATATACTAATGATGAAAAATCTGAAAGTGAAATCAAGAAAACACTCCCATTTACCATTGCAACAAAAAGAATAAAATATCTAGGAATAAACCTACCTAAGGAGACAAAAGATCTGTATGCAGAAAATTATAAGACACTGATGAAAGAAATTAAAGATGATACAAATAGATGGAGAGATATACCATGTTCTTGGATTGGAAGAATCAACATTGTGAAAATGACTCTACTACCCAAAGCAATCTATAGATTCAATGCAATCCCTATCAAACTACCACTGGCATTTTTCACAGAACTAGAACAAAAAATTTTGCAATTTGTATGGAAACACAAAAGACCCCGAATAGCCAAAGCAATCTTGAGAACGAAAGAAGGAACTGGAGGAATCAGGCTCCCAGACTTCAGACTATACTACAAAGCTACAGTTATCAAAACGGTATGGTACTGGCACAAAAACAGAAAGATAGATCAATGGAACAGGATAGAAAGCCCAGAGATAAACCCACGCACATATGGTCACCTTATCTTTGACAAAGGAGGCAGAAATGTACCGTGGAGAAAAGACAGCCTATTCAATAAGTGGTGCTGGGAAAACTGGACAGCTACATGTAAAAGTATGAAGTTAGATCACTCCCTAACACCATACACAAAAATAAGCTCAAAATGGATTAAAGACCTAAATGTAAGGCCAGAAACTATCAAACTCTTAGAGGAAAACATAGGCAGAACACTCTATGACATAAATCACAGCAAGATTCTTTCTGACCCACCTCCTAGAGTAATGGAAATAAAAACAAGAGTAAACAAATGGGACCTAATGAAACTGAAAAGCTTTTGCACAGCAAAGGAAACCATAAAGAAGACCAAAAGACAACCCTCAGAATGGGAGAAAATATTTGCAAATGAAGCAACTGACAAAGGATTGATCTCCAAAATTTATAAGCAGCTCATGCAGCTTAATAACAAAAAAACAAACAACCCAATCCAAAAATGGGCAGAAGACCTAAATAGACATTTCTCCAAAGAAGATATACAGAGTGCCAACAAACACATGAAAGAATGCTCAACATCACTAATCATGAGAGAAATGCAAATCAAAACTACAATGAGATATCATCTCACACCAGTCAGAATGGCTATCATCAAAAAATCTAGAAACAATAAATGCTGGAGAGGGTGTGGAGAAAAGGGAACCCTCTTACACTGTTGGTGGGAATGTAAATTGATACAGCCACTGTGGAGAACAGTATGGAGGTTCCTTAAAAAGCTACAAATAGAACTACCATATGACCCAGCAATCCCACTACTGGGCATATACCCTGAGAAAACCATAATTCAAAAAGAGTCATGTACCAAAATGTTCATTGCAGTTCTATTTACAATAGCCCAGAGATGGAAACAACCTAAGTGTCCATCATCGGATGAATGGATAAAGAAGATGTGGCACATATATACAATGGAATATGACTCAGCCATAAAAAGAGACGAAATTGAGCTATTTGTAATGAGGTGGATAGACCTAGAGTCTGTCATACAGAGTGAAGTAAGTCAGAAAGAGAGAGACAAATACCGTATGCTAACACATATATATGGAATTAAAAAAAAAAATGTCATGAAAAACCTAGGGGTGAAACAGGAATAAAGACACAGACTTACTAGAGAATGGACTTGAGGCTATGGGGAGGGGGAAGTGTAAACGGTGACAAAGCGATAAAGAGGCATGGACATATATACACTACCAAACGTAAGGTAGATAGCTAGTGGGAAGCAGCCGCATAGCACAGGGAGATCAGCTCGGTGCTTTGTGACCGCCTGGAGGGGTGGGATAGGGAGGGTGGGAGGGAGGGAGACGCAAGCGGGAAGAGATATAGGAATATATGTATATATATAACTGATTCATTTTGTTGTGAAGCTGAAACTAACATACCATTGTAAAGCAATTATACTCCAATAAAGATGTTAAAAAAAAAAAATCACAGCAAGATCCTTTTTGACCCACCTCCTAGAGAAATGGAAAGAAAAACAAAAATAAACAAAAAAAAAAAAAAAAAAAAGAACCCGTAAATACCTCCACATTTGTACGGCCAACTGATTTTTGACAAAGTGCAAAAGCAATTCAATGGAGAAAGGAAATTCTTTTCAGGAAATGGTGCTGGAGCCATTAGACATCCACACGCCAAAATGAACTTCAACCTCCCTCATCCCCACTCTCGCCTTCCTTCCCTCCCTGGGGGTGTCCCCGTGGCATCAGCATGGGTCTTCAAAAGTTAAACAAAACAACAACAAAAAAAAATATAACAATATAGGCATTTATATCATCTAACAAAGACAAGTTATAAAAACTATGTAAAACTATTATGTGATACATGCCATAATTTACCAACTTACATGCTCTCTCATAAAGAACAGCTGATTTCCACTTGTTCTCTATTTTAAATAATACAGCTGTGAATATCTTTGTAAATAGAAGTTTTTGTTTTCTGTTTAGCATTTCTTGACTATAAATTTCCAAAAGTGGAATGACCATATCTAAGTTATGACCAAATTTATTTCCTGACGGTTTGAACTGATTCATATTTACCTTGAGCTTTTAGCACGGTTTAAAAAATGTTTATAAAATGCCAAATATTTTTCATGTTCTTTTACAAAATCCAATGACAAAAATAAGCCATTTAAGTTAATCAGCTCTATTAAAAAAGAAAGATTGGTATGGTTGCAATCTCTGGGCTGTCTGGCTGGCTAGAGTATTATCAGTCTGGCCTTTTGGGTCAAACCAGTGAGATGGGGAAAATTTGGCTGCCACAGCATTGAATGTGGTGGAAAAAAAAAGAAAAAAGAAAGAAAACTAGCACTGTGAGTAATCTAGTAACTGGGCTTTGCCCTCTTCTGAGCTGACTTGAGACCACAGTCATGTGAACCAACCACCAAAAGATGGAAACAGCTCAGCAAGGGTGACTTGGGCTTGACAAGTATACAGCGTGTTGCGTGGGAAACCAGCTTCGCTCTTACAGGGCTTTCTGCCTTCTCTCTGGCTTGGCTGAGGGCACAAAGGGGGCTGAAATCTGACCCACCACTGGCTCAGGCTGTGAGCCCTACACAGATATCACCCTTGCAGAAGGGGCCTCCCAGAGGGGCAGCTTTTGCAATTTATCCACCCACAGGAGGTGTCACTTTTGAATTCACACTAAGGCTTTGCATGTGCCAGGTGTGACCCTGATAATCCTTCCCAGTTAGGAGCCTTAAACTTGACAGAGAGAGAGCAGGAGAGTGCCTAACTGTTGCTTCTCCACATCAGTTCCTTGTGGAGCCTTCCCATCCCTCCACTTGTAAAATCTGCTTCATGGATTTTGGAGACCTGTGTTAAAATGTCAGATGACTGGTCCCCCAAGGCTGGGGACCCCTCTATGCCTTACCCAAGCCACTCCTGAACCCTACAAAAGCTCCCTTCTAAATTGCTACCCCATCTTCATTTAGCTGACCTTGTAGCCTAATGGTTAAGCCACAGACACTAAATGAGAAAGACAGAGATTTGAATTCTGACTTCACTGATAGTATCTGTGTGACTTCACAACCCTCCTCGCCTGCAGATTCAGGTTAAATCACCTACGTTCTACCTTGCAGGGCTGTTGTGAGGATTAAATGAGATACTACATATAATGTACCTGGCCTGTTTTAAGTTTTCCATAAACTTAGTTTTATACTTAGTTTTCCATCAACTTAGTTTTATACTTAGTTTTCCATAAAGTTTTCCAGTGAACTCCCACTGTTATTGTGTGTTTGGGCCATCTTTCCTCCCCCATACCTCCCCTGGTCCAATTTTTGGTATAAGGTGATTTCTCCCCGTTGCAATGGGAAGAGTTTTGTTTACTGTGTCATGCAGTCTTGGTTCTGGCGTTTGCATGCTCAGTGTAGCAGAAATAGAAAAAAAATGCTCACTGCTGAAGTGCACAGAATGTTTGCTACCTTCATTAGCTCTTCCTTTCCTATTCCCCCAAGTGGAATTCTGTGTGTCTCCTTAGGCCTCCAGTGCTACTAGTGTGCACCCACCTCTTTCCAGTCAAGAAGAATGAATAAGTCAAAAAGATGAAATGTTCCTGTCAGCACTCACTCAGGTAAATTGGTTCTCAGTATTGGAAAAGAGCTCTGGCTCCTTTCTGTGCCAGAGCTCTGGCTTAAGTGCTTCCACTCCTCCGGCAAAAGCAGAAGGTGCATAGCCCCACCCAGCCTTGGGGAGACCCCTCCCTCCCATCATCTGTTTAAAATTTAAATATTACCATAAGCCAAAGAAAGCTTTGAACGTTCCCACCGCTCCTCTCTTGGCTTCTTTAATAGAAGAAGGTAGAAGATTAAATGTCAGCCAAAGTGTCCTCCCTTTCCAAGAGAAAATTCTAGATTCAAGAACTGTGACGGGTGGAAGGACAGAGGCCTGGAGTTGGAAGACTGAGTTCCAGCCCTGGTTCTGGCTTTCATAAGCTTTGTGAGCTTGGGCTAGACCTTTTGTCTTCTGGAGAAAAGTAGGCGTGAGCATGAGGCTGCGACTATGTACTGCCTATGAAGTGGCTTTGCCGAACAATGACATGTGAATCTAATCAAACCTCTAGATCTAACTATCAGTTTACAGGAAATACAGAGAATGGAGGAACATGTTCAATGATAACACACGGATATAATCAGCAAAATCCAAAATGTCAGAAATTTTACAGGGCTGATGACTCCATCTCTTCCACAAATGAATGGCAGTGGGGAGGGTACCTTACGTATCAACCAAATGCAATGGGGGACTTTTTAAAAAACACCGAGGTATAGTTGACTTACAGTATTGTAAGTTTCAGGTGTACAACACAGTGATTCACAATGTTTAAAGGTTGTTTATAGTTAATATAAAATATTGGCTATACCCCCTGTGTTGTACAATATATCCTTGTAGCTTATTTATTTTATGCATAGTAGTTTGTACCTCTTAATCCCCTACCCCTATCTTGCCCCTTCCCACTTCCCTCTTCCCACTGGTAACCGCTAGGTTGTTCTCTATATCTGCAAGTATGTTTCTTTTTTGTTATATTCACTAGCTTGTTTTGGTTTTTAGATTCCACATATAAGTGTATCATACAGTATTTGACCTTCTCTCTCTGACTTATTTCACTAAACATAATATTCTCCAAGTCCATCCATGTTGTTGCAAAGGGCAAAATTTCATTCTTTTTTATAGCTGAGTAGTATTCCACTGTATATGTATACCACCTCTTCTTTATCCATTCTTCTGTTGATGAACACTTAGGTTGTTTCTGTATCTTGGCAATTGTAAATAATACTGCTATGAACATTGGGGTGCATGTATCTTTTTGAGTTAGTGTTTTCATTTTCTTTGGATATATACCCAGGAGTGGAGTTGCTGGATCATATGGTAGTTCTATTTTTAATGTGGGGACTACTTTTTATTCCAATTCAGATAAACTAACTGTAAAAATACATTTATGGGATAGTCTGAGATATCCGAACAATGTTTGGATATTTGATGATACTAAGAAATTATTGTTATTTTCTTTAGATATAACACTAGTACTATGGCTAGGTTAAGAAAGTCCTTTTTTTCTTGGGGATAGCTATTAAGGTATGTACACATACTAAGAGGCTGATATGATACAGAAATAATATGTATGAAATTCAAAATAATCGAGTAGTGGAAGAGTGGATGGGGGATAGATGATGAAACAAGATCTGTCTTGTGTTGATTATTGCAACTGGTCAATGGATTTATGGGGGTTCATTATAACATTCTCTCTAACTTTGAGTATGTTTGGAATGGTCCATCATAAAATGTTAAAGAGTACAAAAGAATGTGGGCTTTGGAGAAGGGAGACTGCCTTGATCTACCTTTTATTGGGCCAATTAACCTTTGATTCAGTTTCCCAATGAAGAAAAATACAGCACCTGCACCATAGGATTGTTGCAGGCACAAGGAAAGCACTTAGCACAATGCCTGGCACATATTAAGTGCCCAATCAATTATTGGGCATTATTAATAATATACAAGAGGTTGGACTCATTAATCTCTATTGTTCTTCCCACCATAGAAATCTAGGGTATCTGATTCCAGCCTGTTTCCATCACATTTTAGCCCTCTTTATTTTCTCTACTACTCCATGTTCGCCTTTCTGGAAATTCTAACTTCCTCTAATGTTCACTTCTCTTTGCCTGGGGCATCTGGACACTTTACCTGGGTGGCCAGGTGTCAGTTCCATAAGGCGTGTTGGACTGATTCCTGGATCGGCAGGTGCAGGTTTCTGATTTCCTCACCCGCTCACTCACTATCTGGCTCTTTTTCTGGTAGCTTCCTGTCACCTGAGCTCAAAGCTTTAGGAGGAAGGTGGAAACTCAGAGTGGAGAAGGGGGAGAAGGAAGCAGTTACATCCTGACTCCTCCCATCCTCAGCCTCCCCTGACCAACATGGGAGCGGGCCAGGGCCAGAACGGGAGGTGGCTGGTGGCTCTGTGTCACCCAGCAGTGTGGACGGGGCAAGCGACTGGACTTCTCTGCACCTCGGTCTTCTCATTTGTAATGTGGGGAAAATAATACCATGTTTTTGTTGATATACAGCTATGACTGGCAGTGCCGACTCCAGAGCTGGACTGCCAGGTCTGAAATGTCAGCTCTGCCTTGTGTTAACTGTGTGATCCTGGACCTCTCTGTGATTCAGTTTCCTTACTGGTAAAATGAGAACTGTAATAGTACTGACCTCATAGGATTGTTAGGCGGATGAAATTGAGCATCACCTGGCACACAGACGGCACTCAGTGAACGTTGGCTGTTGGCACTACCCTCACCTTTGCCATCATCTTGTACAGTGCACGTCGAGAGCTCACCCTCGAGGCTGGCGTCTCACTCAGGCCTTCCGTCAGCCCCACTGAATTCCCATGCCAGCCCTGTGGTCCACCCACCAGGAGTTGGGGCCAGTGCAGAATCCAGTGGATGTCACAGGCTGGGGTCATGCACGGGACGTCATGTGTTACCTCTTCCCCATTTCAGATCTTTCCTTCCTTCCCTGCAAGGCAATGTTGCAGTAAAATACTTCCAAAGAAGGACCTGGCGTGGGATGGAACAGGGGAGGAGAAAGGAAGGGGGGCAAGAGCCTCCAGGGTGTCACATTTTGTGTGTGAAGTAATGGACCTCTCCCAGGAAGACCAGAGATGGAGGTTCAGCCAGGAACACCCCCGCTTCTCCCCAGCCCTGCCACAGAAAACTAATCACCCCACCCTGGCTGCACCCGAGTCCTCCTATAGGCGCCTAGAGGCCACGAGCCTGCGTGCCAGGTGAGGCGCCCACTGTTTCGTGCCTGGAGCTGTTAGTTACTCCCCTCTTTGGAGTGGCAGCTTCATGCCTCGGGGCTTCTGGCTCTGAATCATTACTCAGCATTGGATGGAGCCCAAGAAACGTGGAAAACAAGGATGGAACCCAAGAAACGTGGAAAACAAGAATGACAGGAAGCAACAAGAATCACAAAGTCCTAAGGAAAATAGGCCATTGGTCTGAGCCTGGGAAAGGGGTTTGCCATTGGCACCCACGGGCTGGCAGTCACTCTGTTCTAAATATCACCCCTCACAATCACAGGGTGCAACATTGGGTCACTGAGCTCTAGGGCATCAGATCTGCTTCCTGACTTGAGACCCTACGCTGATAAACAGACATGTCTACCTACCCTCAGCCCTCACAAACCCCTAGACCACGGAGTTGCAGGCAGGGAAACTTGTAAGGACAATCAGTGCTTGTGTTCCCTCCTCTGGGTGTTGAGAAAGATCTGGAACGGAATTAGCTTTGTGGGGATTTCCAGGTGCCGAATCCCTCGAGCATGTTTGAACCGAGCTTGGCGGCTTTCGCCTGCCTGACAAGGGGCGGGCCAAGCCACACCTGGTCCCGCCAAGTCATGGGTCCAAAGTGTTTGTCACAGCGTCTCAGCAAGATGTCAGGCCAGATTTAACAGGAACAAAAATAAAGTGATTAATAACCACATCACTAAAAGCTCTAGAGAGTGATGTACCTTTTAGCTTAGTATATCTTCCAAATGGTAGGTAAAGAAAAATCTGACTTCTGAGTAAAAGGAGCATGTGATTTTGCACAATTTGGGCATCAGAATCTCAACGTCAGTGGTCAGGTGTGTGTACTGCGGGGAGACAGTGGTGAAGGAGCTTGGTGTATAGCCTAGCAGTTGGAGAGATTTTTTTTTTTCCTGCATTGGACTTTATCAAGACAAAGAAAGGATTTGTTGAAAACGACAGGACCCACTCTCCAAAATGAGACCATGTTAGTTTTAGTATACATTAAGTATATATGCAACCAATTATAAAGTAGGGAGTTTTAAACCGCCTCCTACTTCCCAAAATACGCCTAATTAATACAACACTTCCACAGACTCTGTGTGGCTTTGTTCTCAATACCGGAATAGGGGAGTGAGGCCAGCACTCCTAGAAATGGGAAGGACACTTGTGAATCTGAAAAGGAATGAAAAGATGCTCATCACTAATCATCAGGACAATGCAAATCAAAACTCAGTGAGATACCACTTCACAGCCATCAAGATGGCTACGATCGAAAACACAGAAAATAATAAGCAAGGATGTGTAAAAACTGGAGCACTGGTGGTGGGAATGTAAAATGACACAGCTGCTGTGAACACAGTATGGTGGTTCTTCAAAAAATTAAAAATAGAATTATGAAGTGACCTACTTCTGGGTATATATTCAAAAGAATTAAAGCAGAGTCTTGAAGAGAGATTTGTCCACCCATGTTTAACAATAGTTAAAACATGGAAGCAACCCAAGTGTCCACCAATGGATATATGGATAAGTAAAATGTGATATATACACACACAATGGAATATTATTCGGCCTTGAAAAGGAAGGAAATTCTGCAATATGCTACAACACGGGTGAATCTTGAGGACAATATACTAGGGGAAAGAAGCCAGTCACAAAAAGACAAATACCGTATGATTTCACTTATGTGAGGACCTTAGAGAACTCAAAATGACAGTGACAGAAAGTAGTATGGTGATTGCCAGGGGCTGGGGGAAGGGGCGAATGGGGAATTATTGCTTAATGGGTCTAGAGTTTGAGTTTTACAGAACGAAGAGTTCTGGAGATGGAAGGTGTTGATTGTGTACAACAATATGAATGTATTTAATACCATTGAGCTGTACACTTATAAATGGTTAAGATGGTAAACTTTATAAGTGTAAATACCATGAGAATAGAAAATGTAGAATGTGATTTTTCAAATTCCTCACACTTAACATCAGAAAGCTTTATTAAGAGCCATACAAAATATTAATAATAATGATAATAATTACAAGAACAACCCTGGAAAATCTTGGGTTTTGGTATTTTCAGTTAAAAGGGTAAAAAGTATTAGCAGTGTGTTATTACTAATGTCCATGGTAAGCTGCAAGTTTTAATTTAAATAAATTCTTTAAACATTAAAAAAAATAAAAATAGGGGCTTCCCTGGTGGCGCAGTGGTTGAGAGTCCGCCTGCCGATGCAGGGGACACGGGTTCGTGCCCCGGTCCGGGAAGGTCCCACATGCCGTGGAGCGGCTGGGCCCGTGATCCATGGCCGCTGGACCTGCGCGTCCGGAGCCTGTGCTCCGCAATGGGAGAGGCCACAACAGTGAGAGGCCCGCGTACCGCAAAAATAAATATATAAATAAATTAATTAAATAAATTAATAAAATAAAAATATGTTGGGGTCCTAACCCCCAGTACCTCAGAATGTGGCCTAATTTGCAGACGGGGTCTTTCCAAAGGTAACCAAATTGAAATGTGGTTTTAGGGTGGGCTCTAATCTAGTGTGACTGGTGTCCTTATAAGAAGGAGACATTTGGACAGACACACAGAGGAAAGATGATGTGAAAAGACACAGGGAGAGGCGACCATCTACAACCTAAGGAGAGAGGCCTGGGACAGATTCCGCCCTCACAGCCCTCAGAAGAAACCAGGCCTGCAGACACCTTGATCCTGGATTTCTAGCCTCAGTTATCGTGGGACAATACATCTCTGTCATATAAGTCACCCAGTTTATGTGTACTCTGTTGTGGCAGCCCTAGTAAACTAACACAAGGGACAGCAGGTGATTCTGTGACACACCCCTTAGCCATCTCCTCAGGACCTATCTTGTCAATGGTATAGAGAATCTGGAGGGGACCCGTTGCCCCTTCAGTCCCTCCTTGTGAGGAACTGCTGTAAACCCTAGATAGTCTCTACATTTGCTGGTTTGGTCTGTGTCCTTCCTTTCTTGAGTCTAGACCAATGGTGGTCCAGGTGGTCTGACCTGCACTGGCCCTTCCATTTCTCAGTTCTTGGCCTGGTGTTCCTGTTCTCAGAGAGCCCCTGACTTTCCTCCTTGCAGTGGCCTGGCTTTGATCTTCTGCATTCTTTCAGTGCCCACTGATGACGGGAAGGACGTGAAAGCTCCTTTGGTAGAAGAATCCTACTTGGAGATTGCATAGAAGGCCCCTCTGTCTGTCAGACACTATGCTACTTCCTGGGACTCGTCACTTAACCATCCTTCAAGCAACAGAGACAGACAATTACTGCTTAAACCATTGCCCCTACCGTATCATTTGGGTTTTACTTGGGCATCTAGACAGATTTCTCCTTGTGAAACAGCTAGCTGTCCCATGAGGGTCTGGCATAGAATCCCAGGCTTGCAGAGGCCCGCATCTGATTCTGGTTAAGGGAGGGACCTAGGTTTCCCCAACCCAGTTGAAACCTCTGGTTTCTCAGTTACACTAGAGTTATTTGCAGATCCCTAGGGTTCCCAGGCAAGAGGGAGATGGTTTAGCAAAGCCCACCACCATGTCCAGAAAACCAATTCAAAATGCACTAGATGCTCTCTTCTTTGTGGGACTGCAAATAAATAAGAATACGTTTTTGTACTTATCTGTATTTTCCTAAAGAAACAGACGTAGGATTAAAAAAATAAAAGTGCTTACCAGTGAAGGAGAGAAGTGGAGAAAAGAGATAAAGGGGAAGGAGGTGGCAGCAGACTTCTCAGGTGCACTAGCCTTTAGAATTGTGACTTTTCAATCATGTAAATGAATTCCTCCATTTATTAAAAATGAAATTTTAATTTTAGAAAATGTACTATCTATTGAAAAGGGCTTCTGAGTCCCTTTGCAAATGATACACACCCTATGGAATTTATAAAGTTACCTTACTTTAAATGCTTATGTTACCCTCTGTTTAAAAATGGTGAGAGTTTATTTGTTTTTTGGCATAAACAAGAGCCAGTAGAACCTGTTGGTGGTAATGACAGAATGCGCATTAAACGCGAGTAGAATTTGGAAGACGTTGATCTCTTAGTCTGGGTTTCACAGGGTACCAGTTGAGTGGCCTTGGACAAACTACTTTTCCTCTCTGCGCCTCACCTCTTCATTGTAACACCAGCTAATTCCATCACTTCACCATGCTCCCAGAGTGGTTATGAAGCCCAAACGTGAAAATCCTTTGAAAACATCATTATCGTCATCCCGACAGTAGCTTCCAATCGTGCACGTACAACTGGAGGCCAAGGTACAGTTGGAGGTCACTGCAAAACATACAAAGCTTACCATGAGCTGCAGTACAATCTTTAGAATACTTGTTTGTCACTGTGGCACTGTCCTTAGGCTGGAGTCACTTAAAGGACGGACACGGGTCTCCTCACTTTCTGAATCTCACTTGCACCAAGCATCTTGCTGAGGGATCGTTTAATTTAAAAAGAGTGGGGAAAGGAAGCAGAAAGTAGTCTCTTCATCTCAGCCAGAAGAGAAACTGGTTCTGCAAACAAATGACAAGTTTGAGGAATGCCTGGTGCTGACTTAAAATCCTTAGGCTTCGAATCCTCTCCCTTCTTTACCCTAAAAACACAAAATTAAGGAAGAGGCAAGAAAGGTGGTAAGATTTTTGAAGGGAGGTTTCAAGAATAAGACAGGAAAAACAAGAAAATAAACAGCGCAATGTGTCCTGACAAGTTATTACGTTTCCCTTTAGGGTTTCTTTTCTTTTCCTCCTAGAAAAATATCCAAGATTTTGTCTCTTCTTAACAAAAATTTGGAAGGAAAGTTGGACCTAAACCCGAACACTGTAAAACTTCTTTGTGCGGCCGGCGGGGCAGTGCTTTTCTTACATTCCCTCCGGAAGCCAACCTACAATGTGGCAAGTTTGTGAGGCCAGGAAGGGAGGAGTCATCCAAGAGCAGGCAGGGCGGCTCCCGGGCGCGGGCGGGGGCGGGGCCCCAGCTCCTGGCGCTCGCTCCCCGCCCCCCGCCCCCCAGGAAAAGGAGGAGAGACCTACATTTAAACAGGCAGGAGCCTGTCGACTACAGAGAGATCCAAAAATGCCCGGCGACAATTCCCATTTGTGAGGTCAAATCAAGGTCAAAAGAATTACCTAATCATCTCTGAAAACCCCCTAATTTAGGGGGTCAAACCAGGCTGGCAACGCCCCAAATCATGAACTAAATCTAGCTTGATCTTTACAATGTAACCTAGGACTGTTTTTTTTTTTTCTTTTACTTGAGCCAGTTTTTCTGGTGGCATTTTTGTTATTTCCTGTTGTGACTGAGGTTCCTTATCCTACTTCCTTTTGGGGGGTTTAAATTGCCTCCACTACCATTTCCTCTCAAATATATGGAAAAAGGAGGTGTGTGTGTGTGTGTGTGTGTGTGTGTGTGTGTGTGTGTGTATGTGTGTATTGGATTTGAAGGGAAAAAAATAATGACAACTCACATTAAATTTTTGTTATAAAACACTTTTCTCATACATTCACATTCTTTCATTCACTTTCCATAACACTAGGAGCTGAGTCATAATATTATGCCCAAATTACAGATAAAGAAACTGAGACTTAAAATGGTTAAAGTGCGCAAGGTCACTCATCAAATAAAGGAGCAAAACCTGAATGTCAGTCCCCGATTCTGAATCCAAGTCTAAAGCTCTTTTCATTTATTTAACTCTTAAGGGGAAGCCTGCATTTAATTTGTTTGGCAACGTTCTATTCAGGGAGGATTTATTGAATATTTATTCAGTCTTTTTTTTAATAGATATTACTGTTTTATTTATGATTATCCTTCAATTTATAGACACACACCTACATTTTATTCAGTCTTTATTACAGAGTTTATTCTTGAAATGTAAAGAAAAGACTGAGCTTGGGCCCTTCACCACAGCAATGGAAGAATTCTTACGGATCTACTGTTCCATTTTTTGGCAATTCCTCTGCAGTCTTCCCACACGGCTCTTGCAGGGCCAGGCTGGGGCGTTCCTGGGTCTCCTGGAGCCAGGGGTGCGTTGCCAGCATCAGGCAGTAGGGGGAGCATGTATGCCAGAGGAGGAAGCCGCGAGGCTCAGGCAGGAAATGTCTGAGACCGTGCCCTTAACGGGCCTGAGTTGGAAAAGTTGGGGGTGTGTGTGTGTGTGTGTGTGTGTGTGTGTGTGTGTGTGTGTGTGTGTGTGTGTGTGTGTGTGTGTGTGTGTGTGTGTGTGTGTGTGTGTGTGTGTGTGTGTGTGTGTGTGTGTGTGTGAAAGGAACTAAAATCTGCCACATTGCCACTGAGAAAGGACCCCAAGCTCTGGGCCTCCGCAGGTCTGAGAAGGCCCTGAAAGCTGTGCGCTGTGTGGAGGGAGAAGACACGGAGGCCCAGACAATGAGCTACCTTGGGTCCAAAACCTGCCTGAGAGAACAGGAATTTGTACAGTTGGTAGCAAGAGAATTAGAATGTACACTGCGGGAAGGGAGGGATGTGGTTTTTTCACTGCATCTCTGTCTTCCAGAACAGTGCCGGTGGACACTTGGCCTTCAGGTACCTTCAAGGAGGCGCTCACGTGGACAGAGCCTATTAACTTATGGTGCACTCTGACAAGGGCTTTGAAGTCAGATGGAAAAGAAATAATACCTTTGGCACTGCATGGCCCGAAGCCCAGAGTGAGATTGGGGAGGAGTTCTGAGGCATGCACTAGTTCTGGAGTAACTGAGTGCTGACAGGTCACTTTTACTCCGGGGTGTAGCATTCTCTCGCTTTTTTCCCTTTCTTGACCCAAACTGTAATTTCTTAACCTGGGAAAGAAAAGTTGCAGCAGGGGAAGAGGGCTGGCTGGCAACAATTTCCTTCCTAGTAAAAGAGAGAAGAAGCAGAAAGTTGACATTTGCCTATACTTTGGATTTGCATATAGATTGTAAGTGATATTCTCTTGTTAATGGTGTTAATTTACGGAAAAACATTGTTTTGGCCTTGGTTCCAAATACACGTGAAATTTCACTCTGAGGCACATGCTCCTGTTATTTTATTTTATTTTTTTTGGTTTAAAATGTTGATATCCCAGGGTATTTTTCTAGACCAGTAGAAAAGACTTAACCAAAGTTTCCTCTAAAATTACCATGCAAACACCTCTGCCTTCCCGCTATCCCAGAGGAAAACCTCCATGCATTGTGAATGTTTAAAAGATGTAGTCAGGAGAGCCAAGATGGAAATGGTCAAAATGGTGAATTGATGGCAATCGTGTTCTTTGGATTTTCATTCTTGTCAGGGTTTCCCCTAATATAGAGTGATACTTATGTATCCCCAATTAAAAATGGTACCTGTATGTTGAGTTGGCATATTATAAGAAACTTAAGTAATCTTCTGGAACATTCCTCATTTCTCATAGCCCATCAAAAATATTTTACTTTACATTTGCCAACACTCTAGTGCGAGTAATTCATATTTTTATTCACCCTGAGTGGAGTTCCCTCTATGTGCTAGGCATAGGAAACAAAGTTGAAGACCCACCCTCGAGTAACTCAGCCTGGTAAGCAAGACCTTACCTTCTGTCGTATGTGGGTTTATATCTGGAAGTGACAGGAAGAGGAAGAAAGGTTTGATTCGTCTGGATGAGTTGGTACTTGGTCAAGAGCCCAGGCACTGGATACAGGCTGCTAGGATTGAATTCTGGCTTCACCATTTTCTAGCTGTATGGCTGGGGCAAGGTTCTGAACCTATCTGAGCCCCAGTTTCAACATCTATATAATATGGGAGAATAATGGGACCCACATGATGGATTTTTCCCCCCTCTGAGGATTCCATGGGCTGTACCATAGCGAGCACTCAATGTGCGTGGGCGATGGTGATGGCGGTGGGGCAGGTGGAGTGAGCATGAGGGCAAGGAGATGGAGAAGGCTTCACCGAGACCATAGGGTCAGGAACTCAGTGGGTAAAGGGGGAAAATGTGAAAGAGTGAAGAGCATTCCAGCTGGGGCCCCGTGCTGTGTTTTAACAAGCCCGCAGGTGGTTCTGAGACACAATGAAGTTCAAGAACCACTGAGCCGTGGTAAGCTGTGGATTTCAAGTAAGGGAAGGCCATGCTTGGATTTTCATTTTTGGAGAGAACACATTGGTGGCTGTAGGAAAGATGGATTAGGGGCAGGAGACAGGGGGCAAGGACAATGGGTTAGGAGTCTACTGAGTCCAAGTGAGGGATGATGGGGACTCGAGCCTGGGTCACGGTGGTGGGAATATGCAGAAAGAGAAAGATGCACAGTATGTGACAGCGGTGAAACAATGGTAGTGGTAGAGCGGGTACTTAGAACACACTAAAGTGTAGAATCGACCAGGCTTAATAATTGGATTCAGGGGTGGGGAAGCGGAATATGAGTCCAGGGATAGTGAACACAGGACTGTGGGCGCCGATGACTAAATGGTGCCTCTGCCCTCTTGCTGAGACCTCTCATTTGCCCCTCCCTTTCCCTCCTTCATGGCTGCCAAGATGACTGACAGCACAGATCGGCATGCTTGCAGGAGGTCTGGTTCTCCTCTGGAATGCACTGCTCTCTCCAGCCACAGCCATCACCCCCCCCAGGGCCCCCCACAGCCAAGGGAGTCATTCCACCAGCCAGCGGTTACTGCCGCATAGGCCGATGAGTCACCCTCCCAGAGCAGCTGGTGGCCTACATACTTCTCTCGTCTACAGCTGGGGAGCACTTTCAGGACCTGCCCCTAACCCCCCCAAAAACATTTTGACCTACCCTCCAGGGAAAGCTCCTTTGGCAGAGACAGTCACCCACACATCTCCAGGATGGGAGGATCTCTAGTTCAAAATTATACTCAGATAGCTGTTCTGTCTACATTTTAACTCAGATTATTAACTCATTATTACTTTATTATTGCCACATCTCAGGTAGAAAGATTGAAGGAAGGAAGGCAGTAGCGGCTCCTGTTGAGAGTGATACATCTTTCCTTTAAAGTCATGTTTCTCAAAGTGTGGTCCACGGACCACCCCCTGCACTTGAACTTTGGGTAGAAATGCAGATTCCTGAGTCCTACCCTAGCCCTATTGAGTCACTGGGGGATTGGGGGGGTGGAGTTAGAAACCAGGGAATTTATATTGTTAATAAGCATCCCTCATGAGTCTTCAATTACCTGAAAAGTGATAGTGGTGGCGCGAGAATTCCTTTTGTAATATTTCTGACCCACCATGCAGCTGGAATGACCTCACAGTCCCGTGGGCCTTTTTTAGCTTGCTTGAAGGAAGGCAGGGCCTCACGTCCTGGGGGAGGACACTCATTCTAGAGCTACCAGCTCAGGGCTCTTGCTGTTCAGTTCATCTCCTTGAGACATTGGAGGCAGCATGCAAATAACGCACACGTACATGAAAAGAAGTCCAACCTATCTGTTTAAAAAGACATGCATTCTCATATTCAAAACAATAGTGAGGGCTTACATTGCAATATTCCTCTTTCAAAAGACAAATTTGATGTGCTCCCAAACTCCAAATAGTAGTATTGACTTATCACCCATAAAACATATTTTTAAATCGTTTTACTTGGTTGGAGTAAAGAATTTCTCCTAAATGATGTCCTCTCTCACATTTTCCCCCTATTCCCCATGACTGACCAAGGTCAGCCAAGCAATCTGTGCCGCTGGACCAAAGGTAACTGAGCCCCTGATGACATCACAGGAAGGTACCATCGTCTATGTGCTTTGAACTGCGAGGAACATGGATGCGCAATAGGCATGTAGGTTCAAAAAGGATACCGAGAAAGAAATTAGTTACAGGGCTCTGGATAATTGGGTTTGGTTTCCTTGCTCAGCAAGTATTCATGGAGGCAAGTATTCCTTGAGTTAAGGGCTAAGGGGATATAAGGTGGAAAAGGCACGAGCCACACCCTCGCAGAGCATAAAGTAAGGCTGGTAAGATGAGACACACACTTCAAAATTCAACACCAGTACAAAGCAGTAAATGTTAACGAGTGGCTGGACATCAGATGCTGGCACTGTTCAGGGAAGAGGGAGAGAGGTCATCCAGGGCTGGAAGTGAAGAAGGACTTAAAGCTGCCCGGAAAATTTGTGGAAGATAGGGAGGGACAGAAAGAAGTGATGGAGCTGTAGGTAGAGGCCAAGTGAACAAAAGGCACAGTGTTGGTAAAAGTCCGTACTGCGGACAGTTAGTAAACGGCTCTGGATGAAGCGTGGGGCTATGGTGGGGAATGGTAAGAGATGAAGTCCAGGCTTCATTTCTAAACATTTACCAGATACTTATAATGTGTCAGGCACTATATTCAGACCTTGACTGACATTTTGTTTAAGGCTTACAAGTACACCAAGGAGTTGATATTATCCCATGTTCCGTTTTAGTACAAAAAGACTGGGGCTCAGAGAGGCTCATAACTAGCCCAAAGTCACACAGCAAGTGGATGGAGGAGCCAGGGCGCAAGCCCAGGTCTACTTATGTCCAAAGTTTGTGTGGTTCATCGGGGTTCTTTCTGTCCTTTTCCCCCTTCTCCAGATCATAGTGCTGCTTGCGGGAGAGGCTTAGCAGTGGGGGTAAAGTGAGGCCAGGAAGTTGGGTGCTCCCTCCTGGCTGGTGACCCATAACCTCTGCCTGGCGAAAACTGTGTTTCTTGTCCCACCCACATGGCCTTGGGAGTGGTGCCAAGGCCAGGGAGGGGTGAGCCAATACTCCCTCTTTGGCCCTCTTGGTCCATCTGCTTCATGTGTGTATTTTTGAGAACCTTGATATGTACTTCCTAAAAAGCAAATAAACGACAATAAGATCTTACCTACTCTATGCTAATCACTCTGCACACTCTACAGCCCTAGTTAGATTTTAGTTCAATGGTAACTGAAGACTCCCTCCAAATGAACTTTTTTTCAAAAGTTAGTTCATTCGTCTTTCATAATGAATCCCGGGGTAGGCACTTAAGGGCTGGCTGTATGATGGCCCTCTCCAGCTTCACAGGAATCCAGGCTTCTTTCTTCTTGTTCTTCCACCATGGTTAGTGTGCTGCCTCCTGACCCAAGAGGGCTGCTTGAGCTCTGCCATCACTTCTACATTCTAACCAGCACAAAAGGAAGAGGATAAGAAGGCATTTGTTTTTCAGTTTAAGGACCTTCCCTAGAAGTTGACCACCATGTCTCCATATGTAACTCAGTGGCCAGAATTTAGTCAAATGGAACAACTAACTGCAGGGACACTCAGAGATGCAGTCTTTATTTCAGACGGCCATGTGTCCAGGTAAAAATCCATTACCTGGATTTTTTTCTAAAATTCCGACATTATCGGTGGACATGTAGCAGCCTCTGCCACAATCCTGTTAACTTACTTGATCTTTATTATCACACAGTCCTGTGAGGTGGTTATGATCATCGTCCTCATTTTAGAGATGAGGAAATCAAGGCTCAGAGAGGTTAACTTGTGGAAGGCTATTAACGAAGGAGTTGGGACTGAACAGTGTTTGGCTGCCCCCTAAGCCTGTGTGACCCTCTGACAGAATGGAAAAAGTGGATTGTACGGTCACTCATGCCTAGGCTACGTGTGCTTTTTCTCTTTATTTTTCCTAGCTAAGATGTAAGCATACCCTTTATACCTTAATTCAGCTAAGAAAGAGTTAACGTTTTTCGAAATAACTGTGGCTAGGAAACCTAGGAGAAAAAGAAACCCCAAGGTAACGAAATGGCTGGGCATGGCTGGGCGGAGAAGCACAGATTTGGTGTCCTGAGATAAGAGCCAGCTGAGGACTGGCTGGCCTGGGCCAGCACAGAGGATGTGCAGGCTCAACTTAAAGGGCACGCAGGCCTCTGTGCTTTGCCTGGCCTTCAACCAGCTGTCCTTGAACTTGCCTGAGGCATATTCATCAGCTAGCTGTTCCCTCTGGCTTGATGGGATATTTGGCTTCGATCTAGCCTGGTATCTGGGCCTTCCCCTCACTGCCATCTCTGCCCTGGCCCCGGCTCACTGAAAGCTGCGGTCTCTATCTGTTTATAAAGCTGGGGTCCTAGTGTACCACCACCAGCCGTGTGTCCAGGCCAAGGGAAAACCTCTAGCTTGCAGTGAATTAGCACAGCAGAGGTGACAGCACACTCCAGCTTAATGAGTGTCCAAGACACAGTAAATCTTTTCCCCCTCTCAGGTTACCCAGACTTTTTCCCCCAGGTGCTCTCTGCAGATGGTTCAGGCACTCCACCAGCAACCTGAGCAATGATTAACTGGAGAAAAGATAATACCAGTCCGTGTAGCAGCAATGATCTCTACAAAAGGCTGGTGCTCACACAGTCTGAGAGCGCTTTTGTTTCTGAATGATTCTCTCGCTCTCATATTTTCTCTCCCCCTCCCTCCCTCCCTTCCTTCCTTCCTCCCTCTTTCTTTCTGTTTTTAATGCAGTGTGTGCGTGTGTGTGTGTGTGTGTGTGTGTGTGTGTGTTGCTATAGGAGAGCAGACAGTGCCTGCACACAGTCCAGATGGGATTCTGTGTTCGTTGTGATGCCCACCTGCTCTAGGAGAAGGGAGCATGCTCAGAAAAGGCTTCCTGGAGGACATGGTCTTGGGGACCCCAAATAAGTAGGTATGGAGACAAGAAAAGTCTTCCAGAAACAGAATGATTAGTTCTCTGGTTCCTCTTGCACACTGCAGTCTCTTTTCCTGTGTTTAGGCGTCACACTCTTCTACAAAGAAATCAACAGCTACTTCTTTTTTTTTTTAATAGTGACATTTATTATTATTTTTTTTAATTAATTAATTTACTTGGCTGCGCCGGGTCTTAGCTGTGACATGTGGGATCTTGGCTGTAGTATGCGGGATCTAGTTCCCTGACCAGGGATCAAACCCGGGTCCCCTGCATTGGGAGCACGGAGTCTTAACCACTGGACCGCCAGGGAAGTCCCAATCAACACGTACTTCGAGGCTAGGAAAGATATCCAAGATGACAGCGAGCTCTGCTTCTCTCAAACCTGCCCCCCCTGGTTAGCTGAGATTCATGGCTTGTTTGAGAAAGGAATGATTTAGGATCTTGTGCAGCTGTTTTTCTCTTTATAGAAGTTTTAGGCTTTTGTGGGGAGGCAATATTCTGGAATGAACTGAGTTCTTCCACATCCCCATTCAGGCCTTTGGGACTGGGGAAGCCTTGGCCGGGGCTGTACACCTTCCAGACTTAGATGCAAATAACTTTATCAGGCCCTGCCCCCCATAACCCTAAATGTGAAACAAGAAAACACTGCTGACTTCCACCCCTCCAGCATACACAGCCATTACCCAGATTGGGTGTCTATCTATCTGTTGTACTGAAAAGAATAGATGCTTTGTTCTCCCTTCTGTGTTGGAACAACTTTTATTCACACTGACTCGTGAAGGCACCGGACACTCCTTTGGGACCTTGTTCATTTTCAGGGTTTACATTAGAGTCTTGAATTCAACACTCAGATATCACTGATTGTATGAGTCGTCAAAATCTTTTTTGTTTATGAAGCGTGCAGTGAAACAAAAAACAAAACTAATGTCTCTGTGTAGCTGGAAAGAGCCCCAAATGTGTCACTCACCGACCAAATTTGGCTTCTTTCTGGAAGCTATGGTACATTCCGACATCTTATTATCCAGGCTCTAAGAAGACTTGCCAGGTCGGTAGAAGAATGAATGACACTGATTTTCTTTTCCTATCATGCAGGTCAACTCACGACTCCTCATTTTAAAATAACAATTTAAAAGATGTTTTAAACCATAACTTCAAGACAAAACCTGATCACCGCAAAGGGTTTCATGTTAGATCCATGAACTGTAACCTTCAAAGCAGGTTCACTGCAACAAATGGTTTAAGTACTTTTTTCATTCAGCATCTCTTTATCAAGCATTTATCATATAAATAGATTTATGATACATCCTGTTGGGAATGATAAGATATACAAGACCTTGGCTTTGGCCTTAGAAGCTAACAGTCTGGTAATCATAATGACTGCTATCACTGAGCAGGCCATCTGTGCCAAGCCCTTCAGCTACCCTCAGGATAGCTGGAAACCCTGTCTTTGTTACCAGAGAATCAGAAGGCTGGAAGGAATTAGGCAGCTGTTCAAAGTGTATAAGAGCCAGAATTCAAATCCAAGTCCAGGTGACTCCAAAACTCATTCCATCCCCACTATTCTCTGCTGCCTCTCAGTTTATCCAGGGAGGCTTATCCATCAGACTCTTATCAGGAGACAAAAAACCAGATCCCTTATTTGCAGCTGTTCACAGGTAAATGAAAGATGAAAAGGGAAGTCTTCAGGTATCGAGGGGGTGACTGCAGCAGGAAGTAGCTACTGCCCCCAGGCTGAGGAAACAACAGGAAGAAGTTGCATTATTAAAACTTAGAAATTGAGAGAACAGGCCCCATGGAACTGAAACTTGGGCCTCTGAAGAATGGATGCTACTTGCTGGTGTTGGCGTCTCTGAGCTCAGAGGAGTGTGGGACTCAGACTTGGAGAAGACCTGTGCCAGCCGATGTCTTGGAGGCTGACCCAACAAAGCAGGTTCTAAATGTCCGGAAAACTGCAAACTGGATTCAGCTACTGCTCTGGGAAGCAACTGTCACTGCTGGAATGAAGAAGCATTGCTGGGATGACAGTCCCACGACCAGGAGGCAGAGAGGAAGAAGCAAGTCTCTTCCTCTTTCGGCCTCACAGCCCCCCTCTGCCTTGCAGCTACGTTGGCACAAACTAGCATGAGGCCCACTGGCAGAGCAGAGCTGCAGTCTGCAGGAACCCAGTTGCAGGCTAGAGAAGGGTGGGCTTCAAACTGAAAGACAGTTACTTAATAACTGGTCCAGGAGATAGGATATGGATATAAGAAGACATCACTCTAGGTACGATATGATCATGTCTCTGATGACTGTACTACACAGTGTAAATCCTACAGAACTGAGAAGAGAGTTAGTGGTTATGTGCAAGGCTCTTGCTATCCCTGGGGGCAGGGACTATATCCTCTTTATGCCTTCAGCCCCAACAGCTCTCTGGCAATAAAAAGATGCCCGGCAACAGCTGGTTAAATAAAAGAATAATTCTATCGCAATAAACCATTATATGTATTTCGCTGCTGGAGGTTTTGTTTTGTTTGTTTGTTTTTTTTTTGGTACGCGGGCCTCTCACTGTTGTGGCCTCTTCCGTTGAGGAGCACAGGCTCCGGATGCGCAGGCTTAGCGGCCATGGCTCACGGGCCTAGCCGCTCCGCGGCATGTGGGATCTTCCCGGACCGGGGCACGAATCCGTGTCCCCTGCATCGGCAGGCGGACTCTCAACCACTGTGGCATCAGGGAAGCCCACTGCTGGAGTTTTGAGGGCCAGTTCTGAACCCTGGGGGCTGTCCTTAGCCTGAACCAACCTCAGAATTGTGGAGGATACAAGGAATTTGTTACCCTTAGTGAGAGCAGATTATAGTGGTCCTTGCTAAGGGATGGGAGAGTTTGGGTCTGACTACGGGGAGCGGGTAACAGTACCCAGGCCAGCTTCTCTCAGCGCTGTGTTTCTATTCTATGATGTCTGGCTCTACCTATAACCCCAGAACCATCTTTTCTCTGGTTCCTCTCCCTCCCTTGCGTCTCACTATTATTAGCCCTTGGAACATGTTTGTTTGCCTGAAGTCATGGACACACACTCTTGTGTCATCACAGCACATGCTTAGAGATCTGGAGTGGAAGCAGAGGCAAGAGTCTGGGCCCTGGAGTTCTTTTCTTTAGTAACCACCACGGATGCCTGGGAGCCCAGCCCGTCAAGTCTGTGACAAGCTCTGGACGAGGACTTTGAGGCTCTCGTTTTACAATGATCTCATTTTACAGATACAGAGACTGAGACTCAGAGGTGGAGAGTAACCATCTTCCCCAAACTCTACAGCTGGTTAGGCAGTCCAGAGTTTTTGCACCGTGCCCTGTCTCCCTGCTTCTCTTTCCAGCACGTTTTTCAGTTGAATACAAATATTTCAGTAGAAATTACTCAATGGAAGGCACAGAGCTTTTGTACCTTGTCAGGGTCGCGAGTTGAGTTATATTAAATAATTTTCTTTTGGAAACTATTTGGGCATTCTGGATTAGTTTCATCTTAAAGGCTTTATTTAGTGTAACATAATACAACATGATATAGTAGAATAATATTTTGTTCTAAATAAAATTGTTAAATAATGCACACATATAAACGTGTATTAATAATAAAAGAAATAAACATGTATCTTCTAAATCCTTCAGAGCTAGGCTTTCCAACTGAATGACAATATTAAACACAAGCTTATTAAGGATTTTTCTTTAAGGATTCAGCATGCATCAGCAACGAATTGATACTTGGTGGAAGTTCCGTCAGTAGCCAAGATTTGTTCTGCTGTTTCATTCCACTTAGATCAGTGATCCTAACAGCCCCTGGCACCTGCCATCAGGACAAGCAGAAGCGACCGGAGGGGAGGAGGGTCAGGTGATCGGAAGTCTCTCAAGACCCTGAGAACAGCTGGGCAGGATCACAATCCCCCCTCACTGTCTGCCCGCCCCTCCAGTCCCTCAGACTGCCCCCCAGCACTCTTCTGACCTGGCCAGATTTAATTCTTAAGTTGACATTGCCATTGCCAGCATGGAACGTTCTATCCAGTTAAACCCACAGCAGTTCACAGAAAAGTTGTGGACAAACAAGGCTGAATGAAGACATTTCTTCCCGGCAGGTTTTCTTGAGCCTGTTGCCCGAATTCATTTCCACCTTTCCTGGATAGGTAGAGTTGTGGACTAATGTGGGATCAGGGACACAGTGAGCTTACCCAATAAGAGAATCATTCTAGTTGCCCAAAGATGTTTGAATGTGAACATTGTAACAAATGCAGGCCTTAATCCAGTCTGTAAGGCAAGAGGATAAAATTTTAACCTAAAATTAATGTTTTAATTCTCTTTTGGGAAACCTGTTATACATAAGTCCAGCATGAGTAAGATAAAAGAGAGAAAAGGAACTATTCAGAGCTAAATATAAGACAAGATGACAATTGAGAAAAATAAAACATATTTTTCACGCATCCTCTGGTACTCTTTCCTTCCCATTAGCATTTTCAGTGCTGTGACTCCACAAAGACAAATGTATCGGTAGCTAACGCATTATTTGGTGGTGGTGGGAGTACTGGGGTAGGGGGCAGGGGGAGTAAGAGCTAAAGTTTTCTCCTGATTATAAAAGTAATAAGATCTTGCTGTCGTAATCTAGAAAGTACCAAAAATGTAACAGGAGGAGAAAAATAAATGTTAATGTTATCATTAACATTTGTTATCATTCTGGTATTTCTCCTAACGTTATCATTCTGGTATTTCTCCTTCTAGATCATACTGAATGTACCATTTTACATAGCTTTTTTTTCTACACAAAGTATTTTAAATGTCTTATTTGAAAGCTGATATTTAAATCTATTGTGTGGATGCCTCATGTTTTTCTTCATCGTTCTCATTGTCATCCTTCCTTTTTTAAAATATTTTAAAACTGTTATAAAGAACTCTGAGATGAACATCTTTGTGCATCTAGTTTTTTCTGTTAGGAAAGATTCCCAGAAGTGAGACTTTTCGATTAAAACGTATAGGCATTTCTTAGGCTCTCTGTCTATTGCAAAATTTCTTTCCCAGCAGAAGATTGTATCTCAGAGTTCCTCTTGTAGTGTATGAAAGTATCAGTTTTGTACATACTTGTAGGCCTTGAGCATTTTCTCTTTTTGTTTTAAAGATGGATATGATAAAATAATAATTAAAAGTACATAGTTGCTGCTTTTCTTTATGTATATATTTGATTATTAATAAAGTTGAACATTTTAATTCAATATATATTAGCCATAAGGGCAGAGACTGTGTCTATTTTTCTTATTTCTGAATCCCTAGTGCTGAGAAGAGTGTCTGGCATACAGAAGGCACCCAATAAATACTTTTAAACATATATTTCTAACTTATAACCTTTGCTCACTTATCCATTCAGAAATAATGTTTTTAATGATCAGATATTTGAAAATGATAAAATCCTATGGTGGGAAGTCTACGATTTTATAACCCAGTTATAAAAAGTAGCCTGCAAGTTACATTCCCACGTGTGTGATATTGGTTTATGTTTCTAATTTTGGAATATTTATATAGTCTTGAGGACAGAATCATGGAAAAGCAGTCACTAAAATGAATTTGTATCCTGGCTTGACCAAGAGTTAACCACGTGACTTTGAATAAGTTCTGTAAGTTTTTAATACCTCCTCTGTAAATCAAAGCAAAATAAAAGTCAACAAATGTGTCCTTTTTTATTTTATGGGACCGTTGGGACAATATAATGGGATAATTATAGGTAATAGCTAAAGGTAAAAATTTTGAAATGCAAAACGTCATATGCAAATACAAGACCAAAGTACTAGTATTTCACTGTCAGAGTTTCTGTTCCAGGTCCCACTTTCCTCATTTATAAAAAGGGGGGAGGGCTGGGATTAGCATAATACCTAAGGTATAATAAATGTACAATATATATTAGTTGAATAACTTATTTCCAAAGTTCTTATTTTGACTCTATAATTCTGAAATGCCCCATAGGTTGGAAAAAAAACCTGAGAAACGTGGTTATGAAAAGTAACCCATTGCTCAAATATTTGAAGTAAAATCTGATTACAAAGAATTAACTCAGAATAAAGGTTTCCTTCTGATCATCCCCCCCCAAAGAAAGCTTTAATATAATATGCAGAGCAGATGATAGTATATACATAGGGAATAACCCCAAAGGAGGGAGGATAATTCAGATAGTACCTTATTTGCCCAATATTTGTTAGAGTAGCTAGCAAATTAGAAACAATTCAAATTCTCAAGAATAGGAGAATAGCTAAGCACACTAAATTATCTTAACATGATAGAACGCTCCTTAGTCGATGATGACAAATATATAATCTGTATCGTTATGTAAAAGTGTGTATAGAAAGTAGTCGCAAGTGCAAAAATAGATCACAAAACAATATACACACTCAGGTTAGCGTTACATGAAAACATGTTGAAAACATATTTTTAAAGGAAAAAAAGAGCTTGCAATGAGGAAAGCAAACAGTACGTGCCCATCAAATTCTCTTTTTTCCTCCAAATAAAATTACCCAGCTGTGTCACTTTTATAAAGTCAAAAGCTTGCCATGAGTTTGCAGGATAGTTCAACAGTCTTATTCTAAATCATGATGGTTATAAAATATTGGTAGTTATATAACAAGCCAAAAGAGTTTCTCCACAAAAGATGCATCTTCTGTCCAGGCTTGTCCATTGCTTGACATTTCCTTTGACTAAATAATGATTAATAAGCTATATAAGCAGCGTGTCAGGTACTTGTATTTGGTTGTGGATGGGGAAATTATTTATAGTTGCCTGAAGCCAGTGTGGCTTGACAATTTAGAATCACAAAATTTCTTGAGATACAACTTTCCCAAACTGACACAAGATAAAACAGAAAATCTGAATAGCTCTATGTTCATTAGAGAAGCTGAATTTTTATATAAAATCTTTACACAAAGAAAACTCCAGGGCCAGATAATTTTGCTGCTAAATTCAGTCAAATGTTTAAGGAATAAATAACATCAATCTTAGATAAACTCTCCAAAAATTTGTTTTATGAAGCCAGCATACCTTGAAACCAAAACCTGATAAAGACATTAGAAATAAAATAGAATTACTGACCAATATCCTTCATGAACATTCTTAACTGAATTTTAATAAAGTTAATTCAGTAATATAAAAAAGAACAATACATTATGACCATGTATAATTCAGGGTTCTCCAGAGAAACAGGACCAATGAGAAATATATAGATATATAAAAGAGGGGTGATAGCAGCACCCCTGCTTCCCAGTACCAAAGTCTGTATTAGTTTTCTATGGCTGTTATAACAAATCACTTGAAATTTAGTGGCTTAAACCAACCCAAGGTTATTGTATTACAGTTCTGTAGGTCTCATGGGCTAACAGTAAGGAGTTGAAAATCAAGGCTACATCCCTTTCTGGAGGCTCTAGGTGACCAGAAGAAATGAAAGCAAACATCCACAAGAATAACAAAAACTTGTACAAGCAGCTTCAATCGAAATAGTCCCAAACTGGAAACAACCTAAATGTCCACCAACAGATAAATAAAGTTGATACATTAACACAGAGAAATACTACAGCGAAATAAAAAGGAAACAAACTACTAAATAGACAACAATATGGATGAATCTCAAAAGCATTCTGCTGAGTGAAAGAAGCCTTATACATCTAGTATGTACTAGATGGTTCTATCTATATGAAGTTCTAAAACAGGGAAAACTATTCCATGGTGAAAAAAAATCCAAAGAGTGATTAAATGGGAGTGGGGAAGTAGCAGCAGGGATTGACTGGAACAGGACAAGAGGGAATTTTCTGCAGTGATGGTAATGTTCTGTATTTTGATAATTATTCAGATACACAGCTACAGGCACTTGTCAAAACTTATCAGATAAAATCCTTAAGATTTACATATTTCAATGTATATAAGTTTTACCAAAAAAGTTCCATAACGAGCTGAAAATATAGAACTCCAGCTATTACATGCATAGTGACATATTTATAAGAGGGTATACTACCATTTACAACTTACTTTTTCATTAAAAAAAATAAACTAGATTGATGGATGGATAGAAGGATGAATAGATGGATAGTTATGTGATAAAGCAAATATAACAAAATACTAATTGTAGACTCTATCGAGGAGTATACAGGTATTTGCTGTAAAACTCTTTTTAACTTTCTCTGTATATTTGAAACTTTTCATAATAAAATGTTGGAGGGAAAAAGGCTACCATTCTCTGTCCTTCTGGTTGGACCACGCTAATAGTGAGAATCCAATCAAAGCTTACAAGGATCTTTCCACAGACTGCCATGTCTTCCCAACTCCTATAGAGCACACATTTATTAAAAACAAACTTCAAAGATTTCTACAAGGTAGTCTGAAGTTAGGGAAAAAAATCACTAAACTTTTCAGAAAATGACATTTGTTCCTGGAAGGACAGATACTGAACAGTTATTGCCATTAATGTGAAATTATTAGTGGTAGCAATATCTTTAGAATTTTCTGTATTTGCAATGCAATAGTTGGACGGCTGGTTCTAAATAGGGCAACTTGTTACCTGAAATGATAAACCATAAAAAAATCAAGTCACAAATAAAGACACGACTTTCAAAAATAGTGCTAACATTTGAGAATTTTAAACACTAAGTTTTAATACTATATACTTGTGTGTGTGTATGCTTTTATCCTTTAAGTTTAATTTTCTGCTGATTAGAAATAAGTAAAAATTAGCATCTATAGTAAGATAAGATTTTTAAACTACTGTAGCAAATTAACTCTTCATAGTACTACTAAAATTTTTAAAGCCCCCCTAGCACTAAATAGCTCTAGGTTGATTAAAGCCATATTTAATTCTCATTCTCACAAATGAAATCATTTTCTATTCACAAAAAAGAATATGCTTTAAGCTAAAAGGTGATTGCATTTGCAAAGCACTTTACAAAATGGGAGACTTAAATGATTATTAATTAGAGCAAGTTATTGTTTGACACTTTCTTTCTGGTGGTTCTTTTAGATATTTAAATTTATTGCTTTCCAATTACACAATTTATAAAAGGGAGTGAGGTTCAGCTCTTTTCCTGCTGAAACACTCGATGTGGTTTGAAAGGCAGAGGACAGAAATGATGAACTAACAGGACACTTTGTCTTTTAGCAAATGCAGAAGAGATGAATACTGTGTGAAACTAATTGTATTTGAAAGGACCACCCATTGCAGAATGTTAAATAGTTCTTTTCTTTAACATTTACCCCCTTCTCTCCCTTCTTCATGATAAGCAAGACCATCAAAGAGACATCATGGAATCATAATGTCTCCTGATAGGTCTGATTCTTGTAAGAAAAATGCTAGTCATATCAACACTGACTAAGAATTTCGCCTCACCTTGAATTTCATCCGTGTAATTTTGCACTGATTCTGACTAGGACACACGCTAGGCTGCTCTTGGAAGATGAGTAGGTTGAAAGGAAAAGGATCTGGAAAAACAGGTGGAATCGTTTAAAAATCAGTGCTCCAAGGGATAGAGTAGATGGTGGAGAAGATGGTGAGAGATGCAGCTTTACTTGCCACTGATACCGACCAGGGCTCTTGGCCTTCCCCAATCAATAGAAATTGACTAAGAGGCAAGGCAACAAATTCAGGCAAGGCTTTACTGGGGCCCCTGTTACAGCAGGGTGTAGTGAGAACAAGTAACAGTTTCCCTTGCTGGCTCTCTGGCTGATGGGGGTGGGGGCGAGTGGTTCCTTCCATGGGAGGGAGGGTAGGGGTGTATCTAGGGGTCAGGCCGGAGGGGTGGCTTAGTGGCTTGCCCACCCCTTAGGTGGTGCTGTGTGCAGAAGGTATGTGCAGTACCCTGCTTTTGCCCTAGGCTCTTCAGAAGTGGCAGTTGGGTTTTTTGGTCTCTTTGTATCTTTGGTCCAGAATTTGCCCTGACTGTGCATGCATGCAGTTATTTTTAGTCCCATATGGTTTCTTTGTATTTTGTTCCTCCAGGAGAGGTTTGTCCAGGTGCAAGCAATGCAGCACTGCAGCAAAGGGTCCCAGGTCCCAGCCTGTCTCACCACCTCTGGAGTGTCTTCTGTATGTCAGTGGCCTCAAAGGGGGCCCCTCCCTCTGCTCCCAAAGCCCAGAGGAACCCACTCCCTAGTCAGTCTCCATTGTACTAGTGATTCATGAAGACATAAACTGCTCAGAATGTTAAAATGGTATTTGTATGTCATCCAGTAATCTGACAACAGTTCCTAGGCACCTGCTCTGGGCAGGGCATTGTGGGAAACTGACACACGTGAAGAGGAATTAGACAGAGCCTCTTCCCTGGGCAGTTTACAATCTGAGAGCTTGAACAGAGCATATGTGAGATCTACATCCTGGCAATCTGAAGACCTGAACATCGGACTGCCTGAAACACTGAGGTATAGACAAATGACAAAACACAGTAAATAATGTTGGGACAGAGTAAAATCAACCTGCTGTGACCCTTAGTGTATTTTACTCTTCTCACAGAAAACTTTGCTCTGTTCATGTAAAGCCAAGTATGAAATGTAAATTGGTCCAAGGGGGAGTCACTGAATAAGAAAATACTAGAACTAGGGGGAAAAACACTAAAATATCAACTAGTCCAGTAATTTTTAAAAAGTCTGAGGTGCTCCCTAGGGTTCTTCAGAGATGGAGGGGAGGGAGGGGGGGTAGGGGGTGGGAGGGAGGAAGACCACTGATCTAAGCCAACTTGCTATTTGATTCAAGGGCAGATGGTTAAGTAACCCAAGACTATACAGCTAGCATATAAACCTGATTTCCAGATCAGTTCACTTTCATATGTACTATCATACTAATGCTTTAACATCTGTGGAACTCACTATGGGTTACCTTCCCAATAGCCGTCCCCTGCATGCCCTCCCTACCCATGCCCTTTCCTTCCTATATTAGTCAGGTACGGGGTGCCCATACATTTCAGGGATGACTGAGTCCCTCTCCAGCCCGAAAGTGAATCGTAATCCATCTATGGTGATTATGGTGTAGGAGACAGTGGATATCCGTTCTAGGCATGGCTGCCCATTTTCTATATTTGAGGAAAATTGGGACAAGCTTCATGCTGGTATTACACATTCTGCCTTGCTAATGTATAAGCCAGGACTTAAATTCAGACTCCCTTGTAGCTAGGACACAGATTAGACTCCACACATCAGATGCACTTAGATAAGACTTCAATTCAAAAGTGAGCGCTGTGAGGAAACAGGCTCTGTGTGAAGTTTCCGTCATTTGCTGGCTCAGAGGAGGAATCGAGATGTCTGTCTTTTAGTGGCCGTAGTGTCAGAAGTACTAGTTTTAAAGGCAAGTTGCTTGTGCAGAGGAGGCATGAGTGGGCAGTAGTTTCCTCTGGTGCTCAGTGGGGTGGAACCATTGGGGCTGTCTCCTATCATGCCAGTTCTGGGGTGTGGTCTGGAGGATTGGTTGTTGGGAGCTTACCTTCTCAGGCCCTCCCCCAAATACCATGAGCTACCCAGCATTTGTTCAACTCTTTATAATGTATGATAGAAATTTTGAAAGCTAGACAAAAGCAGAGGGTATCATAAAATTAAGTCCCGTATGCGTATCCCTATTGCTGAAAATTATCAAGTTTTGTTAATCTTGTTTTACCTATCTCCTTCCACCACTTTTCCCCTAGAGTGTTTTAAAGGAAATATCAGGCATCAATCATGTCATTTCATTCATAAATACCTCACCGTGCCTTTATTATGCACAAGAATTAATAGCATCTAATGTCCTCAATATCATATACTATTCACTTCGTCTTTGAATTTCCCTGGTTGTCTCAAATACGTCATTTCATGGTCAGCTTGCTTGAATCAGGATCCAAAAATGTTCACATTATTGCATTTGATCGTCATGTCTCTTAAATCTCTTTTATTCTAGCAGTCTCCCTCCCTTCATTTTTTTTTTTTTCATGGCATTGGTTTGTTGGGAAAACTGGATCATTTGCCCCACAATGTCCTATATCCTGGGTTTGGCTGACTTTCTCCTCGTGGTGCTGTTTAGCTAGTTCCTCTAGCCCCAGTATTTCCTTTAAACTGGTAGTTGGATCTAGAGACCTGATAAGTTTCAGGCTCAATTTCATGTTTTTGCAAGGATACTTCACAGGCTGTGCTAGGTACTTGTATCACATTTTATCATGAGGTACACACTGGCTGGTCTTCCTTTCAATGGTGCTGATTATTAGTGAGTTACAGTCAACATTTTTAAAAGAATCTTCTTTCCTTCTTTATCACCTAGAATCAACTTCTGAAGTCTACAGTGAAACATACTAACTGATTTATGTTGTAATTCCTTTTCTGGGAAGGGGCATGGGTAAATTCTGGCCATTGAGATGTGATGGAAAGTTTGCAAAGAAACTTCTGTGAGAGGCTTTCTTGTCCTGAAGGTAGGCCCAAGGAAAGGACATTCTTCCTTCCAACATTTGGATATTATTGCATAAGGATATAATGTTTGAGGCTGCTACAGTCATCATGAAAGCACGAAGGGACAATCTTAGGACAAAAGCTAAACCACAGAAGATGGCAGAGACAAGATAGAAAGAACTGTAGGCATTTGATGATGTCATTAAGCATCTAATGTAATTAAACCAGGAACTGTACTTCTTCCAAACTTCTTATGTGAGATAATAAACTGCCCTGTTTCAAAATTCTTGCTTCTTTTTAATGAGATGGCAGACATAGAAAATGATAATGTTTGTATGGTGCACTGGCATAGGAGCTCTATGAAAGCTTACGTTATACAGAAAATATGGATATGGAAAATAAAATGCAGTGAGTAGGGAATATATTGAATACAGAATTTATATAAAATTTCCAAATAATAACATGTCTAAAATTTTAATGAATAACTTGAGCTTGCTTTTGTGAACATAACATTTATTTTAATCAGAGATTTATGCTTGAAATGGCTACATGAAATCACTGATCAAAATCTGTAATAATGATGTCTTCAAATACTTGAATGTGGCCGTTGACAAGAAACTTTGCAAAAGCAGTTGAAAAAAATTAAGCCATTTAAAAAACTGTTTAAAAATACAATAGTTGAAATTGTATTTGACAAGTTCAAGAGCTCATTTTTCTGTCATTGACAATTTATTGCTGAAATTTCTTGGATTAATGCAAATGGATTTCTCATCTAATGAAAAAAATTTCATATCAAATATTTCAAAACAATGCGGAGTTCTAATTTATAGAGACACTGTTAAAGTAGAGACCCTACAGCTAGCTCAGAGGCCACTATATGGTAATAGCAGCTGCAAATGGACAGAAGTACCTCGTATATATAAAGACAAATGTTTGGGCCACCATTTGGAGTTGTGCTGCTAAGAGTCCCTGCCTTATCTCAACACCCCTCCTCAAAGCTTAGACTCCGTGCTGTACTCTTTGGGCACCTAGAATATGAACATTCCAGCAGCTTCACTGGAGAAGTCCACATCCAGTGGTAGAGCACCTTCTTGGCTAAACTCAGCAAGTCATGACGGTGCAACCATGTGTGGGTAGAACCCATCCCACTCAAGCCAACCTGTGAGGAGCGCCTGATGAGGCTTCTCGCAGCAGAAGTCCGCCTGCGGAAGGATTCCAGCTGGCTGCCTGAGGCTAAAGGGATTGCTGTCTCTCAGCATGGGATGCCACACCAGCCTCTATTCTTCCCTTTACACCATCCTGACTTGGATCTTCTTGTACTACAGCCTAAAGCATGCAAATGGATACGACGTTACATAAAAATACCTTAATTATATTTCACTTGTAAAAGAAATAGGCCATATGCCATTCCTAATTCATAGAGCAGCTAACTTTTAGGTGATGACCGGAATGAAGATTATATCCTCGATGAAAAGAAGGAATTCCAGTAGAGCAGATGCTCTGGTCCCTCTGTCACCTTCCCTCAGCCCACTTCTGATCGAAGCCGTAGCTGTGGTGCACAGTTAACGTGTAAGTTAAGCCTCATCATGTACTGCCAGCACCTCTGCCCCACCTCTGCCCCTCCCCTTCTCCCAGGCAGGTACAGATCAGAAGTGTGAAGGATGCCCCAGAGGCAGACCTCATTTGATGGTGAGAAGAACCTGAAGAAGTGCTCCAGCCTCTGGTCTTTTGAGAGGGTGATTTTGGGGAGGGGTTCTCTACAATTCTCCAAAGTCCTGGGGGACCAAACCTCCAGTGCACACAGCAGTGACCTTGACCACGCACTTCCTTTTGGCTTTTCCTTTTGCCTGCCTCTCGCTCTCCTTGTTCCCTCACTCCTACTTCCAGGGATCACCTCCCAAATTAACCACACAGACCCAAGACCTTGTCCCAGGCTCTGATTTTAGAACCCCTACTAAGAAGTCTAATATTTGAATTCTTGGCATATAAGTTAGAATCTTGTCTAATAAATGAACTGATTTTTATATGAGCCTACCCAAAATAAATTTTTATATTTGATAATACTACTCATTTCTTAAAAATCAAAGAGCATTATCTGAGGGGATTACACTGAAGCTGGATTCCCGCTGTGGTTCTGATGGTAGTCCAAAACCCTGTGTGATGTCTCATTAACAATGCAGGCATCCCCCAACACGAAGCTGATGGCATTTCTAAAAATAGTTTCTAAATTGACCGTTTGCAACTCGAAATATATTTTCTAAGAGAAAATATTGCCTTTTCCAACAGAAAGTCTTCCAAATGGCAAAGCACAGTTCCAAGGCAAAGATTTATTCAGTCCCGTTTTGCTTTGCCAAAGAAGAGGTAAAACAATGAAGGAGTGGGCTTCTGAAGCTTTCTTTTGCAGAGGCAGCTATGCTTCACGGTGCAGTTAAGAGCAAGAGGGACAGAGCAGGCGCCAATGTCTGAGGTCTAGTATGTAAAAGAGAGTGAGGACCCGAAGCTACAGTTGGGAAAATGTGACTATACATAACCATGCTGGGTTAGAGAGTGTCTCCCCAAATTCATGTCCACAGAATTGGACGTGAACCTCAGAGTGTGACCTTGTCTGGAAGCAGTGTCTTTGCATTATGAAGTTCATTAAGTTAAGGTGAGGTCATACTGGTTGAGGATGAGTGCTAAATCCAGTGACCGGTATTCTTACAAGAGGCCATGTGAAGGCACAGAGACACACACACAGGGAAGAAAGTCATGTGATGACAGAGGCAGAGGTTGAAGTGAGGCAGCTACGAGCCAAGCAACAAACGTCAAGGACCGCTGGGAGCCACCAGAAACTGGAAGAGGCAAGGAAGAACTCTCCCCTAGAGCCTTCTCCCCTGGAGGGTATAGAACCCAACCAAAACCTTGGTTTCAGACTTCTAGCCTCCTAAACTGCAAGAATAAAAACTTTTTATTGTTTTAAGCCACTCAGTTCATGGTAATTTTTATGACATCCCTAAGAAACGAATATAATAACTACCAAATACTTGGAGCTGGGTCTTGGATCAAAACATATTAACTATTTATTTTCAAATAGCAGTTTTCTCCCCTAATCTCAAGGGGTGGAGGGAGGGAGGAGTTGTAGCCACTTCCTTGTTTCTAACGTTACCAAAAAGCTGGAACAGAAGAGAATCTCTCACTTTACTTTCAAAGGTGTATGTTATGTGGTGAGTTAAGACGTAAAGTAATGTGTTATAATGTAATGCCCTGTCCAGAGTCAGGATTAAACTCCATCTTAATGCGCCTAGTAATGGGAATGAGGAACATTTACTGAGTGCTTACTCAGTGACAGAAATGGCATAATTCACTCATCTTCACAGCAACATTATTACAGGGTTGGCCCTACCGTTATCATCCCTGTTTGACAGGTGAGGAAACTGAGCCTTGTGACTGTCGCCAGGATTTGACGGGGAAGCTGACTTCAGAGCTGTGCTCTGGACCACTATGCTGTGTGCCTCATGAACATGGGGAAACCACGTGAAATGATTCTTTAAAGTAAATAAAAATGTCTCAGCTACTCTCCTCACTCCTGACTCATCCTCACCCTGTTGCCTGGAACCTGTCTCAACTGAGTATGGGGGACGATCTGCTCCAAATTAGAATCTTGGAACATCTGATGTTCTAAAATCTGTCTGCTTGGGAAGTCTAAATACTTCTTCACCTAAGGCAGATCTGGTATACAGTTAACTCTTCTTTGAAACTCTTATATGTGCTCTGCCATGAAATTGTCTTTCCTGAGGTGTGTGGGTTCTGTGACATGTCAAATTTTTTACCTTTCAAGCACTGAGACTAGTATTTGTGAAGTAATTTTACTAAGGGCGTCCCAGTAGTTCTCCTAACTTTTAAATGTTTTGTTTGCATTTTGCTATTTTACTGTAGGCATTTTTAAAAACCTACCCCAAATCTTTGTAACATGAAGCAGGATTTGTTCATTTATATATTCATCTGCAAGTAAATCACTATTTCCCCTTGATCACTTTTTGTACTTTTTCAGAGTAGAAACACTGTATATTTTGGCTTAGAACCCAGTAGTGTACTTGGTGTATTGGATGCCCAGAGCAGGTCATCTTTTAAGGCTCTTCCTCTCCACATAACAAAATTACTTGCAGGAATAATCGTGAAACGAAATTAATAACAATAATGGCCAGAGGGAAACAGTGAATTTTTTCTTCTAATGAACTTCATACCAGAGATGGAGAAAGAACTACATCCAAAGTGAGTGGCAATAACTCTGAGCCATAAACTTACTTTGAAATGAATGGTGCCCATAGCTGTGTCCAATGTGTCAGGTGCAGTTGTATCACTGGGAGCCCTACAGCTTAACTTCCCCATAAAATACAATGTTTGTTAAAGGATAAATAGCAAAATGTGCCGATTTGAGTCTTACCTATATATTATTAAACTCAACAGTAACAACAGCACTTGTGTAGAACGTAGACCAATAGAAGATTTTTTTCTGAGGAAAGAAGTTTTATTTCTGACATTTTTGAGAATGGTCCAGCACATGTGACAAGAAAAAGTATCCCATCTCTTAGTTGCCTGTATTATTGTTTTTAATTTCTTCACAGAAAATGTCCACCTTCTCCCCCGACCGCACACACCCACCCACCTACACACGTGCACACGTGCACATATGCTCACACACACATAGGAGCATCATTGCTAGACTCTGAGCTGGTGGATTGAAACTTCAAATTTGGAAGTTTCATGTTGAAAATACAGCAAACTGGTATCCACACTGCTTTGCTGGGATGCATTTTCCTTTGGCCTTTGTTAAGTATATTCCTCCTCCCTCGATGGCTAACCATCTCCACGTGTCATAAATCTGACCCTTGGGTCTGCCAGTAAGCTCAGATTGACTTCATGCAGTGTCAGCAATTTTCTAGTATGACAGTTCTACTTTCGACTTGGACTCATGATCCCTGCTCAGGTAAGAAGCATCTCCAAATTCAGAAGAGCAGTGAGATGCCTAAATTGGAACAAATCGGCACGCCTAAATCACTGTTTAAATGAGTCATGGAAAATTGAAGCTTGGTGAAGAGAACCTGCTTTACTAAGGCTGAAATAAAATTTTATATCTAGGGCTTCCCCGGTAGCACAGTGCTTAAGAATCCGCCTGCCAATGCAGGGGACATGGGTTCGAGCCCTGGCCCGAGAAGATCCCACATGTCACAGAGAAACTAAGTTCATGCACCGCAACTTCTGAGCCTGAGCTCTAGAGCCTGCAAGCCACAACTACTGAGCCTGTGTGCCACAACTACTGAAGCCTGCGCGCCTAGAGCCCATGCTCCGCAACAAGAGAAGCCACGACAATGAGAAGCCCGCCCACCGCAACTAGAGAAAGTCTGTGCACAGCAACAAAGACCCAACACAGCCAAAAATAAATAGATAAATTTATTTTTAAACACATTTATATCTAGAAGTAGGTATGATGGGAGTCCTCAGTACTGGCATGCTTTTAGAAGGACAAAGTAACGATCTTTGTGTTTTATTTTGTAAAGCGGTTGAACTTCAGTTAAATGAAGGCCTAAAGAGGGATGCTGATTTTGTTTATTTGAGGGTCTGAGGCCTGGATGAAATTCCTCTCTTGTTTTAACTCTGTCAATCCGTTTTCTCACCTCGATAAATACAAAGGTCCTATGCCATGATTTATGTTCAAGAATTGCATAGCCCTGCCGAATGCTCATTGTAACAGAGGTAGCGTAACTATAAATGTGGAGGGGGGTGCAGATTGAATTCCAAGGAATTCAATCTGTTTTCCAAGGGTCTATTACCATGAGGTTAGATGTGTCAATGTGATCTTACCTAGGACAGATTTTGTTTGCTGCTGATCTATTCTGCTTTTGCTCTGTTTAAAAAAATCTGGTTATCATTTACTTCTTACTTCATTCCATAGTGGAGAAAGAGACAACAGTCCAGAAAACTAAGTGCTCAGATAACTGCAGTCATTTTCTATAACTTTCTGTATTTAAAGAAGCCATTTTTGAAACATGCAGCCACAAATGCAGTCGGTCATCCCCACTCTGTGAAACCTAAACCTTCATGGGATGCTCATACTCTCAAGCTGTAATGGATAGAATAGAGGATTCCAAACTCTTTATATCCCCTGAGGGATATTTGAAATTGGGCTGTAATGAACATGTCCCCTTAGTGTTAGGAGTACCCTCGCCCTGACCCCACCAGCATCCCCCAGTGTCCTCTCTCCTCTGGCAGATAACCAGATGTGGCATGTACACTATGGGCTTCCTTTCCTCTTGGCAGATACTGAATGAAGCCAAGGGGGACAGCTACAAAACAGAAGATTGCCTATGATAGAACACTTTTTGGTGCTACATTTGATATGATTAACAATTTATTTTGGCAACATCTGGGATGGGTTTCATATGGTCTTCCTGAATTCAATAGGACTCCTGCCAGGAGAATCAGGAACAGTACGAAGTAATTCAGGCTGAGGGAGAAAAAAAATGTGCCCATCTTTCAAAGTGTTTCATAGCATCGACTCTGTGATCTGGAAACCAGCCATTGCTTCAATCCCTCTATTTCCAACCACTCTTCAACCCTTGTCTTACTAGACTAGGATTGATGGATGATTTTATAATTAACAGGGTAGATAGCCCAGAGGAGAAAGCACTGTAAGAAGGGACTTGAAACATGTGGCAACCAAACATTCTGCAATATACAAGTATTCTTAAAATATGGGTGTTTCATCCAAGTCATCACCTTTAAAAGCACAATTGCATGGTATTGTGGATTTCAGAGTTAACTCTACTTACAGAAATTCACTTTCAGGCTGAAAAAGATGGGTGATCTATTATAGAGGAATACTTCTTCCCCAGAGTTGATGTTTCTATCCATGTGGAAGGACTTCTACTGGCATAGCATTCTTTTTTTTTTTTTAACATCTTTATTGGAGTATAATTGCTCTACAATGGTGTGTTAGTTTCTGCTTTATAACAAAGTGAATCAGCCATACATATACATGTATCCCCATATCTCCTCCCTTTTGCGTCTCCCTCCCACCCTCCCTATCCCACCCCTCTAGGTGGTCACAAAGCACGGAGCTGATCTCCCTGTGCTATGTGTCTGCTTCCCGCTAGTTATCGATTTTACATTTGGTAGTGTATATATGTCCATGGCATAATATTCTTGAATTTTCTGTGCTCTCCGTTTTTTATCCATCCTCAGGGTGAGTTTGAAAGGAGAAGCTGGGCATGCATTCTTGAACTCCTTCCTTTTCCCTTTTCTCTTGGGAAGGAGTCCACTTTCAGAGAGCCTAAGTCATTACTGCTCTCAGGCACAAAATAAGCCTGCAGGGGAGGAGGCCCAGTTGCCTTTAGATACAAGGCTTGCTTTTGACTATTAGAAAGGATTAGGAAGCCCACTTATAGTGATTAGCTATGTTCTTAAATTTAACATTATCAACAATAAAGGTGATGTTTTTGTTTGCTACCTGCCTTAACCTCTTGTTTGACTTCTTGGTTCAGAACATGGGCAAGAAAAAGCCGTGCTAATTATTGCTTCCCCCCAAACCCCAACAGATTCTTAGTAGGTTTCATCTGATAGAAAATATATTTTCACATTGTTTTGGACTCACCTTTCAGGTTGATCAATAGAGTAACATTTCCTTTACTCTCCACTGGATTAAAGAAATAGCTTGGTATTCCGTTTCAGGCTTACATGGACAAACGGACCCTCAGAATCAGTAAGACTGTGATATGGAGAACCATTTAGCCTTCACAGTTTGCTCTAACCCTTGTGCATTCCTATTCCATTCACTCAGAGCTCCAAGACTGTTCCACATTTCCCTTTACTCTTCCTGTGACTTAGATTCTTAGGATCATATTGAGGTATATAAAAGCCTCTCTACCTGGACAGCAGTTAGATGGGCCTGAAATTGACAATGAGACTCTGTGTTTTGGTCTTTAATGAGAGGTTAGCCAAGAAGGGCATGACCACAATTAAATTAAATATTAAAACTGGAGGGCTTCCCTGGTGGCGCAGTGGTTGAGAGTCCGCCTGCCGATGCAGGGGACACGGGTTCGTGCCCCGGTCCGGGAGGATCCCACATGCCGCGGAGCGGCTGGGCCCGTGAGCCATGGCCGCTGAGCTTGTGCGTCCGGAGCCTGTGCTCCGCAACGGGAGAGGCCACAGCGGTGAGAGGCCCGCGTACCGCAAAAACCAAACCAAACCAAAAACAAAAACAAAAACTGGAGACGGGAGGAGCGAAGTCAAGAAGGAAAAGATGGATTCCGATCTTGATCTTCAGCTAAAAAGTTTGAAATTAGTGTTTGTGGTAAGAATATATTTGAGAGTTTCCAATATCAATGAGATACCCATAAATAGGACATTTGTCTATGACTATAACATATCATCCATAAAAAAAGTCCTAACATTAATTTTTTCAAAGCTCTCATATCCACATTATCTCATTTGATCCTTGCCCCATGAAGTAAGTGCTGTCATCCCCATTTTAAGAGCTTGGCATACTGAGGCCCAGGGGGATAGAGTAACTTGCTCAAAATTCCTCAGCTATTAAGTGTTAGATTCCAACATACGTTTTCTGACCTCAAACACAGTGATCTTTTTCCTGTACTGCAATTGCCTCCATGCCTATATACTTCAGAAAATAATAAACTTTTATATATTTAAAAGAAATAGATAAAACAGCTGGACTTAAAATAATTGAATTTTCTTATTGGATGTATCATGGACAGCACAGTGGATTTCACTCCATGATTTGAAAAGTGACTAATATTCCTTTGGTTCTGTGATGCACAGTGATAAAGAAAATGGTACAGATTTATATCGGAGTACTGGTGATGTAGTATTATTCAAAAGACATTAGAGCCTACTTTGTAAATTCTTGTCATTCAAATTTGAAAATTACACTGCTGAGGATATATCTAACTGTGTGTGCATGGGCAGCTCAAAGCCTGATGTCAGCCAAGTTCTATTTTATCTACCTGTTGGGGAATTAGGACATCTGACCCCAATAAATGGAATCCCAGTGCTCTAGGAGTGCATGAAGAGGCTTTTCCAGAACATTCATTTGCTTAAATGAAGAACTGTTTGTTTGAACTCTGATGTAAGAAAGAATGAGATTTTGGGCGAGGCTGGGTGGGTGGAGGCCTGAAAAACAATTTGGTGTCATGGAGAGGAGCCACAGACGTGGCATCAGAACGTCAGCGGGTACCCATGGCTAACACCTAATTGACCACACATTTGTCCTTTGTCCCTCATTCTCAAAATGCCTAGGATCTCAACTCTGCTTATCCCCCATCATCTTTTCCAGACAATCCAAGCTCTCTCTGCTCTCCATGTCCCATGCATCTTGAAAGTCTGCATTTACTCTAATGCCTGTAAGTCTCAAACACCAGCACCATCTCCACGTGGAGTGTGAGGTCAGAAGCTTATATGGGGAGGGGAAGAGCTCTGGAAACGCACATAACTCTTGAGGCGTTCTAAAGCCATTTTATGTATAATATTTTATTTGGTGTTCACAACTACTCCATAAGGTAGGCAAGGAAAATATTGAACCCATCTCATAAATAAGAAAGTTGAGGTTCGCAGAAGTTAAGTTAATAACTAGCCAAACTACCACCATCTACTCCATCTGTAGGACCTTTCCTTCCCAACAGAGACTCATAAACCTCTGTGCCAATGGCTCTTAAATAGCCATGGGAATAATTGTGTACTGATGATAAAATAAATTCCCTTCATTGTAAAGCATTTTTTTAAAAAAACCTATAAAATTATATTAAGTCTACTGAAGCTAACACTGTATTCAAGTGCAATAAAGTAACTATATAAATGCTTTGCTTTTAAAGGACAGCACCCTAATTAAGGAGATTGTTAAAAGGATGGAGCATATGAATACATCTATTACACAAGATTTACTAGAACTCATGGTACCCACAGCAATAAAGTGGGACCAGCTGTTGCCTGAAACACAGAAACAGCCCTATGAAGTGGAAACTGCATAGTTCAGTGATTCTTGTTAAAAAAACGGAAGGGTGCCTGTACATTACCTGAATCCTTTCTTACGTTGCGTATCATTCAACCAGTAGTTTCATAGCATTTCTGTCTTCCAGGCTCTGTGTTTGTAGGCAGTCTGTTCTTGAATATTTGTTTCATGCTTGAATCTTTTTGCTTTTAATGGCTACAAATCCAAGTGACTCTTAACTTCCAAAAGTTTATTGCTTTTCTCCATTTCTTGGGGATGGGATTCATGGGGCCCATAAAGTGTTCTTCTTCATCTCATTATGCTTTTGGTGCCTCTGAATTTAGCTGACACTTGGTTAATCGCCAGTGGTCATGGGCTCCTGCACATCTGCTTTATCAGAGAAGCATCTTGTCGACACAGTGCCCCGGGAAGCATCCTGACCACCTGTTAGGATTTCACGCCTCACCTCTCTGTGAATGCTGGGTCAAAATGGTGGAGGACAGGTCCATGCCGGCACCAAATGTCATGATCAGTAAGGTTGAATATTATAATCCAGACAGCAAGACAAGGCTCTAAGTCCACCTGCTCCAAGAGGCAATCCCTAAATGGCCCTTTGTCACTACTTGCCCTGAAGGAGTCATCTCATACTTAGGGATTTGGTTTGTTCTGTGTTACTCTCCCAGTAAGAACTTTCTTCTTCTGGGTGTGCCATGTGTGTGGTTGTGTGAAGCAAAGTCAGTGACTCTGGTTTCACTACTGGGGTGCTAGATGAGGTTCTGCACCAGAAAAGGAAGATCATCGTTAAGTATTTCCAGCAGAAAGAGACATTGGCTTAATACAGGAAATTAAGTGCTAACAAAACTTGGAAGGGATGGAGGAATAGAAATCAGGGAACAGCTCCTGGCCTTTTGGCTTCAAAACCAACCACTGTAGCTGTAAGCTGGAGGTTGGGAAAAGGCTGACGCAGCTGCCATCTCTGTTCCTGCCACTGGTGACCAGGCAGGGGATGTGCAGTCTAGCTGCTGCTCTATGCTTTTGTCCACTGTCCCAGTTATAGGAAAATAGTCTCCGTCTCTCTTCTGCCTTCCAAATGTCAAGCAAGTGCATCTCCCTGGCAGACATTAAATCTCACCCAGAACCCCAGCTGCCTATCAGACCCTGGGAGGGAACATGAGCAAAGGTAGGAATAGATGCCTCGTGTCAAAAAATAATATCCAGCATGGGGATTTGATTGCTGTTCAGTGGCCCCTTTTTTTTTGCACAGGCATATAGGGCAAGACTCCTTCACAAATGGTGGTTCCAACTGGACTCCCTTGTCCCAAATCCTTTCTAAACTGAGATCTCCTGAGAAAAGCTCCCAAAGTGATGTGCCTCAAAATCTTAAAACTGCCAAGCCCTACTCTGGTTCTTGGGTAGTTTGACTATTCCTGAGGGTTTGTCTGTTCCTCTTCAATGTTCCATATGGTGCAGGCAAAGCAACAGGATTCGGAATCCTAAGACTAAGGTTTGAGTTTCATGTCCACCACTTTCTCGCAGTTCATTGAATATTTCTGAGCCTCAGTTTCTTATTCGAACTGTGAAGAACGTAAGCAGAGTATTATTAGATTTCAGGGGAATAATGGATTTCCAAACTGTAAAGCTTGTTTGGGAGATTGAGAGCGCTGGCGGCTGACAGTTTCCTGTCAGGGAGCTGCTGCATCCCTGGCTGGGAATGGCTCTCAATCTGACAGTCATCTTACCCAAGGACATGCCCACCTCCCTGGGGCCACCTGTGTCCAGTGACTGGGCAGCGGGGGCAGTAGGGGTAAAAAATCCCAGCTCCCTCAGCTCAATTCAGGGCAACTCCCAGCTCTAGAGCTCCCCATGGGATCAGACGAGGATTCAAGTTCTTCCACTGCCCCATCCTGTATACTTCACCCTTCACAGATGTTGATCCCGAGGCCGCTCCACCCAAAAAGCTCTTGCACACAAATCTCTGTCTGCTTGTTTCCTGGGAAACCCAAACATCAACGCTGGTTTAGCAGAAAACGAATTTATTAAAAGTGGCTCATAGGGCTTCCCTGGTGGCGCAGTGGTTGAGAGTCCGCCTGCCGAGGCAGGGGACACGGGTTCGTGCCCCGGTCCGGGAGGATCCCACGTGATGCGGAGCTGCTGGGCCCGCGAGCCATGGCCGCTGAGCCTGCGCCTCCGGAGCCTGTGCTCCGCAACGGGAGAGGCCACAACAGTGAGAGGCCCGCGTACCGCAAAAAAAAAAAAAAAAAAAAAAGTGGTTCATAGAATCTCCAGGAAGGCCAGCAAGCCAAACGTGGAGAATGTGTTCTGACAAAGAAAGTTCCAGATGACTCCATAGACAGCTCCAGTGGAAACGCTCCTGCTCTCTCCTGTGCAAAGATATTATAGTCTGCACCACTGACACTGCTGGGACCTCTGCCACCCCTGACTGTGGAGGGAATGTGGCTGCAACTACCTTCTCCAGAATGGACTGGGGACAGGATCTGCTACTTTGTGTCTCTAGCTTCCTGCTCGAAGTCTGGGGTGGGCATATCTGATTGGCAGAAACCAGATCACCTGCCCGCACCCTGGGAAATCTATAGAGGAAGGAAGAACTCACAAAGTGGGGACTTCTTCCAATACAGGAAGGAGATTCAAAGATCTGGACTCACCAAAACAGAATGGCAAATGCCCCATGGAAGCATCACTGTGATGTTAGTTATGGGAGTGTATGGGAATGGGCCCTTGCAAATAGGATAACTGTATTTTCTCAGAAGCCTTATGAGGTCACATGTTAACGCACAACTGACCAGAGCAGCCGAGGAGCTGTTCGGGGTTGGAGGTGCACGCTAACTTTACTGCCTTACGAAGCGCACATGAACCTGAAAGTACAGACCAAAAAAGGGTGCACAATAAATCATCAAAAAACGAAGCCTAAATCCTTGCCTTTCCTAGGGTTCAGATCAGCCCTTTCTTTTCTGTACAAACACTGTTCTTGTGTGATCTCACTCAATCCGTGGCTTAAACACCATCTCTGTGATGGTGAATCCAACATTTATGGTCTTGACTTCTTCACTGAGCTTCAGATTCATATACACCAACTTCTCTACTTCAACACCTAAAGATCATTAATAAAACTAAAATATAAGTCTCGCTTCTGTGCCAAATCTACCTCCCCTCCCACTCTTTCCTCTCAGTAAATCATGCTGCCCTGAGTCACTCGGGGACTGTTTTCTTTCCGTGGTGCTCTCTAATTATGGTTGATCAGCTCTACCTGGAGACATGTCCTAAATTCATTCACTTCTCTTTCTCCACTGGGCCTTCCATAGTCACCTGCCACCATCTCCTTGCACTTGAATGACTAAAACAGCCTCCTGCATGAACTTCCTGCTTCTACTTCCCCATTTCATCCAATCTTCACCGAGAGCGTCACGTAACCACATTTTATTTTAAGTGGACTTAGAATAAAATCTGAATTCCCTGCCACCTGTGACAACTCACAAATTCTAGCACTAACTTGGCCCCTCCCCACCTCTCTGACCTCAGTTCCATGGTGCTCTCTCTTGTTGATCATGCAACTCCAATCACACCAACCCCTTTTAGCTCTAGGGTCTTTCTATCTACTGTCCCCAAGCTCAGAAGGTGCTGTCTCTAGATTTCACGTGGCTGGATCCTTTCATTCAAGCCTCAACTTCAATGTCACTTTCTCTGGAGACCTTGCTGGTCACCCAGTCTAAAATAGCCACTCTCCCTCGGGTCACTTTCTATCAGGTCACTCTGTTATGTCTTCTTCACAGCATTTACTGCCATCTGAAATGATAGGATTATTGATTCATTGTATTTCCCCTTTACTGAAATATAAACTTGCTGGAAACTTGTAGAAAAATTTCAACTTTGTCTGTCTTATTCACAACTGCATCCCAAGTGTCTAGAACAGTACCTGGCATGTAGAAGGCATTCCATAAATATTTCTTGAATGCATTAACCTTACTCATCAACCTGTCTTGTTTACAGAAATCTAAGCAGGGGTTTTTAGCCTAGGTCCCTGTATCTTCAACAGAGCTGTGAAGAGAATTCAGGGGGTTTGTAAACTTGGATGGGAAAAACTTTTACATGCTTTTCCTTTACTAACTCTTAACTGAACACAAACCATTAGAGTATTAGCAGTACCTGTGACCCTATCACGTGTGTAAATCATAAGCATTTGCATATCATGTTACATTGTATCAGATACCTCAAAATGTTGTTTATGTTCATCACTACTTCTAAACTATGATGATTAGGCTTACTGCTAGACTGATGTTTAATGCATGAATAAAGAAAAATATAGAATACTATATCATCAACATTTTCAAAAATAAAATAATTTTTTAATTTAAAATTAAATAACACTATAAACATGAAATTAATTGGTTTCCATTGTAATCCTATCTGTTTTATACATTAGTCTGAGAAATAGCTCATGGCCTTCACCAGAGTACCAAAGGGGTTCGGGATACATATGGGTTAAGGTATAGGCTATCTAAATTTAACTTCAAATTAATTAAAAATTAAGTTAATTTAAAAATTCAGATCCTTAGTGACACCACTCACATTTCGAGTGCCCCATAGCCACATGTGGCTAGTGGTTACCATAGCAGACAATATAGATACAGAATGTCCATCATTACAGAAAATGCTATCGGAGAACACTGGTCTGGAGCTTAATGCTTAATTTCTGACTTGTCTTTTCAGTGCCACACTTTGCCCCTAACCCCCAATACTATGGACTGCCTTTTCCTACATTAATATTGGGATTAGGTTGGGAGCACAGTGCCTTTCCCTTAAGACTCTTGCTGTCCTCCTGTTTGCGTTTAAGACTTTAACCCCAGTCTCTGCCCCGACCCCCAGCGCCACATTTGTTCAGAGAGCTGAGCTAGCCAGCGCAATGTGGCAATGCAAAATCTCCTCTATGTCATTCTCAAGCTCCTGCCCTGGTCCTGGGCAGAGGATATAGCTGGGAATTATTAAAGATGGCTGGAGTTGCCCCAGATGGGACAGCCAGAGACACAAGGCTCTGTCTTCTTGAGGGTCCCCCAGTACCTGTGCCCTGGCCCTAGATGGGACAGTGGTCATGCATGTGGTGCGCCCTTCGCCAAGCTAGGGCTCGAGAGTAAGTCCCGTTAGAGTGCCACGAGGGCTGCGGTGGGGCGGAGTCAGCAGTGGGGCCCTTGAGTCTTGTCCAAGCCAGGACAGACAAGACCACAAGGGCTGCAGCTGCCCAGTTCAGCAGGGGATTTCTGAACAGCCTGGGCTAATAGCAGACCAGTCACCCCTGCAGATACCAGCTAGCTCCTAGCTAGGGCCTCCCTCTCCCACACTGGCCCAAAGTCTTTGAGCTTCCCACATGCCCAGATACCATCTTGGAGAGGAACAGTGAGAGTGACGTAAATTGGAAAAACTGACTCACTCAGAAGAGACTGCTTACTGGGATAGCCTGAGTCTACCAGATTGGACCACAATTCAGTTCCTCCTGCACTTCTCACGAGTCAGTGGCACAGGGGTCAGGGGACACTTAAGGACAATTGGGTCTGTTATAGAAAGTTAAGAACCTATGTTCTCTTTGCACACCTGAGCCTGGGGTAAGTCTGAGACTGGGCTCTACCTGTCCTGAATGATGCAGACCCCTTGCTTGGGCAAAATATGGTCCTAGACATCTTCTGGCACTTGGTGAATGAGGTTCTTGTAAGACGTCCTCAGCTAAGCGGGCGGGGAGTCATCTGTTGGAGCAGTATCCTAATGTCACCGTACCCTTTCTACCTTCTTGTGCCCCCATAACAAGATAGCCCTGTGGTCCCTGGTTTTCCAGTCCTCCCAGCAGTCCTGGCCAAACCTGAGATACGTGCATTGCAGAGACCCTACCTCTGTGTGATGATGGATACCCACGGGGCTAAGGTACTGCTGCTCCAAACCAGGGAAAATGCAGAGTGCTTTGTCTGCAGGTACTGGAGGTGGCAGGGGTACAGAACCATCAAGATCTCCCTTCTCCTGTTAGTGGTGTTGGTGATGGCGGTGTGTGTGTGTGAGCGTGTGTGTGTGTGTGTGTGTGTGTGTGTGTGTGTGTCTGTGCAGAATGTTTAAGAAAGAGATGGTTTGGAGAATAGGGTTAGCCTTAAGGTACAGCCCATTGCTTGCAGTGAGGTCTGCTGGCTAGGAAAGGATTAGAGAACTTGAAGGTACTCCTTCCCCAAGCAGAATACAACTAGCTTTGTTTCCAAGACTAACTCATTAGAGCATAAAGACTAAATTTAATTGGCTAGTAGCTTTGTGTGTGTGTGTTTCTTTATGTTCTCTTTTGTCCTGGGTTGAATAGTGTTCCCCCCAAAACTCATGTTCACCCAGAATCTCAGAATGTGCTCTTATTTGGAAATAGGGTCTTTGCAGATGTAATTAGCTAAGATGAGGGCATACGGGGCTAGCACTGCCTAAATTAATGTGACTGGTGCCCTTATAATAAGAGGGGATCACACACACACACACACACACACACACACACACACACGCACATTACATGTGATGACAGAGGCAGAGAACGGAATGAAGTGTTTGCAAGCCAAGAAACGGCAAGGATATCTGGCAACCACCAGAAGCTAGGAAGAGGCAAGGAAGGATTCTGTTACAGGTTTCAGGGGGAGCAGGACCCTGCTGACACCTTGCTTTTGGACTTCTAGACTCCAGAACTGTGAGATAATACATTTCTGTTTTTTTTTTTTTTTTTTTTTTTGCGGTACGCGGGCCTCTCACTGTTGTGGCCTCTCCCGTTGCGGAGCACAGGCTCCGGACGCGCAGGCTCAGCGGCCACGGCTCACGGGCCCAGCCACTCCGCGGCATGTGGGATCCTGCCGGACCGGGGCACGAACCCGTGTCCTCTGCATCGGCAGGCGGACTCTCAACCACTGTGCCACCAGGGAAGCCCCATTTCTGTTGTTTTAAGCCACCTAGTTTGTGGTATTTTGTTATGGCAGCTGTAGGAAATCCATGCTGGTCCTGGGGAGAGGTCATGACAGTACATGCTTACATTTAATGATACATGCTTTCGGGTGTCAGAGTCATGTAACAATTAATAAGCCAGCCTAACTAGGAACACTAATCTTCATTAACAATTCCCTCAAATATTTAAGAGGGTCCAAGTATAAGGTCTAGAGTGACTGTTACTAAAATGCCCTGCCCTGCCCTAACTTCCTCCCACCAAATTCCTAGCCCCACCAAATTTTATCTAAGTGCATTCTGTTTCCCTCCTAGTTCGCCTTTCATCTTGCCTGGCAATGAAGAGCTCAGTTCCCCAAACACAGTCCTGGGTCAGATCCACTCCCCCCACCCCCCACCCCGCCTCACCCGCTGTGGAACAGTCTTCTATTTCCCGTTCAGGTTTCTCTGGCGAATCTTTCTGCAAAGCTTTTCCTTTCCTTAGAGAAAAGGGCGGGGCAAGAAGCTAAGCAGGCGGGGGTGGGGGGGTGGGGGGGTGGATAGGCTCTGAACACCACACATTAAGCACTTTTATCCCACCATCACCATCTTCCCTTTGGTTCCCTTGGAAGGAATAACTCGATTAGTGAAGTAGTTACATAGAAATCAAGCCTTCGAAATCTCTGCAGTTTTTATTGTGTGACTGAAGCTGACGATCCTTCCAGTGATTTATTATACTCACCCCTGGACCATCACAGTTTGTTTTTCTCTAAATGTAGGTCTGGGAAGGGAACCCGTTGGAGGAAGAGAAGGGGACTAAGGATAAGTGTTTTAAGAGAACTTCTTCCCTTCCCCTCCCTCCAAGGTTTTTTGATGCAATCTCAAATGATGTTCATTGTGAGCAATGATGAGAAGATACATGAAATGCACGTTTTCCTAAGAAAATGCTACACTATAGAGGCTTCACAGTGAAGGCAGTGATGGACTATATGGAAAAGAACGTGTGAAATATAGAACATAAACTCTCCCTAGAGTTGTAAAAAGGAAGATAAAAATGCGGACACCAATGACGAAATTCATTAGTGCCCATTTTTAATAACGTGATTCCTATTACTTTTTTCAAGAACACGTTAATCTTCCTGCCTCCCTTTGTATTTTTTAAATTTTTGAAAGGGCTGTGAAGGCTCATGGCTGGGTCTTGGGGGAGACATTGTAATTAGAGACATAAAAACAGCAAGCACAAGTTCACATGGAAAATATCTCAACTGTGGTCATCATGACATGGGTTTGGGAATAAGCCACCTCATTCCACAAGACAAAACTGGGAGAAAATAACTGAGTCATAGAGATGTAGAACTGAATTCCCAAGAAAATATGGAACACCCACTCCAGGGTACACCTCTGAAGATACCACATTTATCTCAGGCCAAGGATTATTTATAGAATATTGCGTTATTCACCTCCAGCTGAAACGAGGGACATAGAATGAATATTTTTAGATTGATGAGTTTCAGATTTTACATTTTCCCAAGACTTCAGCCGCCTTGATCACTCATGTGGAAAGCAATTTAAGGAGAGAGATTTCAGAGTTATTGACTATGATGAAGAGACTTCGGGTGGCCCTCATCATCCCAACCTCCTGGTGTTCATGTGTTTGTGTAATCCCCTCCCTTTGGGTGTAGCTGGGACCTGTGGCTTGCTTCTAACCAATAGAATATGGCAAAAGCGATGGGATGCCATTCACATAATTACATTCTGTTATACGGCAAGGTGGATGGGCTATCACTCTCATGATTACATTACACTGTGCAAGACTCTGCTTTGTCTATGGAGTCTTGCTCTCCTTACTGGCTTTGAAGAATCAAGCTTTTATGAGTCCTACAGCAGTAAATGGAATGAGCTTGGAAGGACACCTTTCCCCAGCTGATCCTGCAGATGAGAACCCAGCCCTGGCTGACACCTTGATTTTGCAGCCTTTTAGAAGACCCAGAGAAGGTGTGCCAAGACTCCTGACCTACCTAAACTGTGAGATAGCAAATGTATGTTGCTTTAAATCACTAAGTGTGGTAATATGTCATGCAACAGTGAAAAGTAAATACACTTACTTTGCTAACTTATTTTTCTGACCAAGGATTCTTGGACTGGGTTTATTTCTTTAAGGGTTTGAAAACTGTTGGCTTACTTTCATGATCAATGTATATATGATGTCCCCATACACAAGGATATTTTTTCTTTGTGGTAGAATTGACCTAGGTCACAGCACCGAAGAGCCTTGTATGAACAACATTTTGCACATACATCAAGCCATCTTCTGACTTTCAGCAGCAAGTGATTCTCAAACTCCTTCTTAGAATTGAGCTTGGCCTGAAAACTTTGCTCAAAAATCCGATGTGACTGCTGGTGAAACTGTAATGGATTGAAACTTTTTGGAGGGTATAGTTGTAGTACGTATCTAAGCTCTGAATATATGCATGCCATTTGACCTAGAAATTTCCTTTTTAGAAAGTTATCTCAAGGATATAGTCAGACAAATGTTCAAAGAAGTATGCACAAGGGTGTTCATTACATCATTATTTATAATAATGGAAAATTGAAAACATCCTAAATGATCAAATAGGTTAATTAACTTAGAGCCCATCCATACAATGAAATACCTTGTAGCCATTTAACTGTGGATGTATAATTTTTGGCCACAGAAAAGTGTAAGCAAAAATAAAAAAGGGGCTTCCCTGGTGACGCAGTGGTTGAGAGTCTGCCTGCCGATGCAGGGGACACGGGTTCGTGCCCCGGTCCGGGAAGATCCCACATGCCGCGGAGCGGCTGGGCCCCGTGAGCCATGGCCGCTGAGCCTGCGCGTCCGGAGCCTGTGCTCCGCAACGGGAGAGGCCGCAACAGTGAGAGGGCCGCGTACCGAAAAAAATAAAATAAAATAAAAAATAAAATAAAAAATAAAATAAAAAATAAAAAAGAATATATGATTTGTAATATGTCCCCGTTTGTATGTGTGTGTGTGTGTAAATATACATATACACTGAAAATAAAACTGGATATGCATAAAAATGCTAACAGTGATTATATCTTGCTAGTGAAATGATGGATAATTTTATTTATTAATTTCCTGGCTATATTTTCTCATGTTTCTACAATGTTCACACATAATTTGTATCATTTTAAAAACTCATAGTGTGGATTTTTGGTTTATTTTTTGTTTTTTTAAGTGAGGCTGCCTGTTTCTAATTCCTGGTCTCTTGGTGGATTAGGTCTGGCTGATGGTCGAGAGACCCAGTGGACCTTGCTACCTGACACTGAGAACATGATCTCTGCACACTAGGTCTGCATCCTCCCACTTCCGTCCCCCAGAGAGTTTGCCAAATGCATGTAGCTGTCACCCAGTCTTGGCCCAAGCTCACCCAACTGACGCATATTTCAAAAACAACACTATCTGAAAAAGAAATATTTTCCCATAGCATCGTGTTAAAATCCGTCCCCAAAATACTGTACAACAGATCCAACCTAAATCAACCCAAAACTATTTCTGTGCTGGGCGTTGGTGGTAGAGATTGCTTTGTAAAATGTTTAAATGCTCAAGGAGCAGAAGGCTGTTAAAACCTAATTATTTGTCCTCTAAACACTTACTAGATTATCACTGTCATCTGTAAAACCATTTACAAAAAAGCACACATTACGTATTTTTTTATCGTTTGGAAAATAAAATTGTGCTCTATTAAGCGTTCTTTAGTCTTTGCTTTTATCTTCTTCCTCTAGATTCTTCATAGATGTATTTTAAGAGCACAAAGAGATGCAGAGAGTGTGGGAGAGAAGGGTTAGGATGATAGAGAAAAAGGGTGGGGTGAAAGAGTCCGGGAATTTATGGTAATTTAGTGCCTACCACGTGCCAGTTGCTGGACCAGGTGCTGGGATGCCCTCCCCACTAACAAAGGAGGCATGGGGGAGGCTCAGAGAGGCCCAGACAACACAAAGGTTTAGGGTAAAAACAAGAAAGAAAAAGCACAGGAAATGGGGACATTATAAGCCCATAGTCTTCGGGGAGTCACTGAACTGGAATGCTTTGTTGCATTAGAAAGGGAGAAGGAAGCCACAGAGGCAAGACTCCCCAAACTTTCCTTTTTACAAGCCTGTGGTCACAAATGGGCACATTTAGCAGGAGGTCAAGTGTAGAGTAGTCTGTTGTTCTTGTTAAAATGGGACACGGGGCTGAAGTGACGGAGGTACTAGATAGGGTAAGGAGCGGGTGAGGAAATGGGGAAGAGGGAAGAGAATAGAGTTACCATTTTTAGGTAATAACCTGGTCGCGGTGAGGAGGAGAAAGGGTTGGGGAGAGGCAGTAGTGGTTCCATTATATGATAGTGAGACCTCCCCTGCTTTATTAAAAGGAAAGACAAAAAGCTGAAAAAAAAAAAAAAAGATGACTCAGCCTTTTTGCCAGGCCTCAAAGAATATGGAAATTATTGAATAATCAGGCTTCACCAAGAGAAAAGCAGGAGGCAGAGGGCTACGGTCTGAATGCTGTGTCCCTCCAAAATTCATATGTTGGAATCCTACCCCCTAAAGTGGTGGAATGAGGAGTTAGGGCCTTTGGGATGTTGATCACGAGGGAAGGACCCTCATGATTAGGATTAGTGTCTTTGTGAAAGAGAGCCTGCTTGTCCCTTCTGTCCCGTGAGGTTACGGTGAGAGACAGCCATCCAGGAGGAAGCAGGCTTTCACTGACACTGAATCTGCTGCCGCCTTGATCTCAGATTTCCCAGCCTCCAGAACTGCGAGAAATAAATTTCTGTGGCTTATAAGCTGCGCAGTCTATGGTGTTTTGTTAAAACAGCCCAAGCAGACTAAGACACTGAGCAACCTTGAGGTCAGGGCTCATGGAGACAATGCCACAGTTTTCCTCCCCATGCCCTGACTGACTGACCCTCCTTGTTGTCTAGTGCACTGCCATTAGCCTGCCTCTGCTGTTTGTTTCTGCCTCTGTGGGTCACGCCATGGCTGCTTCCACTACTGTAACTGACAGGCTGTCTGTATCCTCAGCTCAGTTCCTGAGACAGAGGATCTGATTGGTTCAGTTAGTTATTATTGTCACCAATGGACAAAGCTTGCATGTTAGACCACCTTATGGATCACTAGCTATCCTATAGATTGTCTGCCTTTGGTCCACGTGCTTTTCCTATCCAAGAAGCAGGATCATGTGGTATACATCTGGACCACCCACTCTCCAAGAACCACCTAGGACTGTTTGCCCCAGCAAGGAACTGTGAGAGGAGGAGGGGCCCAGACTGTAACAGTTGTGTCAAGAACCTTGAAGGGTCTAAGATTTTACCCTACTTGCAAGTTAACAAATTAGCCTGCTGTAGTTTTGTGAAGGCTGGTAGAAGACATGAGACTTCGGGTTCAGAGACAAAGGACCGCTTATTACTCACAGCAACGGCAACAGTCAGAGCATCCGCATTTGTGTCAGCTTCCTGACCCCCAATTCCCGTAGGATGATGAGAAGAGGGCCAGGTGACTCTGTTTGCATGGGAACTTCATTACAGGAGAGGAACCTGAGCTTAGGGAACCTGAACATCTATAACGGCAGTAAGCGTTCTGCCCTTTGCATCGGAGGGAAAGACTATTTCTGTCAAGGCTGTTCACTATACAAACATCCTTGAAAAGATATTCCCAAAGGGAGTGAGTCTCCCCGCTCACAAGATGTGCAAAACTCAGGAGACACATGGAAACTGTTTCTACCAACAAGTTGCTTTCCTCATACACCCCCAAATGATGATGTATCTGTTCTGGAGGTGGTTGATTAGGGTACAGAACTCAGAATAAAGGAAGTACATGAGGCCACATTAAAACAAAAATGTTTTTTTAAGTAGTCAGAATTCATCTTTGGATTTCCCTCTAACCTCTCCACGATGTCTTCAAATGCTTCCTGCCTCATCTGCTCCTTAAGTCAGGGCCCCTGAACCCCCTCAAAGCTCACCTGCTCTGAGTCATACTGTCTTTGACTCCATCATATTTCAACAAACTTTATTTTAATTTATTTTTCACACATACAAATCCATGCTGCATTCTAAGCATTTTTCTATTAACTTGTTTAATGTTTATACCAGCCCTAGACGGTAGGTACTATTATTATCCCCATTGTTCAGACGAGGATGTTGTGCTATTACAGTTATTCTAATAAAATACAAGCACTTTTGTGGAAACAGGCCATAATAGCTGAAGCTCTAAATGGTTCTAGAAATGTTTAAAGGATTTGTAGAGAAACAGGAAGCAACACGAGCTACTCTAGCGGTCCTCTGGTAGGAATTTCGGAACAATGGAGAGTACACCTGTGGAGAAAGGGACCCGTTAACACGCTTTCGATGATTCTCCTAGAGTGGTCCGGGTGCAGGGAGGGTCCAGAGCTACCTGTTTCAACCCATGCCTAACTGCCGCTCAGATGCACTCTGAGTAATTGGCTGGTTATCTGTCCACAGCCAGGATGGTGTCTAGTTCACTGGTGTATCCCCAGTGTTCAGCCAGTGCCCAGTTCCTCATGGGGGTCCCAAAGTGCACTGAATGACTGGCGGTCTGACTGAATGAATGAATGGGAACCAAGAAGCTCTGACCTTCATTTAAGCAAGAAAGTCGTCCTGGACTAGAAACAGCTGATGTAATTTCATCTTCAATCAAAGGGTGAAGCTATGGCTCAGTACAGAAAGGGAGGAACTTATTTCAGACTTGCAAGATAATAGAAGAAAGGAGGACCAAATAGATATTTTTAAAAAGCATTTGACTGGAAAGACAAAACAAAACAAAACAAAACAGGGGAGAGAGGAAGGAGGATGTGGTTGAGGGTTCCCCAGGTCAATCGGAATAAATTGAACACAAAGTGAAAGGCAATGGGTAAAACTGTCAGGCAGGCAGAAATGCTGGATGCTCCAGTTCCAGGAAATGACTAGAGAAGGAAGTTCATAGAAGGTAGGAACGGGATATCAATAATGATGATTGCTACCATGTATGAATAACATGCTGTCCCAGGAAGGATTCTCACTGCTTTGTGCTTATCGATTCACTTCAGCCGGACTCTGTGAATTAGATTCTATTGTTATCACCACCATTTTACAAATGATAAAACTGGGTAACAGAGAGGTTAAGTAACTTGTTCAAGGTCACACAGCTTGTAAGTAGCAATGCTGACGTTTGAATCTAATTTGCTCAGAGTCTGTATCACTTACCATTTATCACCTCTTCTATGATACAGACTACCTCTATGTAAGGGCAGCAGCCATGTCAAATAAATCAACAATTTAAGTTTAAGTGTTTTTCTTATGCAAAAGTCCACTCACCCTCCAACACCTTATAACCACATTGCACACTCCCCTCAAGCCCCTCCCGTATAGAAATTCTAGAGCTGCCATCTTACTAACAGCGGGCTAAGAGTTGAAAGTAGAGACGAGCAGAGACCCTTAGGATAGGAAGCAATTCAACTGCCCCCAAACTAGAGGGATTCCTCAAAAACTAAATGTAGTGTAGGAAATAAAATAAAGATGGGGAGGGGAGCTGTTTTAGATTACAAGTGGCTAGAGACACATACTACCAATAAGATGCATGAAACTTAATTTTAAAAAAATCCATAAAAGACAGTTGAGGAATGGTTAAAAGATCTACCACTGAACTAGATAATAGACGATATTAAGGCATTATAATTTTCTCAGGTCTGATCATGGCAATGTGGTCATGTAGGAAGTGCTCCATATTCTTAGGAGAAGCCTGCTAAATGACGCTTTGGGGGTTGACGTGTCATGATTTCTGAACGTAACTTTCCAATGGCTCAGAAAGAAAAATAGAGGTTGATTGATCAGTCAGTCAAAAATGGCAGAATGTCAACAATTGTTGGATTTGGTGGAGGCTGGACAGTTGTGCACTGAAATATTCTTTTAGGTTTTTTTTTTTTTTTTTTTGCGGTACGCGGGCCTCTCACTGTTGTGGCCTCTCCCCCTGCGGAGCACAGGCTCCGGACGCACAGGCTCAGAGGCCACGGCTCACGGGCCCAGCCGCTCCGCGGCATGTGGGATCTTCCCGGACCGGGGCACGAACCCGCGTCCCCTGCATCAGCAGGCAGACTCTCAACCACTGCGCCACCAGGGAAGCCCTCTTTTAGGTTTTTTTGTGTTTTATTTTCATAGGTTTGGGGGGAAAGAACCTAGAGGAAGGAGGCAGTGATTACTTACAGATTGGCTGAAGAAGGCAGGGAACTTGGCCAATGAGAAGGCTTTCAGAGGTGAGTTACAAAGCTCAGGATAAGGCCACACAGGGTTGGATGCAAATTCTTTCTCAATAAAACAGAATCCAGACAGAGGACCGGATGGGAGATCTGGCAGACTTCCAGTAAAGATAGCAGGGGCAGCTGTAGAAGTCATAAAACTGCCTGGACTCATCTCTAAAGTCAAGAAGAGCAGACTCAAGATGGGGAAACATGTGTGTTCTAGTGGTTTGCTGTGAACAGCTGGAGCTGGTCTGCCAGAATTGAAACCCTCACTCCACTGCTCGCTAGTCGTGAGATCTTGGGCCAGTTACTTAACTTCTCTGATACCAGCTCCCTCGACTAGCACTTAACTCATGGAATTGTTGGGCATGAAGATAAAATAGAACAATGTATATCAAATACTTAACTAACGTAGGGCATGGTCCCGCAGTGAGCATTCAACAAATGTTGCTCTCATTTTTATCACACAATGGAGAAGGATGGGGTAAAAGAGAACACTTGTTTGCCACTGACGATAGCAGCAAAAACATCCCAACCCACATCTCCTGCAGCTTTACAACTGCATGTATGTTCCGGGGATTTAATTTCTTTCAAGCGAAATTGTGTGGCTCAGGACTAGCAGCGATGCTGATGAAGTTAAACAGTGGAGGAGATTAAGCTGCAGCATGGAAAACAAACACTGCGGGCTCTCCTTCAGTGTTTATCTTCAGCAATACCTCATCTTTGCATGGATAATTACCTCTCGGCAGCAGACAGTTATCCAGCATCAACGGATAATTCCATTAACATCGTCACTTAAACCCACCCTCTCGGGCTGCTCAGGGTCTCCTGGCTGCTTGTAAAATTTTAGGGGCCTCGTATCACTTTGGAATTAAAAAGGGAAAGTAAATTTTTCAAGCACGTTAATTTTTCCTGAACAAACCTCGGCACACCCTTGACTCACCGTTCCTAAAAAAAGTATTGGTGCCAAGGATATTATCTGTAACAATTCAGTGCCAACATTAGTGTGGATTCGAGGGTTGCTGATAGTAGAACATTACTAGTCACTGGTGAGCCGGTTTCTAACAGGATGAAAAATAGGTGGGGGAACATGATTCCTGCCAAATTTGAAATGTTAGAAAGCTTTCTGGCCACAAAACCCAGATCATATATACACTTAGCAGACATGATGGTGACCCAGAGATTTTTACCAAAGAAAATAAATGAAGCAAATTTCATGAGAAATGCCACCTATGCTTCCGTTATTTAAAATAAGAGTGTATACTGTCCGTCTAGACCTTCGATCAGAAGCTCTCCTTTCACTGATCTCATGGCTGGTTGGCCGTTTTAACAGAGAGTGAGTGAGAGTAATTAGCAATAATCTCCTATCTGTGAAGAGACTTACAGTTTACAAGGAGCTTCCCTCCACGATATGTCACTTAATCCCCAAATCCTCGCGATAGCCTTGCCACTTAGGGTTGTTACTCCCTCCCTCGACAAGCACCTCCCCCACACCCCCCTTATCACAGATAAGGACCCTGAGGCCCAGAGAGGTTAAACTGGTACCTGACATCGTGTGTCAAATACGATGGAGGGAGAACTGGAATGGAGGTCTTTGGACTTCGAAGACCTACGTGACTTCTCTTTGAGAGAAGGGATATGTTTATCGTTTCATTTTCCTGTGTGCAGGGGGCTTCGGGCTTTCTGTCGGGGTAAAGATTTATCTCCTTTCAAAGATAGGAAGTCAGGGTGTCCGCAGAGCACAGATTTCCCCCCCCAGGCTGACCCCAAGATGACCTTTACACTCATCTTCACTATCTGTTAATTCCTCGTGTCTGGGTTCCCACGAAAGTGTTGACAGCATGAATGAATGAGGTGAGATAAAGGATGCGTCGCACAAAGCTGACGCATAGTAGGCATTCAGAAAAGGCCTCTTCTAATGGAAAAACAATATTTATTTACTAGCTCCGGCAGCAGATTTGGTCAGGAAAGAGGTCAAAGGGTTGACTTAAATTAGGTTGGAAGGCTGGCGGCGATTCAATTACCCATAACCCTCTAGTCTCTCCTGCCAGCCATGATGAATGGAGGCTGGCTAAACGGGTTGGGATTAGCAACGCTGCAATCAGCCCTTTCTGGAGAATGAAGATGTGGGAATTATCTAACAAGCATTCTGAGGCTGGACGAGATTCCTTAGGTTGGAAATATCCTTGTGGTTTAGCCTAATAACAGGAGGGCTCAGATTTGGAGACAAAGGGCATATATGACAAACCTGGGCAGTCCTTGCTCCTCGTTTTTCTCCATTACACTGGCCTAGTAGCCCCTGTCTGACGTGGATAAATTATCATCGAGGGCTGTGGATGGTTTGCATACAGATCCTTAAAGAACATCTTGCTCTTGGATATTTGGGACATATATTAGGGAAAGAGGTCAAGTGAAAATTAAAAAACGGCATCAGTTAAAATAAGAAAAGAACCTATCCTGGTTATCCCTGCTTTCCTTTTTTCCAATATGGATTTCCCTTCTCAACCTCACCCTGAGGCTTATCTAATCTTATTCCAGTGATGGAGAACCCAGGGCCCAGTTACAGGTTTTTTGTTTTGTTTTCTCTTGTTTTGTTTTTTGTTTCTGTTTTTCATATAAAAACATTCTTTTAGAGCTGGTCTCGGGGAAGGTATTTTGAAAATATGATGATAATAATGCTGTCAGCTTGTTTGTTTTTTCATTATTATCCACTGACTTTTAGGAACCTGTTTTCAAAAATTTTCAGTCCTCCTGCCTTTGTCCAGCAACAGCGCATCTTCTGTCAGCAGGTGAGGGAAGCCCAGGAAGACACAACATATATTTTCCCTTTTTGTTATAATTCGCCTCCATTTCTGGCCAGCCGTGATTTCAGAGCCCAAAGCCTGTAGCCTGTCCTGATTTGCATAGCTGGCTTCTGGAAGCAAGTTAAGGAATCATTAAGACACCTACCCTTTGCCTGCTCCTTGGCCGAGTTGCTTAATTAACTTAGTTAAAATGCGGTCCAGTGTTATGAGACTAATTGCATTTATGTGTCTTAATAACTTATCTGTTCCTATGCAATTGCCTACTTCACTCTGATAAAAAATATATACACGTGATGTGATGTATGGATATTCAAGCTCACAGAATGAGCTCAAACTTGAAAGGGATCCAGACTACACCACCATTTATTATTTTTAGAGCATTACCTAGTCATTTTGATTAATTTGCTTGGAGTGCTTTTCCCTGCAGCTCTCCAGGGAGAGGTGGGGGAAAAGATGGTAAAACATAAATTTCCTTTGGTGACGAGTTCACATATGTTTAGAACTGTAACATGGCAAATCATTGCGAAATCTTCTAATGGATGCCTGTCCCATGCCAAATAAACCCAGGACCCAAAGCACATAAAGAAATAATTGAAAGACACTGGACTGGATCCAAAAGGCCATGGCTAATGTTTCACCTAATCTCTCTCCAGGTCTCTCCTGCCTGCGGCAGTCGCCCTACCTACCAGATAGGCACTTCAGAGCTTCCTTGCAGCTGCTTCTTGGCTGTTTGCACCCTTTAACCCCCTGGCAGAGGAATGAGAACAACTATGAAGCCAAAAGTATAAAGGTGGAAAGATCAGCACTCGAAATAGGAAGGTGGGGCTGTTGGAGGTTAGCCCATGTCTTTTGAAAGAGTTAATTCCCCTCTGATGGCTTTGGGGGCTGATCTGGGACAGACATCAGCCTGCCTAGGACTGGCCCGGGGCCAGGGAGAGGTCCCCAGGTGGCACGGGTCAGGGTCAGATCCCAGATCCTGGGACTCTGCAATATAGGGAGGTGGGGTATAAGAGCTGGGAACAACAGTTTCAAAAAAAAAAGCCCATTTTGTTTTCAGTTCTTTTTACCTTGGCTCTGTCTCTTGCATAGCAGGCTCCAGAACCTTCGAAGCTAAGGGTGGGGTTGGGTAGGGCTTGGCGATTTTTTTTTCTTAAAGGGAAAGAATAAGGAAGTCTCCTGAAACATTTACACTTTGCTTGAAGTTGATCATAGTCACGAAGAAAACCATTGAGCAATGCCTGGTGTATCTCTCTGGAACTGGCATCTGCAAAGGTGGCATCAACACAGCAGAGGGGAGCAATGGAGGAATTTGGACCTGCGAGATATCTATGATGTTAGTTATTGATGATTTCCACTGGTTTAAGCCAGGCTTTGAGCTTCAAGATAATATGCCTGGAATTGGCAACAAAATGATCATCTATTGTAGGGGCACATCTGTATTTAGATACTATATTCTACACTTAAAAAAAAAAACCCACAAAACTGCAACAAACAAAAAAAGGGGCAAAAAACCCCAACACCATTCCCTCCACCGGCCCCCCCAAAAAAGAATTTTAGCTGAGTTTCAGCCTTGGAATTTATTTTTTAAACAAGAGAGGCACATTATATATTATAAGAAAACACAATATATGAAAATTCAAAATTCCAAATTAAATATAGAGAAATACAGCATCTTACAGAAAGATTTGTTATAGAGCCTTTTTTTTTTTTTTTTTTGCGGTACACAGGCCTCTCACTGTTGTGGCCTCTCCCGTTGCGGAGCACAGGCTCTGGACGGGCAGGCTCAGCAGCCATGGCTCACAGGCCCAGCCGCTCCGCGGCATGTGGGATCTTCCCGGACCGGGGCACGAACCCGTGTCCCCTGCACCGGCAGGCGGACTCTCAACCACTGCGCCACCAGGGAAGCCCTGTCATAGAACCTTTTAAGCAAAAACTCCTTAAGTATTGTTCAACTAGGGATTGATGTGTATGTTAACATTTTAGGATCTTGTACAGGAAAGTTCCCCTCTGTAAATATCATTCTTATCATGCAATATGCAGGGTACCTGCGGTTGAATCCCAGCTTCACCATTCATATGCATGTGACTGTGGCCTAGTTACTTCACTTCTCTGAGTCTCAGTTTCCCCATCTGTAAACTGAGGGCAGTATACACCTGCCTCGTAAGATTTAAATGAGCTGCAGTATGTTCTTCATGGCTCTTAGCTTCCCGTGGGCTCTCCTTTCCCCCTCACTGAGACCACATGGGGCAGCCAGCAGGCAACAAAAGAAAATTCAGCCCTTCTTTGCAGCTTTAGATGTTTCAGATTTATGTCAAGTAAGATGTAGCTTCAAACAAATTGGGTCCAGACAGCAATGGCTGTTTCTGCCTTTCTTATATCTATTTTTTAAACAAATATTTCTATAGCACTTACCACGTGATAGGTACATTGCAGGCACTTGACAAATACTGATTCATCTAATCTTTCATAACAACCATATGAAAAGTATACTATTATTCCCATTTTACAGTTGAGGAAGCAGAAACACAGATTGCTTAAGTAACTGGCCCAAGGTCATATAACAGGTAAGTGGCACAGCCAGGATCTGGACCCAGGCAATCTAGTCCATTCCCTCAGCAGCTGTCATGGGCACGTTCTTTATCTGGGAAGCCTTGCTGAGCCCAAAGCAAGCTGGACAAAATATCAGGGCCAGTCCTGCACATTAGAAAATAACAGCAGGGCCAGAGGTACTAAAGTTGCAAAAGTCTCTGTTGATAAGCTTTGTGTAGCCACAGCCTCAAACCAGGGATACCTAGATGAGGTTGGCTGCAAAAGCAACAGGCTGATTTCCCAGGCCTTCGGGGCTCTGCCCATCTCTCCACTCCCACTGCCTTGGAGGGTGCAGCCTTGGCTCAAGTTTCTTCATCCTTCCTCACCCTCTTGGCTCAGTGAATATGAATTTCTGGCTGTTGCAGCCGGCGTGGATGGGAAGGTGGCAGAGGGAAGCATGAAAGTACTCAAGAAAAAAGAAATAACTTGTTTGAAATTTTTAATAACGTTTATTTTTTTATGACAAAAGCAATATGTGTTTGCGGCAGACATTGCAAAGTGGTTGACTCACCTTTCATTTCCCAACTCCCTTCTCTCTTCTGCTTTCCAGCTAGCAGTAGTCATGTGACACAGATCTGGCCTATGAGGCATCAGTCTGTCATGGAGTCCCTGGGAAAGCTTTTGTTTTCTTGAGAGAGGCACTGGTCCTTCTGGTTCCCCTTTCTTCTCTGAATGCACATGTGATGACTGGGCAGCAGTGGCCACGTTAAGGCCATGAAGGAAAAACCATGAAAATTTCAGACATTGGTCCTCGCCTTGTTGAGCTGCCGAACCACTGTAGTTTGGAGTTCTGTTACTTGTAGCCAAGAACAATCCTATCTACATAATGTTCTGTACAATGTTCAGTGTAGAAAAGTCAGAAAATACAGAACAAAAGAGAAAAGAATAGAGGAAAATATCACCTGTAATCCTACCATCCAGAAATAACCAAAATTAGTATTTCAATATATAGCTCTTCAATTTACAGTTTTACAAAAATATGAAATAATGCTCTACAAACACTTTTTTGTGATTGATTCTTTTCCTTCCTATGTGCTATGGCCATCTTTCTATATTCATCTATTTGTCTGTATAAATGTTCCAAAGTTTATTTAACCAATTCCCTATTGTTGAATATTTGTTATTTCCAATTTTTAACTATTGTAAACAATGATAGTGTGAACATGTTTGCATCTTTGTCTGATTTTTTCCTTAGGATTATTTCCTCAGGATAAATTCAGAAAATTGATGTGAATTGCTGGATCAAAAAGAATGTACATTTTTTAAGCTTTATATCCCTATAGATAAAATGCCCTTCAGAAAGGTTTTACCAAATTTTATACTTCACTTGCAGTGCATGCCTTTCCCCTACATCACCATCAATACCGGGAATCATCATCTTTTAAAAATGTCCATCAGTTTAATAGACTGCATATACTTTAATTTGAATTAATTTAATAATTGAGTTTGACATATTTCCATGGCATCATTTGCCATTTCTAATTCTATTAATCACCGGTTATGTGCAACACACTGGGCTAGGTAATTTGGATATGTTATTTCTTTTAATCCTCCCAAATCCTTTATCTTTTATGTTGTGGATGAGTAAACTACAGCCCAGAGAGATTGAGTAATTTGCTCAAGATCACACAACTAGTAAGCCATCAAACTGGGCTTCATAACTAGGTCTTCCTGACTCCAAAGTAGACACTATAATTAATAAAGGGATGGTATAATTTCTCAAGTCCTAGCTGAGTCAGCCAGGAACCAGTAGGAAAGAGATGGCACTCTCCAAGGGATAACTGAGGAGAGTTCGTGGAAGGAACTATTTACAGGGATGTGGGGAGGGTTAAGGGACCGTCAAGGGCTGATGAAGCACCAAGGGACTATCAAAGGCAGGAAGCCATGGTCATCCCAGGCCTGAAGGGGCAGAAAGAGAGACCTCTTATGGGGACCTAGTGATACCTGTAGCCGCGGGAGAGTGGCTGCCTGACAGGAGCTGTGGCCATTGATAGAGGAGCGCAGCAACTTCCAAAGCACAGAGCAAGGGGGCACAACAGTACACCCAACTCTGATTTCCTGCCGGGGACGCCCATTGACCAAATCCAACCAGAAGCCAGAGGACAAGAAAGCCTGGGTGACTCATCCATGGAAACCAACCTCTGGGACACATGCAAGGGAAAGGAGGGTGGAGAATGGACCTACTGGGGCATGTTAGCTCTTTATTACCTTTCCAAGAGTGGAACTATATCATCCGGCAACTAACCATTGATACACTTTAAAATCCATGTGCAAGGCTGCTTTAAGATTAAGTGCAACCATGAAATGAAGGGCTTAGACAGTTTGGTATATAGAAAAGACTAAATAAAAATGAGATTTTATTGTTTTCACACTTAGAATTAGCACCAGACATGGATCACTCTAGAAGATTCTTCTCATTATTCTTTTTTCCATTGGCAGCTCAGCCCTCAAACCACTGGCCATAAAATGACAACAAACCATAAAAACAAAACAAAACAAAAAACAAAATAGGGACTTCCCTATTAAGAATCCACCTGCCAGTGCAGGAGACACAGGTTCAATCCCTGGTCCGGGAAGATCCCACATGCTGCGGAGCCCGTGCACCACAACTACTGAGCCTGTGCTCTAGAGCCTGCGAGCCACAACTGCTGAGCCCATGTGGCACAACTACTGAAGCCCACTCACCTAGAGCCCGTGCTCCTCAACAAGGGAATCCCTCGCTCGCCTTCATGCAGCAATAAAGACCAAACACAGCCAAAAAACAAAACAAAACAAACAAAAAAACACAAAATAAAAGAAAGGAAAAAAAAACCCCAATTTCTTCTCCTTGGGAACCCACTTGGGCACATTTCCCAAACTCCCTTGCACTAAGCTATGGCCATAGGAGTGAGTTCCCGCTAATGGGAACTCACCAGAGCAACACTGATGAGCACAGCTTCCAGGCCTGACCCATAAGAACCTCTCACACGTGTTCCTCTGCCACCTCCTCTTTTGCCAGCTCAATGCCAATGAACAAGACATCCTCTGAATCCCTGTTTTGAGAAAGACAGAGCCCCTTGTCAGTCTGTGTCTGAGCAGAGCTCCCACCCCATCCAGCCCCTCCTGACTTGGAATTGCCTTGGCTCCTTATGGAAATGCGAACTATGAGTTAATGATGCTAAGCTATTGACACATTACAGCTTCTGCACAACAGCATCTAGTGCTATCGTCATTAAGACAAAGACGGCCATATTAGTGCAATATTCAGACAAGGACCCAAACGGAGGCTAACAAACGCACAGTGAGGCTTCTCAGGAAGGAAACCTCCAAGACTAAGGCCCCCAACTTTCCTTTCTCCGATGAGAACTTAATGGTGGTTTACTTGAGTTATTATGCGCTACCAAGAATCTCTGTTAAAAACCCCTTACACGGAGTAGAAAGTTCCCAAAGTGAGAGGCTGGGCACTGCATGCCATCAGTTTGATAACGTTTGGGTTCACACGCAGCCCTCACCCCTTCAGAGCAGTGGACCTCGGGCAAGTGACCTGACCTCTCTGAGTTCACATGTACAAGGAACTGAAAACCGTGTCAGACACACAGGTGGCACTCAGTGCAGGCTTGATGAATAAGAGATTAAAGTGAGAAGACGAGATGGATGTTTGGTCCCTCCCCTCTCTTGCTCAACGAAGCCTGTGTCTGACTCCTGTGTCTCCTTCTTTCAGAAGGAGGTGGGGGGATAGTGATTGGCAGGAAGAGGGGGACAAAGGAAGGATAACGGCATGGTCACGGCCAGCTCCATGTCTCATTCCCTCTTCCTCTGAGGTTGACACAGACGCCCCCTCCCTCTGTGAGAGCCCCTCCAGCCCACTGGTGCCTCCTGAAGTATAACACTGGAGCTGGAAACCAGACTCCAGGTTCAGACTGCCTGGGTTTGAATCCTGGCTATCTCTCTCACCACCAAGCACCTCGGACATGCTTGGACTAAGTGGCTGCTCTAAACGTTAGCTATCATAACTGTTATTGCTTTAGTCAAACCCCTCAGTACGTGTCAGCAGATAGAGGCATCCTGAACAAGGTCATTGCCTTTCCCCATTGGCAGGTGCCAACACCTATCCCACCCCAAGGAGGCATCTCGTCTTGAAGCCTGTGCTCCCATCCATATGCTATTTGACTGAATGCCACCAAGTCAGAAAAAGGTTTTTTTAATGATTTATGAGTCTCATAAATAGACTAGAAGAAAAGGAAAAACTTCAGAATTACTAGGGCACAGGGCCCTGCTCTAGTCTTACAAAGACAGTGTGATGGATGGATAGACGATCTGGTTACATCAAGTTACAGCTGTGTGGCTGGGCAGTGCCACCAGCATCAACTTTCCCATTGGTCACATGGGGAATTATCCCATTCTATAATGACAAGAGAGAGAAGTAATGACTACAGAACATTCAAATACATAAAGCTAAGAGCATCTATAACATGATTGCAATAGGTAAGAGGACATATTTTCAGTTTATATTCCATCAATTTAAGTTCCCTAAAACCTAACATCTCAAATAATGAATTACAATGTAACATGGTTAGTGCATAAAGAAGCCATGATAACTGCATAGCTGCCGGGGTTAACGCGAAGTTCCCTGACCTAAAGTCTTAGTGTCATGTCATGGCATCGGCCAGGAGGAACGTTCTAGATAAATGAATAGGCTGAGAAATGGAGACATAGAGATTATTCAGGACCACCTACTATGTGCCAGGTGCTTGACAGATGTCACCTCATTTGATTGTCGCTAAATCTCTGTTTTACAAACAGCTTTCAGGAAACCATCTGTTCCTGTGAAGAAAGCATGCCTCGGGAATTACAGTGATCTGGATTTAAAGCTATACTTTGTCACTTTCCAGCTGTGTGATTTTTAGAAAAGTTAATAGAGCCTCTCTGAGCCTGGGAGAGGAAAAAGGGCTAGTGTATGTAAAACCCGGTACATAATATCAATACGATTTTTTTTTTCTCTTGCTTCTATTAGTATATTTCAACTTTGGCTGCACATTGCAATCACTTGAAGAGCTTTAAAAACTACTCTTGGGGCTTCCCTGGTGACGCAGTGGTTGAGAGTCCGCCTGCCGATGCAGCGGACACGGGGTTCGTGCCCCGGTCTGGGAAGATCGCACATGCCGCGGAGCGGCTGGGCCCGTGAGCCACGGCCGCTGAGCCTGCGCATCCGGAGCCTGTGCTCCGTAACAGGAGAGGCCACAACAGTGAGAGGCCCGAGTACCGCAAACAAACAAGACAAACAAAAAATACTCTTGACTGAGTCCTTCCTTTGGAGGGCTGCATTTAATTGGTCCAAGGTGCAGGCTGGCTGTGGGTATGGGGGTTTTTTAAAAGCTCCCTGGGGAAAATCTAAAGTGAAGCTAAGGTTGAAAACCACTTGTCTTAATTGAATCTACTGTCCGGAGGGAGTTAGTGAGTGATGCAATAATAGTATCGTTGATCACATTGGGCCAAGTTATCAGAACTGAGAATTCTGGGAACTGCTGAGGCTCCCTCTGCCATTCAGAGAAAGGACACAGAAAACCCGAATCCCTCCACGGAGTGTCCTCCAGGGGAGCTGATTTAGGCAGATGAAGGAAAGGACAGACTGGTGGTTTTATCTTGATGAAGGATACAATTTTAGGGAAACCAATTCTTTAGAACAAAGTATAGGAGTCAAAGAACCTGTGGGTGTAATTCTTCAAAAGAAATGCATGTTCCGGGAAACAAGATAAGTCAGTTCTGCTGTCTTCCTGGAGGACTGAGATTCTGGATCCAGTCACCTGGCTTTGTGACACTTAAGGCATGTTCTCTAACCTTGCTGAGCTTCCATTTTCCTGTTTGTTAGAAACAAGCCCACTTTTAAGAAGAACAATCTGAAAGCTTGATCTTCTCAAGAAGAAAAAAAAATTATATCCATCCTTACCCACAATTTTACATACATTTTAAATTTATGGAAGTTCACGAACCAATTAAAGTTTTCCTAATTAGATAAACCCTAAATCCCCTTCCAACTTTATAAACTTATTTTACTCCAATTAAAATATTGTTTAAGGTTACGTTGTTTGGGAGGGCTCTACTGGAAAGTTGTGGAAGGGAGAGTGAATTCTGCGAGTCAGGGTATCTGAACAGGAAATAACGGTGCTGAATCTCTGGATGGATTGAGTCATTTCAAAGACCTTGGGTCTAGGCAGCCCAGCAAGTAGCTAAAAAGATCTCAGGAAAAGGAATCAGCCAAAGAATTACAATCCTAGCTCTTTCTTCTGGAATAAATGCCTTTAAAATGATTTTCAAAGTCTAGTATAGAAAATCCACATTTCATTATCTTGTAGGAAGCCACACGCTCCTTGGACCAGTGAAGCCGGCTGGAAAGGGGAACATGGGCACTCAAATCCCACTCCTCCCAGCAGCTCATTGTGGATCCCAACCCGGGCAAGAGGCTTCACCTCTCAGTGCCCTTGCCTGTAACAGGCAGATAACAGCGCTAACCTCACAGGGCTGGTATGAGAAATAGCTAATAAAATGGGGTGGTGACACTCCCAGTTTAAATGCAAAAGTCTGTAAAACAACAAAAAGCATATTTAAAGATTTCCGCTGCTGGGAGATTGTTGGGGGTGGTGAAGGGGAGACAACAGGACTTTGAGAGGAGCTCATTTACTTTTCTCTCTAGTGTACGATTCAGTTAATCAATGAAAAAATATTCTTCCATGTGCCAGACACTGTGCCAGACTGGGAAACACAGAACTGTCTTGGTTCTCATGTGATTCGTAGTCTACCATTCCGGGTAACATATGCAAAACCCCATTGAAAAATATTCTAAATCATAGCTCTCTCTCTCTCTTTCCATGATGTTTACCAAATTCTGTCTGCATAAAATACTGCCACAGCTATGGGAAATGCAAAGGCTTATAAGACACATCACTACCCTTGGAGAGTTTGAAATCTCACCTTAAAGAGGAGACATATGGAAAAGGGGAAATAGTCCAAGGCAGTGTAAGACGCAATGCCAAGTGAATATTCAACTTCTTTCATTTGTGTTTCTTTTCCATTGGAGTGGGTTACTTCTCCACTCTCTCCTTTCCTTCTTAAGAATCAATTCTATACTCCTCCCAGATTTTTAGGTCTCTCCCAGGACTGGTGTAAACCAACCAGCATATTTGCAATGTTATGAATAGCCAGGACCTAGAAAGTGCATGTCCTGTCAAAGCATTCAAATTTGTTTTCTTACACGGTTATTTACATACAATAAAATGCTGCTTCTAAGTGTACAGTTAAATGAGTTTTTGACAAATGTATGCACCCTTATTAACATATAGAATATTTTTATCCCCCAGGAAGTTTTCTCCAGTCGCTTTCCATCAATTACCCCTCATCTAGAGGCATTTGCTGTCCCAATCTCCATCCCTGTAGCTTAGTGTTATCTGTAGATTTTTATATAAATGGAATTATTCTGTATATACTCTTTTGTGTCTAGCTTCTTTGATGCAACATATGTTTTTGAAATTCATTCACTTTGTTGTATGTATCAGTAATGCGTTTCTTTTTACTGCTGAGTAGTATTTCTTTGTCTGATATACTGTAATTTGTTTAACCATTCAATAGTTTAGGGACATTTGGCTTGTTACCAGGTTTTTGCCATTATGACAAAGTTGTTATAAACATTCTTGTATAAGTCTTTTTCCCCCCCAGGTTTTTTTTTTTTAATTTTCAATTTTTATTTATTTATTTATTTATTTATTTATTTATTTATTTATTTTTGTCTGTGCCATGCAGCATGAGGGATCTTAGTTCCCCGACCAGGGAGTGAACCCATGCCCCCTGTAGTGGAAGCATG